>NT_165933.1:0-173423 GCF_000149615.1 Aspergillus terreus NIH2624
ATATAAAATTACAATATCTATAGTAGATTAAAAATATAAAAAAACTAGTAAAAAAGTTTTTTAAAGCCTTTTTCTATATCTAATAGATTTTAGCAGAAGCTCTCTATAAATTTTATTATAAATTTATCTAAGAGTAATAGTAGAACTACTATTTTAGTAGTTACTAATTAGTTAACTAAGAAAGTTATTTTTAAAGAAATAGCCGAAATAAACTTAGAATAAGTAGTCTAAATATTTATACAACAGGTTATTAGCAGACATAAGCTCTCTAAAGTAATTATCTTTAACTAAGACCTTTAGTTTATTAGCTTAGTATAGTTCTGTATCTGTATTTTAATAGAAATTTAATAATATCTGTCGACGGTATACTATCTACAGATAGATAGAGCTATTAAATATATAAATAGTACAGTTAAAATCTATCTATATATTTATTTCTACTATAACTAGTACGATTAAAACTAGCTACTATTACTTACTAAACTTATATTAAATATCTGTATAATAGCTATAACTAAGACTAGCTTATTCTTTCTTAGCTATAGTTTCTATCTAACTTCTTTTATACTTATAGAAAATTTAAATACTCTAGTAAATAAATCTGCTAGAAGCCTAATATAGAAAGATAAAACTATTATATAAAAGATTACTAAAACTCTTAGCTAAATCTAAGTATTAACTATCTATGTATAATAGAAAGCGGAAAAATAAGTAAATAAATAGAGAAGCCTAGCCTCTATGTATAAAAAAAATAATAAAATCTAGCTTAGTTTATAAAATATTACTACCGATAGGCTTAATAAAAAGCTAGACTGGAAAAATACGAAATACACTGTTTTTAAGATAATAAATATTTATACTATATATCTTAATACGCCTTTAGAAATCTATCTAGTCTTTTATATCAATTTTCTCTAACTAGTAAGATCTATTAGAGGTTATATAATACTAAAGAAATTTTTAATAAAGCGCCGGTAGAAGTTTATAAAACTAAGAAATTCTTGTACGTCTTTAACGGTGGTAAATAGTTTCTAATTTTAAATAACTTTAATCTTCTTTAGGTCTATCTTAACTCTCTATTTAATCTAAATAATAAATCTTAGATATTTAGTCTCTCTAACTTCGAATTTATATTTTTTAATATCTAAATAAAGGTCTGCTTTCTAAAACTTCTTTAAAATCTTTTATACGTAGTCTTAATATTAATTAAGATTTTTATCGGTATAAATTAGAATACTATTAAAATACGCGGAGCAGAATTCGTCTAAATACTTATATAGTATTTAGTTAATATATTTCTAGAAAATTAAAGAGGCGTTTATTAATCTGAAAAAAATAACTAGCTATTTATAAGGCTGTACCGCGTATAAAATATAATTATTTATTCTTATTTTTTAATAATTTAAATCCTATAGAAAATAGCAGTAATATTAAATTTAGTAAACTATTTAGCTTGACTAATCTAGTTTAATATTTTATTAATAAGAGAGAGAGAGTAACAGTTTTTTTTAGTAATTATATTTAGAGCCCGGTAGTCTATATAGAACTAAAAACTATCTCTAAATTTCTGTATAAATAGAACCGGCGCAGCAGTAGAGAAATAGCTAATTTTAATAAAGTTTTTTTATAGTAGGTTGGTTAGTTTTTTTTATAGCGTAACTAACTTTTCGCAGGATATTAAATATAGCAGTTTTTAGAGAATCTTTAGGTTTTTTCTATCTTCCTATATAAGCTTAATAAAATAGTTAATTCTAAGGCTTTAATAAGAAGGAAAACTTTAGACTTTATCTAAATTAAATAGATTAAAATACTAATAGTACTACAGTAGTAGTCTTTCCTATAAATTTATTAGTTTCTTTATTTTTAGAGCCTTCTAAATATCCGCTATTAAAATAAAAAAAACTTATATAGTTTAAAGATTTTTTTTAGCCCGGCGTACGTACACTTATATAGCTTTTATTAAAATTTTATATAGATTTAACAGAGTTATAGATTTTTTAATTTTATTTTATAAGCGGGAGCATATTATATAAAGATATAATCTTCTATATTTAGTATTAAGCTAATTTTTATAGCGTTGTAGCTAGAATATTTCTAAGATTATATTATAGCTAAGTTAGTTAGATAATACATATAGATACACGCCTACTTCTAAATAGATTTTAATATTTAATTATACTTATATAATCTATATAAGAGTATTTAGTTTATCTACTATTTTTTTTACTATTTATAGAGTAATTATAATTATAAATATTTAATAGATTTTTATAAACGCCTTACTAATAGTACTATAAATTAGATAGCCTATATTTATTATTATATATACTAAAGTAATTTAATCTATAAATAAGTATATAATAAAAAAAGAGAAATCTAAAGATTTTAAAAAAAATTTCTTACACGGAGTTAAAAAGAGTTAAAAAAATTTAATTATTTTAATTATTTTTTTTATTTCTTTGTACGCGACTTTATATAAAAATTACTTTTTTTCTAAGTTCTCTAATTTTAATTTTTAATTACTATTAAGAGAAGTTACTCTTTAAATATTAGCTATTTATTTAGAAAATAATAATAGTAATAAGTAGTAATTTTATATATAGTAATCTCTCTCTCTATATTAAATATATTCTTTTTTTGCCTTTTTTTTATTGTGCTTTTCTATACTAATCTATACTGCCTACTTAGACAGCCTTATATAATTAGTTAATTTTAAATTTTTAATCTCTTCGCGTAGGGCTGTAATCTAGATTATAATTAATTCTTATTTTATAGAATTAGGACAAGCTAGCTGTAAGGGATTTATTAATTTTTTTTAGTAGAAGTCTCTTTTACTGTAGCTATTATACAAGTTTATCCCTAATTTAATCTTTTTACTTATTAGATATTATAGTTTATATACTATAGTTAGTTGTAGTAAGCTTTATATATATCTATCTAGAAAATACCGATTATTTCTTTAAGAAGCTACTAATTAACTACGGTATCTAAAAGAGTTTTCTTTTAAAAATTATTCTAGCTAATTTTCCTTGTACTAAATAATATTTTATTAAATTTATTTAAGAATTTCTTTAGATTATATTTCTCTTATTTTATAGTATTAATTTATATAAAGACTTTTTTTTATTAATTAAAATTACTAAAAGCCTTATTTAATACTATAGTAAATTTTCTCTACTTTATAGTTATTTCTAATTTTTAATAGGCCTGTAGCTAAGAGAGAATATACTAGCTAGTCTTACTTTAAAAACAGCTATAAATATAATAGATTTATTTCTCTTTTATACTATAGTATACAGCGTTAATTACAAATTTTATATAAAGATTTATTCGGAAAAAAAGATAATTTTTTAAGTTTTTTCTATTAAAGAATTTAATATTTAAATAACGCGGCTAGAGTTAACTAAAGCTTGCTACTTCTAGTATTAAAGATATTATAGTAATTATAGTTATAGCATATATATTTAGCTGTTAGTTCTATATAATATATAATTCGGCTTAAAGACTATTATTTTTCTTTTAATATTATTATCTTTAAACTTGTATCTCTATACAGAGCTCCTAGAATTATTATAGAAATATAGCTATATTTTTCTCTTCTATTATTATAGTAGGAGGCTATCTCCTACTGTTCTAGTATTTTATTAAACTATTTCTAATATTATAGAATGAATAGAGATAGATTTTCTTATCTAAGCATACTGTATAAATAAAAAGAAATAGCTAAGAAATAGAAAGTTAAATAGCAGTTAGATATTAATAAATAGAGGGAAGTAGGGCGGTATACAGTAGCAGAATAACTTACAGTCTTTAGAGTTAGAGGTTTATAAGGAAGCCTTCCTTAGGGCCTTTATATACAAGACCCTGCCGAGCTCTAATCTATAGTTCGTACAGAGCCTATAGGACCTATAGTCTGTACTAGGCCTATAGAACCCATAACATTAGATATTCCAGAATTTTCTAATATAAAAGGTTTTATTAATCTAACTAGAGTGAATTAATAAGAGTTAAGGAAATTAATAGTTAAACTAGATAACTAATTAGATCTAGTAAATAACTCTAATTAATTTTAGCCCGGAACCATAGGTTAGTAGACCCTATTTATAGTATAGTTCTAAAGGTCTAGAGTTTCCTAAAAACAGATAATTAATAATTATAATTAGAAATAACATAGAAATACTAGAACATAATATAAGTAGATAATGTAAGTAGATAATATAATAAAACTAGAAAGAATATATTAGAACAATGCAGATCAAAATAATAGAAATTAATAGAATCAATCTAGTAGTTACCTAGGCAATAATGGCTGCCAGAAATAGGTGCCTAAATATGCTGAGTCCTGACTAGATGGCTGCCTGAGGCAGACACCCCTACTGTCTGACAATTTCTATCTCTCTATTTTTATAATAATAAAAATATTGTTCTTATAAAGAACAACCCTGGTATTAGGCTTTATTATTTCTTGTTCGTTATTCCTACGTTCCTTCTATTTATAATTATTATTATAGCTAGTTAGTATTATCTTACAATGTCTTTAGAATAGAACCACAATTATCTTCCCCTATAAGTCTCCTACAGTTAGTAAAATATAAAGAATGCTAAAGAATAGTGATAAATCTAGGAGAAACATTAAAGTTCTATAGAATATATGAATATAAATAATGCTTCTAAATCTTTATTTTTATTTTATTTTTCTATAGAAATTCTATTTAAGAATAAATTTTAACTAATTACTTAGAAATTTATAACTTTAACTATTTTTAATATTAGAGTTTAAAGAGATATATTATATAGTAGAGATAGTTATTTTAAATAAATATTTAGTATTTTTAAATATTAAGATTAGAATCATTAGATAGCTATTATTATTTAGATAATAATTCGATTAATTCTATTAGTTTCTATTATTCTATTATCATATTATGTTCTTTTTAGCTTTATGATTATTATTCATTTATATTATTACTTATATCATTTTCTAGTACTTTTACATTATTTTTAATTGAAATATTAAAATATATACTCATTAAAAATATACTAAAAATTTTTAAATATATTATTAGAAATAGATATAAGCTCCTTTGGTAAGAATTAATAGTATGAATATATAGCTTTAATCTTAAAACATATAAAGTACACTAATCTTTTATATTAACTATTTATCATTATAAATTGATTAATGGATTTATTTATTTTATAGTATTTCTATCCGATTTTTTTAAAAGACTAGATATATTTTCCTAGAAATAATTTTGTATTATTATGTGGAATATGATATATCTGAAGGTACACATTTATTTGTACAGCATAGGCAGTGAACTAGCATCTTTTTGCATATTAGAGAGGTTTGAACCCCACTCAGCACTGTATTCATCATATTATCTCCTCTCTATATTATCTGACCTACTCTAGCACATTAGCTCACCTCCTCTAACAAATCTCTTAGCCCCTCTGTTTTCCACACCAAGGTCTGCGTGACCCAGACACCTGAGATCTGATTAACTGTAGATCACCGACTACCTTTACTTATTGGGTCACCCGAAAGCGGGTTAGTTTGACGACTCAATTAGATGTTACCTACACAACGGAAGTATTATGCCACGGCCATTATGACTTCAGGCTCAGAATTTATACATGGTTTCCATGAAAGTACCATCCAAAAACCACGTTGTCCACTTACGCGAAACGTCCAATTCCATCGCCTCCCAGTGGCCTCCAGTTCTCCCATCCGGGTATCTCGCGTGCTCCGCAGTAACATTCATATGCCTACTTGGGAAATACCAAGTTTCCCAAGCGTCCCCGTAGATTTTCTGCAAGCAGTCCTCAGACCAGTGCTCATGTGGGGGCAAGATATTTGCCTTGTCCAAGTAAAAGAGACGCCTCTCCCTGGCTATATCTGCGAGTTTTCTGGTAATCTGGTCGTTGGAGTTTGTGAGATAGATTTCCATTCCGTCGAATGAACACACAAGCTGTCGCTTTTCAGCTCCATAATAACCCGCGCGTTCGGAACCGTAACTAAATGCGACGTAGTTGTGCTTGATGAATCTATCGTAGCATGTCTCGCAGAGGGCACGGGTATGGACCATGGAGAATTCCCTACATGAGTCAGTGATGGGGCTCCATGTTGTGTATCCATGGTGCTATCTATCGCTTGCATAGCATTATATCCCAAATTGGAAGAGAGAGGTACTAACAGTAGATGGCCGGCTTTGACTGGTTTGTCGCTCTCATAACGGCAGAGAGAAGGTGGAAACCTGGTCACATCGGCATAAGTGAGCGTGTTGGGACAGTCGGGTCCCATGCAATGACTCATGGTGGGTAACGAAAGATTGCCAGAGGTCAAATTGAAACAACAAGCGTTGTGAGCTTGAAAAGATATAGTCAATGGCAAGTGCTTCAATAGTATTCAGAGAGGCGCCATGTGCGGGATAGAGCCTCTTATAACATGCCTCATCTTCGTCACATCTAACACAAGATAATCCCGCAAAGCAGGGAGGCTATGCTCCTCGCTGCTCAGCCGCGTCTCGCACTCGCACTCCATATTGAGAATCTTGCTGCGCCTTTTCAATCTCTGTTGGACTGAACTGTACAGTGTAGACCAATGAACCATCATTATTTGGATCTACTTCTCTTGGCGTTGGCCCTGCCCAACCCCATTTGAGGCACGGCCGACATCTTGAACACTGGCCATGTACGCCAGCTAATGCAGTCCGATCACAAAACCATTAGCGAGGCAAGATCTTGGCGCCATTTATCAGGAGGAACACCTGTGAACTGGAAGCCGGCTCAGAGTTTTATTGCGCCCCAGCAGGTCATGCTAAGCAACATGGCTTGTACTTGATGTACATGTCTTCCTCCTAAAACCAACGATGGAGCACTGACAGGGTTACTGCCCTCCAAAACTAAGCCCCAACCCCAATACTTTTACCCGGGAGCTTCTTTTCTCCTGATCTGTGTGGTCGAGCTCGTGAAGCCCTCGTGTAACATCCATATCTCATCACCACCTCGCCTTGGTCACCTTATCTCACTTTACTTTGCACAGCCCCCGCGAGTTTCGTCCTTCGCTCTCGTGAACCATCTTCGGCCCTGTATCTATAGAAGTACCAAACACGCGTTCACAATCCACTTGTTGCATCATGCGGCTACGGTGTTTGGGTATGAATCATAAGTCACCGGCGAAGATGGCGGGTGTGGTGAGAAGTGGATGACGCAGAAAAAGGAACAAGGCTGCCACGCCGAAGATCATTCCCGCCCAGTTTATAGTAGGGGGTCTATTCGTCCCGGCTGGTCTTAGTGCCTCTTATGTTTAGCAGTAGTTTCCTCCCCACGCAATCCAGTGACTCCCTGCAACTTCATCTTCCATCGCCAGAATATGAGCCGTCTCCTGTGCTCGGGGTCGCCAAAAAATCTAGGAGAAATTCTCCGCACCGCTTCAACCTGCTGCAAAAACTCCTCGTCGATATCTATCGTTGAGACTGTGGGGTCAGATGTCCGTACGTCAACTACAACGCAAGGGCTGGATCTGCGCTAACTTCGAAGAAATTGACAAAGACCTCGACAGCACGAGTTTGCAGGACTGGATCAAGATAAACAACGTACGCTGTCTTCATATTCTATCTTAATATTGCCAACTGCTCATTCTTTGGATCAGAAAGAAAACCAAGACCGGCCGAGATGTAGGATATTGTAGGCGACTTGCCTCAACTTTGATCAAGTGGCAGCTAATCTGAGCATCTGTAGTTTTGTTAGTGGAAACTCTGAGCCGTCAACGAAACATGTCCATATAGAGCCTAGAGTGTTGCTCACTCTTCACCACAATATCGGACTGTCTGCAAAATTCCTCTCTGACGTCTACGAAACCGAAGATTGGGCCATTCTGAACATCAGCTCACAAGTAGAAAAGCGGAATTCGAGAGTAGAGTCTTTGGTAATACAGTATGGATTTTGCCTCTGGGTTGATTCAATCTACTCCCATTCGTTTCTCTACATGCAGACGAGCCAAAATCTGACCAACTATGTTTGCATCAATTTCCCCGAGTATTTGATCGAAAGACTTGTCCAAGGGTTTCTCTCTGACCGGAGTCGCATTCAACAGCCCCTCATCCTTGATATCTGGATCATCAATGAAATTCTTCAGATATACCGCGGTGCCATATCCGCGCGAAGGGAGAAACTCATAGAAATAGTGAGCCATGCCTTTCCCCCAAACTGTTGTCTAGCTCTAGCTCCTTACCATGGGACCAGGAAAAGCAAAAGGTCGACCTCCGAGTCGACGCCCAAACGAGACAGCTACACAGGCTAATCGTCCAATGGCAAGTTTTGTCAAAAGAACTGCTGGAGCTCGCAGAGCAAACTAAATATTTACGTCACTGTCTGGAGACACACGGGCGTGATCTCTACCAAGGCTCACCCTCGGATCTGCTCGACCAGTCAGAGCAACTCATGATGGAACTTGAATCGTCCATCCAGTATTACCAGAAATGGGCTGCCGCATATAGAGATCGAACCAACGTGCAAATCAGCCTGGTAGGCTCATTCCCATCCAAGTCCGCCTGTGTTGTGTTGTTCATCGCCACTTTAGTACTACCACCTTGAGGCGCAAACGGATAACCGACTCATGAGGGATATTGGACAACTCTCGGCACAGGTTGCACTGCAGACGCAGCAAGATAGTGCCTTAATGAGCATCCTTGCGGGTGTAGCGACAATTTTCCTCCCTACTACTTTCGTAGCGGTAAGTTTGCGTCCCCTGTTTCCGATCTTCTAATTAGGGCTTACCATTGCCGTGACCAGACGATTTTTAGCACGGTATTTTTCAATGCCAGCGCTTCATCGCTCCAAGTATATGATAAATGGTGGATTCTTCCTGTTGCTGGAATCTCATTGACGGTAATAACATCTTTGGTTGGCCTGTTTTGTCTGAAATGGAGGCGTAGACGATCGACATCTAAGGACCACCTTATCCAGATTGTTAGATGATGCCTAGGTGGTGTGAATGTATTTGAAGATTGTTCAGTTAGTGCTCAGGATATTCTTATAACAAGCTCTCAAAGATCATATTCTGTCGATGTGTGCACAATCATATTGTGACAACTTTTCAACCACTTGTCTTTCAGTGATCTGCTCTCTCTGAGCACATTATAAGAAGAACGCTAGCCGCGTTCTGCTGTTAGGTCCGCATCCATACATTGTGTCTACTATCCAGTGACATCCTTTTAAAATATAACTTTTGGATTCAATATTGTCAGAACCCTAACAATCATTTCATTAAAGTGTTTTATAATGCTGATAACTGCGATCCAACTTCGTGGCTTCATATACTCCCATTCATCAAGGCTGGTGACGACATATCCCAAGCCAGCAGCTCTAATTGACACAGACCGTGTTCAATAATTGATTACCAATCTTCCTTAGTTTGGTCGACATGGTACCACAAACTAGTGAATAGATACTAAGTCTTGACCAATCTGTTCAGTTGTCAGGGACAATATACCTGCCTTAGGACGCGCATTGGGACATATTTTCTTCACATAGTATTGCATATCGTATGTGTCAATCGTACTGACTCTCCAGGCTTCAAGTGGGACACAGGAGTGACTTATATAGAGTTTTATACCTTTTTCTACTACCACGGGAAGCTGTTAGTGGCAGCTACCCTAGCTTTAATAATAATATGGCAATTAAGACCTATTGAAAATAGGATTAATCACAAATAGCCGTTGTTATAAGTAAGTAGGCAAATTTTCAGGTTGAACAGAAATAGTAGGAGCGAGAAATTTCAAGAATTGGTTCTGGGCTGAAGTTTGTTGTCTTTTCACATGCATCCTATTTCAACAGGATTAAAAGTATACCTCTATTCTAGGTCCATATTATTTAGAGGAAAATCTAGGCCAGGGAGAAGTAGAGCATAGTTCTTGACCATGTTCCACCTGGTGAATCTGGACTAATGCTACCTTAACAAATAAACGGCCCCAGTATATCTGTCTAAGCTAGTTCTTTATTGACGTTCTACCAGCCGCCCAGAATATTGAAACGGTTGTAATCTCTATCATGGGAGCAGTACATTCACAAGGCTAGATGCAGCAGCTTACACCCCATGCAAGTGAGAAGGAATCATATACTTGTTTATCTACTACGTAGTCGATCCGATGAGGCTCTCTACAGGAGGGCCATTGCGGTGTGGGAGGGAGCAGCAGTAGCAACACAGCCCTCGCTGTAGGTAGCGTGTATTATGCTTCAAGCTAGAGTGGTATGGAGCTGATAGGTATAATCCCGAAATCATTATCTAGGCCCTCTCGCCATGGCGGCCGGCGGTCTTATGCCAGTAGCAGATTTACTTGAAGCACATGAACAACCCTTGTCTGACTGAGAATCACCATCCAGTGGAGTGCTCTTTTTGTTGAAAATTAGCTTCGTACGAACACGTACATCCTGGTACAGGAAAGCAGCAAGCTAGTGAAGATCACCCATGATATCCTCGTCCACATCGAAACCACTGCCTCCTGTAGGAGGAAGGCTCTTATCGCCATCATCGAGCCATCTCTGGGTTTTCTGCAAGAACCGTAAATGCTCGTCACCCAGCTCTAGTGCGTCGTTTGATAGACCGGTGTTTCCCGTGACAAGCCCCAGGGCATGAATCTCCTTTAACAACTGGGCTTGTACAGACCGCTCCTGGAAGATAGGTGACATGGCAGCAGACGAAAACCGAAGCATTGTAGATCGACGGTGATCGTCCATGTGGAGAAGCATCGCGTCCAAAGCTCCGGACATGATGAGAGACGCTACGAGTGTCTCAATAACGTCAGGGTCAGTTCCCACAGACGATACGACCTGCTGCGCGACATCTGGGACTGCGAGAGCAGAGAATTTCTTCCCTAATTTCATGACCATGTACTGGTCAAAAGCGTCAATGACCTGTGACACGAGGCCTAGATTATTGTCCTAAACCATGTAAGTACGGCACAACAGAAACAGGGCAGGTTCTCTACGTAAGGCTGCTTTTAGCCTAACCTATTTGTGGGTGCTAGCGAGAGCCTCCACGACCCAGCTACTTAGGGGAGGGGAAGAGACAAGTCACTCACAGTACGCCAGACAGAACGTGCCAACTCAAATTCGGACATCAGCGTGTTCAGATCACCCTTTTCGAAGGCATTGGCTAGAGAGGTATATGGCTTGGAAGTTGACTGGTAAATCCTCATGGTGCTGGAAGAAATGACTTTGGGGGGAGCGATTATCTGAATTGAACAACGTATTAGTTTGAAACGGGGTCTTGCGGCAAAGTATCGCATTACCTTTCCATGTGCAAGCAGGCTGGTCAAGATCCACTTCTTGTAAGCCTCCACCATGATCTTACTGACAGAGCTTCCAGTGGGTGATGATATGACTATGCTGAAGAAGTGAAGAGCTTTGTCCCATTTCTTCAAGGCCAAGTATATCATACCCCCGTAGAGATAATATTGAAGGTGATGTTTGTATGTGAGCTTCGAGGAGAATCCCGAGACATCTGTAATAAACGCAGCGCTTGAAGTGTGGATTGAGCACAACAGTGACTGATTGTTTTTCTGATAAATCTGCCCTGAAATGCAAGGAAAATGGCACTGCTGCTTGTCAAGAATGGGGAGAACGGAGCTGTACGACTTGGACAGCAAAGCAAGCCTAACAATGAGAAGATGGACCGAGGTGAAGACCTGGGAGGACGCATCTACTCGAAGGAGAGCAGTTGTAATCACCGGAATAGCTAGAAGAGGCTTTTTTGTTGTCAGTAAACGAATAGAAATAAGGTGTACGCGTCATGCCTTTGAGACCTCTTGTGTAACCCGAGCCACCAGCTCGACGAGCATGCGCCATTCATGCCCAGCGTATCTGATTTGAATGGGGTCAAAACAGTTCAAAAACCGCACGGCCCTCTGCCACAAAGGCCCTCCTGGACGGGCATCGTTCCATAGACGGGGGTCATTCTTCTCTTGTTGGGACTGAATAGAATTGTAGAGTACAAGGAGGTAGGATAGCGTGTGTATTGATGGATCGAGGTTCTCCGGGAGTGTCAGCACGCAATACACGATGCTTGCTGTATAGGTTCGAAATAGAATGAGCTTACCTCTAGAAGATACTCACTAGCGGTGATGATACTGGGTTTTGTGCTAGGTTCTTTGAGGTAGGCAACGAGTTCGCGAATATCACGATCGTAGCTCTCATCTGAGGAGTGTTGACTGGGCACAACCGAAGTCAGGCGGGGGAGTAATTCTGCCATCCTCGCAGGGTTCGATTCTGATATTTGGAAGATATAAGAATCTCACATGGAATCCATTCAGAGTCGAAAGCTGTTATCGGATGTGAGAGCAGCAATGGGGAGAAATAGAGACCTTGAAATGACGCCAGTGCTTTCGTATCACAAAAGGTACACAAGTGGGGACTCGACACACCGCCTTCCATGTAAAGCTGCCGATAAGGCGGGCCCAATCGGGCCCTCCAAACGAAGACCGTTAATGGATGATTCGGATTTCATACATACATAGAGGTATAGATATTTTAATTCGATAGACAAAAACAAAATACTTCTAGTGCTGCGGCAAAAAAACAAAGGACATCGTATATAAAAGACTCACGGCTTGTAACAAGATAAACTGGGAACCACTGGAATTAATGGACTGGACACCTCGAGACTGGTTAGTGCGGGGAGGCGTCGAGTCATCCGGGGTGCTTAAAAATTTCCGGGCCATCTCAATGTTCCCTGCCAGTAACCTCCAACAATATCGATAATTTACCCAATCATCTCGACAATGTCTCTAACTGATTCCTCGGCGGTCGAGATTGCGAAGACGGCGTCTGTCGCATCGCGTCGATTGGCAACGTTGGCTGACGCTGATCGCAACGAAGCATTGACCGCACTTCATCATGCCCTGTCCATCAACAAGACAAGCATCCTGGAGGCCAATGCGAAAGATGTGGAGGCAGCCACCAAGGCCGCAGAAAATGGCAGCCTCAGCCATAGTGTCTTGAAGCGGCTTGACCTTTCGAGATCTGGGAAGTATGATGATATGCTCCAGGGGATCCTGAGCGTGCGGGACCTGAAGGACCCAAGTATGTATGAGGCAATCCTTTGTGTGGACCATTTGGCTAACTCTATTCCCAGTCGGGAATGTGACAATGAGGACGCTCTTGGATGACGGTCTTACCCTGGAGAAAGTGAGCTGCCCAATCGGCGTCCTGCTGATAATCTTCGAGGCTCGTCCGGAGGTCATTGCAAACATAGCTGCTTTGGCTATCAAATCCGGAAACGCTGCCATCCTAAAGGGTTAGTTTTGAATTACTATTTCAATCTCAACAAGTCGCTAACATACAGAAGGCGGAAAGGAGTCTACTGAATCATTCGTCGCTATATCGAAGGTCATCTCGGAAGCCATCTCTCATACGAAGGTCCCGGAAGCTTCAGTACAGCTGGTGAAGACACGGGACATAGTGTCTTCTTTGTTGGCCCAAGACTCGTTCATCGATCTCGTTATCCCCCGAGGCTCGAACGAGCTTGTTCGATACGTCAAAGATAATACGAAGATCCCGGTCCTAGGACACGCGGATGGTCTTTGTTCCGCCTATCTTCACGAGGACGCCGATCCAGAAGTTGCCGTCAAAGTTATCGTGGATGCGAAGACTGATTATCCGGCTGCATGTAATTCGCTGGAAACCTTGCTCGTGCATCATGATATAGTTGGGACAGTATTCCCCGCTGTTGCCAAGGCACTGTTGGAAAAGGGTGTGCGTCTTCGCTGTGATCCCCCCACCAAGGCTGCGATAGAAGGGCTCCCTAATGCATCGACAATGGTACAAGCGGCTACGGAGTCTGACTATGAGACGGAGTTCTTGGACCTCATCCTGGCAGTGAAGACCATTTACCCTGCATCGCCCGACAGTTCTGCGGTTGACGCTGCGATCGCCCACATCAACTCCCATTCGTCTAAGCACACAGACCTTATTGTGACAAGATCCAGATCGGTGGCTCAAACCTTCATGAATGCCATTGACAGTGCTGGTGTTTTCTGGAACGCCTCGACGAGGTTCGCGGACGGTATGAGGTATGGATTTGGAACAGAAGTTGGTATCAGCACGAACAAAATTCACACTCGAGGCCCTGTCGGGCTTGACGGTCTGACCATCTACAAATACCTGCTTCGGGGCGACGGCCATCGGGCTTCGGATTATTCCTCTGGCGAGAGAACATGGAAACATCAGAATCTCCCGTTGTAAGGTGGGAGGCAAAAGGACCGGGATAGTGGATAGATAATTCGCACGTTTCCTTCACTTCAAAAGAATCCAAATTCGTCTACTTGGAACTTTACTTCATCCGTAAGAAATTGCTTTTACCGACACATCAAACTAGGCTTCGAGAGAGCTAGCTGTACGTAAAATTCTAGACACAAGATGGACACCTTGCGCTCGTCTTTCCATAACATGAAAACCCCGGCGCCATCACAGGAGACGCCATGTATTTTAACTCCCTTAGACCTTGAAACCCTTGGACCGTCTCCGACCACGGGCCCGCTCGAACTTGCGACCCTTGCTGCGCACGTAGGGTTTCTACATCACAAGTCAGTCTCTTCAATCCCCTATAAAATAATCCACATAGCAAAGCATCTTACCTTGTGGCTGTGGGGGCCGAAGCCGAAGTGCTTCACGGCCTCACGAGCGTTCTTGGGTCCACGGAGGAGGAGAGTGTTGGCACCGGTGGGGGCACGGAGAGCCAGCTGGTCGAGGGTCAGGACCTCACCACCAGCCTTCTCAATGCGGGCTCTGGCAGTCGCGGTGAAGCGCAGGGCAGCCACGGACAGCTTGGGGACGGTCAGGAGGCGGTTGTCATCGGTGACGGTTCCGATCACGACGATGGTCTTGCCCTTGTGGGACTCGGTCACGTTCGAGGCGATGCGAGAGAGCGAAACCGGGGGACGGTTGATCCGCGACATAAAGAGACGACGCAGAACGACCTTGTTGAAGTTCGACTCCGTGCGGCCTATCCAACTCCTCATTAGTCCTCGATTTGCCCTGGGGATGATTCGCCTAAAGCCTGAAAATGGGTGGGGTTTTCGTACGAGCGAGGAAGCGGTAGAGCTTCACCAGCACCTGCAAGTAGACGTTCTCGCTCTTAGGCGCCTTGCGGTGGGTGTTGCGCACATGGTGGCGATCCAAGTCGATACCTGTATACCACGACGAACGGATTAGCCTCAAGAACTTCACCATGTAGCGACTCCCATCTCATGAAATTATTCGCATTTCAAAATTCAAGAGTCGTATTGTCTGTCTGTAGTCGAGGATCGTGAACATACCCATGGCTGCTGTGAGTTATGGGACACCTGGGAGTTGGCTAGCTGTCGCACCCGTATGCGAAGTGAAGCTGGTCAGGTTTTCGGTCTATGATTTTCAGATGGACGGTGTGTGTGGGTTGAGCCCTAACCTAAAACAAATTCGGAAACCGGAAGAATCTCCTCGGAAGTCGCCTCTTTGATGCCTCAATAATATGGCATAAACGCCCCACAGCAGCTTGGCGCTCGCTCCCGGGATTTTCCTTTCTTCGGTAAAGAGAATCAGATTTCCTTGCGGAGGAGAGTACAGATGGACAAAGTTCTCTGTCTAGAGTGCTTATAATCCCATCAAGTCTCGGGTCCAAACGGCTTCCAAAACAGTGTTCTACGAAAAATACATGTAGGATATGTGAACTGTGTGGTATTTCTTTGTATTGTCACCACCACCCCGCCTGGAAGTTGAGGCGAACTGGATGCTGTCTTGTCCATCTAACGGAAAGGTCAACTGTGTTGACTAATAATATACACCAGTAAACGCAGCCGAAAGAGCTGGGCCTTTCGGAATCTTGAACATCTAGGAAGGCCCCCAATTGCAGCGATCTCGGAGAAACCAAAACAGGAAAAGGCGTGCCGGTCTCCCCAGAGAAATCATTTGTCCCCTAATTCGAGAAGGAAATCCCTGGTGATCTCGAAACTGAGCCAACTGCTGGCCATGCTGGGCGCAACTTTGAGGAGATTGGGAACGATCCCTTTGAAAAGGCCCCGAAGCCCTTCTTCAGCCACAATGACTCTCACGGCATCCCCGATAGACTTGTACTGGTAGCCCATCCCCGACATAGTATTGATCTGGAATCGTCGCCGCAGAACATCACTGCTTGTTCGTTAGAACGCCGAACCAGTGATCAGCAAAAGGGGGAACCTACAAAGGATATGTGCATGTTTGTGCCACGGCACCGGACAGGGCTCCCGCAAGTAGCTTTCGCAGAGGACTAGGGTTCTTGTCGTTCTCGGGAGTCAAGTATTTTCGAATCGACTCATAGGTCATGAAGTTGAGTCCGACCTTGTGGGGTTAGTGGGGGAACTCATGCCGGGTTGATTGTAGTGACACTCACGTAAGGAGCCACACCTGCGACTGTGGGGACGATGCCACGGTACAAAGCGACGATACCACCCTCGTTCTTGTATATCAAGACCATGGTTTTAAACATGCCCGGTAGTTTTTCGGCCTTGTGACGTTCTCCAAGAGCTGCGAAGGAGGCGGATTGGATAGAAAGTCGCGTGCGCACTATATCAAGAGGGTAGGTCATGGTAACCGAAGTGATTCCGGCCGCGCCTCCGCAGATGAGACGACGCATTGGGGATAGTTCTGCATTGGGAGAAGGTTCTGCAAACTGTTCGAGGCATTAGTTCCCTTCTGCGCGATATAGGCTGAGTTGCAGTGGCTCTTGGTGTGACTTGCCTTCTTGTAGAAGTTGTAACTCCCAAATTGGACTGCAGAGTAAGGTATTATACGGATGCAGTTCGTTCCATTTCCCCGCATGAAACCCCTCCAGCCCTCCTCTTTCCCAATTTTTACGAGGGCTTTCCATATTGATAACCTATACTCCTCCCTACCGACAGTCTGGATTTGAAGAAGGATCTTGAGGCGTTCAAGCGGGGACACAATCGTTCGCGACACGGCTCCTGCTACACCACCAGCAAGGAAAGCCGCAGTGACCGGCTCAGAGACCTTGTTCTTGATTCCGGTAAGGAAGGCGGATTCGCGCTCCGGAAGTGAGTCCTGGTTGTTGTTTAGTAACCGCCGGGCTGCCGACAATCCAAGGACACCGATCTCACCTGAGCCATGTTTGGGGATCCTGGTAACGGGGATAAAGCTGGGATCGCGCTGTTCGTCGAACCGTTCGACTCTCCATGTCGGCCCGATTCTTGGCGATCTAGGCTCATGTTGAGTTGGATAACAGGCTGTGTCAGAGAACTCTATGGAAATGCCGTCTACCCACTTCCCCCCAAAGTCAAGCTCCTAAGTGAGGCTTGTAAGATTGGGTTCCTTTCTTTGTTTGACTGCCAGCTGCGGAGAGGGTTTTCGGGGGCCGGGGTGTGCTGCGGAAGACGAAGTCGAACAATTTCGTCCAGCACTGTTCTCTGATTGGAAGGAGGCGATCACGAGCTTCGCTTTCAGGGCCAGAATAACATGACTATAGCACGATAGAGGTAGAGTATGGGTGGTGGGCGTGAGCAGGGTCGGTCCAGCACGGCGGCAAAAGGAAGTTGTTGTGACTGGCAAGGTATCCACGCGATCACTATAACGCCATCTGGCTCAGCATTGAATATTTCAAGGACAGCTGCATGGGCTGCAAAGAGAGAATGTGCTATGGTGCTGTATGAGGTAGAAGCGTTGGTGGAATTAGGACTGGTTCAAGGACCCGCATGTAGTGAAGCGTCATTCCCATCTGTCGTGGTGGTTATCCTCCGTAGTTCTCCTTGCTTTGTCGGTCCCCGGTTATTCCCAGCGGAGGTGCCTTAGCGACAGGGCTCCGAAGGTAATACCAGATGGTGACCACAAGTGAAGCAATTTGAGGCCCTCTAATTGGCCAGACTGGTACATATTCATTCTTCCCTGGTATCAAGACGGTATTGTCCTTACCTTTTCTGGGCCTTGGTATACCAGCGTGTAGTCACCATTTAAGATCAGAGCAGACGGGATATGGGTATGAACAGATGATATATTATAACATCCCGTGGAACATTCCTCAAGAGAACTTACCACGCTCATAAGATGATTCTTCCGGCGATTCTTCCGCAAAGTGGAGGAATACTTGCCGTACCCGAAAAGTGCACTTCTGGATCGTGTCCTTAACCGTACTTCCAAGTCTTTCTTCGTCGTTCCCATCCGTTCTCTTTCTAACTACATCATCTCTCCCTCTCTCCTGTCCATCCGTTTATCACTGCTACAACTCCCACTTTCCCCCCAAGTGGAAGCCATCGACAATGTCTCGTCCAGGTACCACCCTCTACGTCACCGGCTTCGGCCATGGAACTCGAGCCCGCGATCTTGCCTACGAATTCGAACGGTACGTGCCGGTCGTCGATTGCTCTCCGCTACCGCGCCCAAGACGCCTCCCTCGTCCCCCCCGTCTTCGCAAGCCACAGCTCGGTTAAGCCTCGCAATGTCGACGTCGGAGTCATTCTTATTTGTCAAATGGATCCTGATCCTATTGCTCCTCCACGTCCATATTCTCTTACCCCTTAAGAGAACCTCTGGCTTCTTGCTAACCGTATTCCCTGTTGAACTGCACCTTGGCCCTATTGGCTCTCCTTTCTAGCTCATCCATGATTGAATGAGAGTTGCTGACTTGGTTACAGTTACGGGCGTCTTGTCCGATGTGACATCCCGGCACCGCGTACCCCCTCCAGCAGATTGTACGTCTAACTCCCTTCCAGTGGCCCGGCATTGCGATCTAATAAGATTTAGGTTTGCATTCGTGGAGTATGAGAGCCGTCGCGATGCTGATGATGCGTACCATGAGATGCACAACAAGAGGATCGGTCGCGATGACCTGCTGAAGATTGAGGTACGTATTATCCGATTGCTCCGCGTCAATCGCGTTCTCACAACGTATCAGTGGGCTCGAACTCCTCCTTCTGCTTCCTGGCGTTTCGACTCTGGTCGTGACCGCCGCCGTGACCGCACTCCTCCGCGCCGTGGTCGCTCTCCATCCCCTCGACGTGGTCGTGACTACTCTCCCCGTAGAGATGACAGGTATGAACGCGATTATGACCGCCATGATCGGGATTACGAACGTCGCGACCGTGATTATGATCGTCGTGACCGTGACTACGAGCGTCGGGATCGCGATCGTTCCCGCGATCGTTCCCGTAGCCCCGATGAGAGAGAGCGGGATATCAAGGATGATCGGCCTCGTGACGATGAGCGCGAAAGACGCGACGATGAGCGCGAAAACGGCCCCAACGGCGAAGAGCGCAAGGGTATGTGTCCGTCTTCGGCTACCGTCTCCCCACTGCTGCGTACGCGTGCTCACCAGGACAGTTCCTTTAGATTCCATGACGTCTGCTCATGATGAGCTGGACACTGCTGAGTAGGTTGGTGCGGACTTATGCTTACAGCGCCGCTGTCCCCATGGGCTGGCTCTTCATCTTGCCACAATCAAGAGCATGGCATGGAACGGAGGGGATTTGACGCAGAGAGAAAACTTGGGAGCTGATAGCTTACCGAAAACGTGTGCGTCGGTAGATGCCCAGGTATCGACCCCGGTATTTGGATTGCCTGCACTGTTATCTCTTGTCAAGCTTGCCTGCCCGCCCTCTTCCCTGTCCGGTTCCCCCATCCCAGTTCGTTTTTCTACTACAACTTATTCATCTCACGCAACAAGACCAAAAAAGAAAGGAAGACCGGAATATGCGTACGGACTCGGTGGCTATGGTTCCCCATTTTTAATTGCAGTTTTGGGCTTTTGGTTTGTTTTCGTTATGTGATTGGTACCTATTTATCGTGGTCAGCAGCTCGAATCGCTACCTACCGAAACGAATGCGACGCGATCGTTTCGGTTCCACGCCAGTTCGTCTCGATCCGCAGCAGTCCGGCGCCCTCCCTAAGTCGCAATTTAATATGAAGTCGATTAGAGCTCCCCAATCCCCGTCACGTACAACCGATCGAACCCCATCCTGACGGTCAACTGTCCTGAGTAGCGTAATCTTCTGTAGTACGCCGGTACAGACCCGAACGAAGTCCCCCAGCACCCCGGATATTGCCACCTGTTGAACGAAAGATTCGGGCTCCGAGATATCAGATGGGTTGGTTCCAGAGGTAAGGGTGTTTGAACTAACCAGTCAATGTTAGTCGTCTTTACTGTGCGGGTGTAGCCTCGTGTTCTCAAGTTCTACGAGTCTACGAAGCCCGTTCGTGGGCCTTGATCCTGCTGATCTGCACATAAGTCTATAATTACCGTCCCTGTACCAATTATTGGATGGGCTTTACACCTTGAAATTCCCCGTAGATACGAAGTATGATATACAGTCTGCAGTAGTGCTCGTGGTTCTCGTGGTTCTCGTGGGGCTACCTATCCGGATCTTCCGTGTAGTCTCGGCAGTTCGAATGCATTTACCCCGCCTTATTATTAAACAGTAGGTACAAGGATATAAATTGGACGTCCTTGTCCTCCGTGCTTGATTTGTATCAATACAGGGCGGAATAGACTTTCTACATTCTGATAACACTTCCTAAGATCCACACCTAGCATCATCACACCATGGCTTCGAACGCACCCGGGCCTTGCTGCGTGGTCGGAGTAAAGCATGAAGGAGATCCCAAGGGGACATATAAGAACATCGGAAATGGTAACATCCCCTGCAAAGCGGCCTTGCGCATGGCTCTCAAGCGTGAAAGCATGCTAACGACCGAGATCCTCAGTCGAGACTTACATCGCATACCCTCCTAGCCAATCCACCGAGCGGGCCATTCTCATGCTAACCGACGTGATCGGCCACCGTTTCATCAATGCCCAGTTGATAGCGGACCAGTTCGCTGCCAACGGGTATCTAGTGGTCGTGCCTGACCTGTTCCACGGAGACCCGGTGCAGCTCAACAGGCCCGATGGGTTCGATATCATGAAATGGCTCCAGGGTCCGCCGGGACACCTCCCCAACCGGGTTGACCCTGTCGTGCAGTCCGTCATAGACGAGATGAGAACCAAGATGGGATGTCGGAAGATCGGGGCTGTAGGATACTGCTTTGGGGTACGTACGCCCATGGACTGGGGGAAGCGCTTCATCGCGTATTCCATTCTACACGTAATGCTAACTCGGCCACCGCAGGCGAAATACGTTGTACGTTTCCTGCATTCCGGCCTTTTGGATGCGGGCTACGTTGCGCATCCTAGCTTTGTTGAGGCGGATGAGTTGAGGAAGATAGAAGGCCCGTTGTCAATCGCTGCAGCTGGTGGGTGTTCTTGACCTACCTTCTCATATTGGGGACATGCTGAGTCGCTGACCTTGTACCTTTGCGTTAATAACAGAGACCGACTCCATATTCCCGGCCCCAAAGCGCCACGAGTCAGAAAAAATTCTCTCGGAGGTTGGCCAGCCGTATCAGATCAACCTGTTCAGTGGTGTCGAGCATGGCTTTGCGGTTCGTGCCGATATTTCGAAGCCGCACCTTAAGTTTGCGAAGGAGAACGCCTTCATCCAGGCTGTTACATGGCTGAATCAGTACTTGGTTTAGTAAATCGGCACAGGTGATCCTAGCTACCTAGATGTACAGCTAAGATCGTGTCTGGATAGTCACGGTATAGCGGTGCAGTTTGAATAAAATCATTCGTCTCATCAAGTACATGTTTATGGTCTCCTATGTATGAGGCACCGTAGTTCACGTACGGGCTTGTAGTTCAGCCATTGCAGGAACGTAACATACATTTGACATAATATAGAACAGCAGACCAGGCACGTAGAAAATGACAAAGAGAACGGAAGCAAAACAGCAGATCAAACGCTCCACTTCCTGCAGACCAAGCACATGCCTCATTGCATTTTCTCATACGTAGCCATAAGGGAACCTAGAACACCGGAGTCAGTATATGTGGGCCCGTAAAAAAGTATTGGGTATAACCGGGGAACTCACCAATAAACGTGGTCACCAGACGAGAGCGAACCTGGCAAATATCCTCGGGGACCAACCAAATGGTTGCTCCCAGCTTTCTGGCTATGCTGATACTCAACTTGGCGTTGGCATATGCTTCTTCGTCGGTGCGGCCGGGCGTCACGAGCTCATAGTCCACATAGCTACTCTTCATGCCGTTAAGGACATCAAGAAGGAAGAGACCAGAACCAATGGACTGGTCCTTGAAGCTGCGAATGCTCGAGGTACGACCGCCCTTCCGAGACATATCGTTGGCCCATTTGATCATTTCTGCGTCAGTAATCTCACGCTTGCCCATTCTTTGCGCCAGAGAGGAGAGAGTATTTGTGATATCTCTGCGCATTAACTGCCACACCAGACCCAGGGTGAGGGTACGTTGGCCATCTGTGATATCCGCTCCCTGTACACCGACAAGGGAGAACCCGATATGCTTTCCGAGCTCGATAGTGTAGTTCGTATTCTCCACTGCCTTAAAGCGCATCATCTCCCCACCAGACGCCGGTGGCTTATTCACATGCCTCCAGTTGACGCTTCCAGGAATCACCTTGTCATACGCTTGCAGCAAGATAGTTCCATCTCGAAGATCGTCGAAGAGAGAGTTGACAGCCGGCTGCACATCTAGCGAGTTCAGCCAGAGAGTGAACACGCGGGCTTCACGCTCGCCCTCCGCGTCGAAGTCCTCCACCTCAAGCTTCTCTTCCTCGGTAATCGGATCAAGACCCGGGATCGTGTTGAACAGATTGGCCACAAAGGCGAGATTGAGCTTAGGGTTTCCAGCAACAAGCGAGGAGGGAGTCAAGAACTTCCGGCATCCCACTTTGTCTGCGTTCACGAGGACCTCCTCGGCACGCTGGTGGAGGTCTCTGGTCTGCAGTGGAGCCCGCGAGCAGAGCTCAGGTGCTAGTTGACTGAGGAGAACAGTGTAATTTTCCCCGTCCTTCACATCGGAAGAAAAGTTCGTCACCCTAAGTCGAGTTAGCCGACATTCAACTAGATTCTGATGGTATAAATCCACTGTCCCTTGTGGGGAAAGTGAAGGAACGATCCGAGAATAAGGGACAGGGAGACTGATGGAAAATGACATACTGTCTATGCCACTTGGCATTCTTCAAGTGATAATTGAACCAACGGAGTAGGATCTGCTCCGGGGGAAGGCGGAGGAACTGTTCCAGGGTCTCGTCCTCTTCCAGAAGTCTATAGAGTTCAGGGTGAAGTTTGATGTCAATCTTCCCCAAGAGACCGCGGCGAATAATCTGCCAGATAAGACCGAGGATGAGATGTTCGCGCACTTCGATGATATCGCCACTGCCAATGTTCACTACTGAACACCCAATACCCTTGGCAGAGTTGATCACAATGTTGTTGTTCTCGGTCATATGGAAGGCATTCAACTCCTTGATCTTCTTTCCGGGTTTGTTCAAGACACGCTCATCAATTGTATCAGGGACGCTGTCATTGATCAGTTTCGCCAGAACCAACCCATCCTTGCACTGATCAAACATCTCGAACGTGTCGGTAGGGAATGGGAGAATGTGACCGATATCTGGATCGCCCGCGAGAACGGCATTGATGTGCCTCGTAAACTCGGTTCTCTCATCCTCGTTGATTGTATGGGTCACGTTCGCCGAAGAGCCTTGTACGTGAATTCTACCGCCTATGCTGCCTTTGGAAACATGTCTGGAAGCGCCAGCGCCATTCCCAGGAAGCACGGGGGCAGCACTCGGAGTGCCGGAGCTGCCTGGAGCAGGGCCGGCGCGAAGCTTGGCGATCAACTAATGCGGCGTCAGTCATTCTGCTGGTAGTGGTGTTGGGAGACACGTGAAATACTGACATCGACATAATCCTCCAGCTCCACACGACGAGAGCTGTCGAGGTCGACCTCCTTCAGCGTCTGACGGACGACATCATAGGGTTGGCGCTCCGATTGTTGAGTGGCCTTGATCACGGTGGCTTCGTCCAAGTAGCCCTTCTCGTCCACGTCCAGTTTTCTGAATGCATCTTGGAGTGAGAAGATCTCGCCTTGGTCCAGCTGCGGGAACTTTCTGTGGGTTCAAGAAGGTGTCAGCTATGCTCAGAAGGATCCGGAGACTCGAGTATTTGGAGAAGCCAATTGAGCGTATTATATTCTGATGAATATGTGTAGTTACGGACCTTTGAAGCTTCAGCACGTTCATCTTTCACGCCGTTCGGTCCGTGCAGTTGATGGCTGGAATGGCGGGGTTGGCCGGAACAATGATGTGGGAGAGGGGAAGATTAAGGGTGACACTTCAATGCGGGGATGGTATGATCCAAACGCATGCAAAAGAGGGTCTGTGTCTTGAAGGCCACAATTCCGACTGCGTGGCTTTGGGGGGGAGGAGGGTATGCGCAGGTATATACGGAGGAGGTAGTCGATGAAGATAGTTAGGTAGCCAGGTGGGCAGTGCCTCCCCTGGGGTGTGGGGCACCTCTCTTAAGTAACTCTCTCCCCTACGTAAGAATCTTGGTGGGTATTCCTACTGCCTACCACATTGTTTACGCGGGTAGTGACGTTATTAAGGGATTCTCGATTCGTCTTGTTCGGCATTCCATAACTATTGGTGTAGGTGAGATATATCCATTTCTCCGGTATATTTCTGCCTACTAGGTATCTTTATCTCTATGCTGCCCCTCTACATCCGATCGCATGGCGTTATGTGGCGAAGGAAGGGCAAGGCTGGATTTGCTCCCTGCCTCACCCATCGTACATAATAATAATAAGGGGGAAGGATAGAGCAAAAGAAGATTAAAAAGATTGTCTGCGCCTGGGAAGACAAGAAATGAATGACTGGGTATCAGAGGGTCAAGAAAAACTACAAAAAAATGACCTACGCAGGATTCGAACCTGCAATCTTCTGATCCGTAGTCAGACGCCTTACCATTGGGCCAGCAGGCCTTGCTTGGTGATTCGAGCGGTTTATCGCACTATGGTGCAGTAATACGCACCTACCGTCCCGCATTCCGATGCCTTGCAAAATCTGTTCCGTTAGACATCCTGCTCGCTTTATTATCAAACGTCGTTGCCTTTACCAAATCTGCGACAGTATGAAAAGGACTTTGGGTTAACGAGCTCCCGGCGTCTGTTCTTCGGTGGATTTAAGGTACTATTTCATCGTTCCAACATGAATTTGCAAGAGATACTGGACAGTTGAAATAGCGCTGTATCATGCTCGGTGACTCACCGGGGAGTGTATATACCTACTCAGAGGTAAATTTGAGACGTCATTTTCACACAGATCTCCAAGCGCGGGTCTCTGTAGACTATTTTGCTAGTCAGTACGGCTGTTGTAGAGGCTACTATGGCCAATGCCTGACTTCATTTACAAAAAGACCAGCCTGGTTTATATAGCATTAACAGAATCGGATTTCAACCAATCACAGGCCTGCTGGCCCAATGGTAAGGCGTCTGACTACGGATCAGAAGATTGCAGGTTCGAATCCTGCGTAGGTCATTTCTTTTTGGATTTTTGCCATTGACGAACTCCAGGATAACGCTATTCGATGTGTGGCCTGGTACCATTTAAAAAAGTGTAAGAGTCTCGACGTGCCAAGCTGCGATATGGAAAACGTGGCTCAGACCTACGTAGTTTGCAGGTCGGTCCTGCCGCCCTGCATAATGCAGTAGTGCAGGTTGGCAGTAATAAATTTTCGTTAACTATTTACCTACCTACCTACATACTTGGTGATTATTGAGGTTCCTTTCTGTACTCCATGGAATATTCTGGCAATCTTCCAATCATTGAAAGAAATAGATCAGAATGGGCGATGCAATGAGGGACAGGAGGTGCCTAGGCATGCCAAGGCATGACGCTTTTCCACATAACGCTATACCACTTCTAGTAACTAGCAGTCCACTCGTCTCGGCCCTTAAGAACGTCTAGCTTACCCCGAACTGTTACGCATCTACCTAGCTCACAGCACCTACGCACACATGTCTAGACAACCGACACAACTGCGCAGTGGCACAGGATAAATCAGGCGACAACATAAATTGAATTCCAGACCATCAAAGCTACTGGATCGCATATTGGCAAGAACCGATCCCGCGAAATACTACGCCAAACAGAAAGACGACCTACCAGGTTCTCTGGTCACTCATATCTAAGATCAGAGTACGGGGAGTCTCCCAGCTCTCAGGGCCTGGTATCTCCGCGGCAACTTTCCCGTGCCTGGAGATCGAGCATACTACCATCAAATCGACCATCGTTTATCCATCGCCTCAATTCGCTGCCACTGGGTGCAAATCGCATTGGCAGTGTCTTTTGCTCTCCGAGCTCTCCAGGGCTCCGTGTCAAGGGAAAGCCACAAGGGCGTTTTCCTACGCACAATGTCCGTTTGGAACATCACGCGGAGTTCAACTCCCAAAAGCACTGGGGACCAAAGCCCGCCTCGGGAAGTTCTGCAACGATCCCAAGGCGAAGACCATACAGTTACCCACACACATAGGCTGAGCCTGCGTCGATATCCCAAGGATTGCCCGCCATTGAAAGTGAGATGGTTCTATGCTGTGGACTCCCCAAAATGGAAGCCAGCTCTACTGGAGCAAAAGAAGGATGTCTCGAAGCCTTTGCCTCCACCCAAGAAGTTCGTCCCATTCTCCTACAAGGACTCGCAGGCCATAGAAGCGGCATTCCAGAAGGTCTCAGACCTGGAATTGAAACAGGAAGGAACAAAACACGCGGAGTCTCTCAAGAATTCAGAACCCCAATCAACAAAAGTGCCTGTCAACGAGGATTATTTGTTTGATGTGGATCTTGAACGGAGGGAACTCAGTCCAGCTTACTGGATAGGTCCCGTATACGAGGTCCGCCGTGGAACTTGGTTTTTCCAAGACGGGTCCACGATCAAGCCATGCGAGGAGAACCTAGCCACTCAGCTAGAGGAAGGATACCTTAAGGTTAAACCATGGTCAAATGAAGACCGACAGGATACTTTGTCGAGATCTTCACCTGGCGGCAAGGCCACTGAGAAAGGTACAGTCAGACATATATTGAAAAAGGACACGTCCAGGCTCATTATCTCGTACAGATCCCAAGCCTTCACGAACTCCGCCGGCCGGGGTTGCTGGACAGTCAGCTGCTACATCCTCGAGTGAAACCCGCAATTACCGTCTATTTGGTGCTTATATGAACTGTATCGCAACTTATCATGACTCGGCAACTGCGATACTCACAAACGATGACCTCATGTCCCGGGTCAGCACCACCTTTTACCAGAAGCTAGGATTTGTTCCCGGCACAAAGGTCGTTCGCGGTTTCTCGGACTCGAAGAAACAAAAAGAACAATCGGATGTGAGGGGCGCCGATCAGAAAACAGACAAGGCGCCGCGCTCAGAAGCGCCCAAGCCGGATACTATATCCCCACAAGCAAGCCCTAGACCAGTAGCCCAGGAATCTGAATTCTCCCAGGCCCAGGGATTCGATGCTGAGTCTTCTGCAAGAAACCCTCCGTCGGCACTACAGAGGCAGATGTCATCTCTTGCTGGCGAACCGCAGAATGTGGACGAACTGGAAGAGGAAGCACGTCGGCAGGAGGAAAAGGAGATGGAGAATTCCAGAGAGCTTGAAGATGAAGATCGAGACAGGGAAATCGACCACCTTGTGCTGGTCACACATGGAATCGGCCAGCGACTGGGACTGCGGCTTGAAAGTATCAACTTTATTCACGACGTGAATGTTCTGCGCAAGACGATGAAGAGTGTCTACAAGGCCTCTCCCGACCTCCAAGCCCTTAACTCTGAGTTTGGCGATCGGGACAAGAATTGTCGTGTCCAAGTTCTTCCAGTGTAAGTTCAACGATAGCCATGAAGTGCAAGGGGGACCGTTGGTGGGGGTTGAGCGCAAAACCAGGATGCCTGTGCTGACCTCAGGGTACAGATGCTGGAGACATCTCCTTGATTTTCCTTACCAGGGTGTACGGCAAAATCGAAAGGAGCTTGACCTAGCTGATGCCGGTTTTGAAGAAGACTCGTATCCCGGCCTGGCCGATATCACCCTCGACAGCGTGCCTGCGGTCCGAAACTTGATTTCCGATCTGGCGATGGACGTGCTTCTATATCAAAGTGCGTACTGTGATCACATCTCGAATATCGTGAAACAGGAATGCAACCGGATCTTGAAACTTTTCAAAGAGAGAAACCCATCCTTTAAGGGATCCGTGAGCCTTTGTGGGCATTCATTGGGGAGCGCTATCTTATTCGATATCCTGTGCCATGAAAGAACCAACGCCGATACTCCGAGACAGGGAGATGAAGTGAAGCAAGATCAACACCTGAACTTCCAATGTGAAGAACTGTTTTGTCTCGGTTCACCCATTGCTCTTTTCCAGATGCTTAAAGGGAAAACGATCTCTGGGAGATCTTATCTACATGAAGGGTCAAGGAGTCCCAACCTGGCCCACTCTGGGATAGGCGCTGCCATCAAGGACAACTATAATCCTATTGTCTCCTCTCCTAGCTGCCGGCAGCTGTTTAATATTTTCCACCCTTCTGACCCAGTGAGTTATCGGATAGAGCCACTGATATCCCCCGCGATGTCTTCGCTTCGCCCACAGCCTCTACCATCTGTGAAGAAGAGCCTTTGGACAAGCTCCGGTCAGAGTCTTTCACTTATTGGGAGTCGTGTGGGCCAGAGTGTTGGGTCTTTGTGGACCAACTTTACGACAGGCGTTGCTAGCAGCCTTCTAAATCGCAGCCTTGGACTTGGCCCTGATGACTCGGCAGCGCAGCCATCTTCGAATAATAGCTCGCAGCCGCAGAGGAGTCGGCCGCAAAGCAGCTCTGACATTGATTCGCCATATAAATTTGATCATCGACAGCCTACTCTGATAGATGCGTACCTGGAGACTCTTGATGAAAAGTCTCAGAAAGCCCGGGATGAGCGAAAGAAGGCAACCGGGGAGATGAGCGCAGCTCAGTATAAGGAAGCCGAGGATCGCGTGAAGAAGTTGAAGACGGAAGACTTGAAAGTGAGGTCTTTGAACTCTAACGGAAGAGTTGACTACAGCATACAAGAGTGAGATAGATTTCCTTCTTCTGGAAGGGTGACAGAGGCTAACTCTATTTACAGGGGCGCGTTTGACATCTCTCTGATTGCCAGCATTGCCAGTCATTTGACCTATTGGGCGGATGAGGATGTAAATCATTTCATGCTGTCCCAGATGCTATCCAGAAAGCGGCGATAGATTTGTGCTCGCACGGTGTATTCTACATATGGTTCCATCTCAGCTTAGAATGGAGATACTTTGGTTGCTTGCCCAAAACGTGTTACATAATTATCGTGAAACCAGTTGTAGGAGAGGATATATATATATATGTTATCACTCTCCGCATGGACGATGGAAGTCGAATGGAACACCTGCTTCTAGAACATCTCTAATGGAAGACACGCTTCCCGTGGTACACCTGTCTACGAGGGCTGGTCGTGCTCAAGAATAGGGCCGGAGTCTGTGAGGCCTTCAAAGGCGTGCTCAGGGAGAAACCATTTCTAACAGGCTCGGTACTTGAAGGTACCTGGTGAACTCGCAGATCCGCGGCAATCTTTCGTGAATTACGGGTACCCACTGGTACCTTTCATACCAGTCCATGCCTGGTCGGGACAAGTGCTAAGGTAAGCGAGAAACTCTCCCTCAGCGTCAAAAATTTCCCTCCATTTCTTTCCAACAGCCATGTCACAAATCTCCCCACCCAATTACTTTCCCATTGACCTCAGACTTCCAAACCTACAATGTCATCAGAGTTGCAGCAAGTCCTGAAGGTCTGGGACCGCATTAAAGCCAACAGCCCCATCTATGCCTTTCTGTTAAGTGATGTTTATATTTACGAAGCGAAGACGGGCGTTTTTCATGCTCGACTCCAGGTTGCTCCTCACCACCTGAACTCGAAGGGTACCTTGCATGGTGTCTTTTCGGCATGTGTCACTGATTGGGCCGGAGGTTTGGCAATTGCGACACATGGCCACGATTCCACTGGCGTGAGCACCGACATCCACGTCAACTATCTTTCCACCGCGACAACAGGAGACTGGCTGGAGATTGAAGGTCGTGCTGACAAAGTCGGGAGAACCCTTTCCTTTACCACCGTCACGATCTCGAAAAAAACCGAATCAGGGCAATCGGTGGTAGCCAAGGGCTCGCATACCAAGTTCCTCAAGACCAAATGAGCATTTCCTCCTGGTTTTGGAGAAGCTAACTGCGATGGTGGATCGGGACAGTGGTCTCCTAAGGACGGAGAGACCTGGCCGTCCACCAAATGCTACTGCCCATGCACACGACAGATAGAACCTACATGGTAGGGATTCTACCACCGCTATCTTCTTTGCATCCAGCATGAATAACATGCACTTTGAATGACTGGATTCACTCGGATGGCGGAGATCGAAGCTCCATTCTAAAAAGCTTTAGATACCTTGTTTTTTTTTGGATAAAGACAGGGTAATAGTGGATGGATACACGAAGCGAAGCATCTTTCTTAATATATCAATAGCATTTACCATAGCGGATCGATAGAGCTGAAATGTAACTGATCATCGGATTCGCATGCCCGGAGAAAAGAAGGGGTTCCCCGTGTCCGGGGAAAGGAATGAATGGATGCTTGAATGCATCCATCGATGGCTTAGCAGCGTTATGTAACCGACCCGCGGCTTGCTAAATATGGTAACTTCGCTGCTGTTGGATCAGCTACTAATCTGGAATAGCAAACTTCCCCTATCATTCTACTTACCTTCTCCTTAATGACTGATGACCCTCCCAATGCTCTCGAAAATACGACCCTCTTCCCGTTCTAGACCTTGATTGTCTCAGATCTAGATATAAACCGTGGCCAATGCCGATTCCATCCCTTCCCTAAGCGCGCCACCATGGATGCTTCCAGCGACAAGCCAGCTCCGAGCGAAGAACGCACTTCCTCCCCCGAATCCTCCGCCGTCCAAACAAAAGATAACAATCCAAAAGCTCCGAAGGATATAGTCGACGCGATACTGAACTTCTTTGCACACTCGAGCAACGAGGTCCTGTTGGGTGCCTTCGCCGCGTTAATAGTCGCGACGTACATCATCCTAGGTAGACTCGGTCTCCTTTTGATTGGTGTTGCCGGCGGAGTGACCTTGCACGCAACATGGGAAGCATCGGAGAATGGGAGCACAGGCGGCCCACCAGAAGACCGCAACTCGAGAAGGAAGGAGCTCGCGTTGAACGTAGCCAACAGGTTGCTTGACTGGCGTCAACGGACCCCGGAATCCGATTTGGGCGCCGATGAACCTCAACAGAAGTCGACCGGGGATACCCTTTTGGTAGACTTCAATTCTATCTCTGGCCCAGAGACGGCCGCCGCGTTGGAAACCCTCACCGATGCGGTGATAAGAGACTACGTGAAGTAAGCCTTCACCTTCTGTGCTGTGCGTGCCATGAGCTTACCCAGGACGAAAAAGATACTGGTATGGGCCGATATTGCCATCTGAAACCAAGTTTCCTCTCTCGTGCCGGACGGTATTAGCCGGCTTTATTGGCAATGTGTCTTCCCACCTCTCCCGAAAACGGACCGCAGACGCTTTCCTCGAGTTCCTTACAAATTCATCATCGATGGTGATCGTCTTTCTGAATGAGCTCTCTACTGCCTACCAGGTTGTAGGGACCTCTATGTCACCCGAACAGACGGTTCGACGCTACCTAGAACTGTCTCCCGAAAGCAGCCTAGCAAATGTGTTAGCCGAAACGCAGCAGAAAAGAAAACTGAATATGATAGCAGACGACATATTGTCCAATTTTCTGGATCCGAAGGCTTATGCTTGTCTCCCAGTGCGGGATTTTCTTCGCGAGATCCTAGCCGGCGTCATCCTTGAGTCGATCATAACAAGCCTTTCGCGTCCAGAATTCATAAACGGCTGGATCATTTACCTCTGTAGTGAAGGTGAATCGGAGATTATGAATGCTATCGACGCTGGCGTTGAAAGTGCCCGTACGCAAGGGGTGTCTTCGGTTAGGGACTCGACGGATGTGAACACCATATCCCGCGCATCAACAGACGCTGCGGATGCAGACCTGAACTCTGCTAATGATACACAAGTGAAGCCTGGAAGTGTGGACAAGGCAACAGAGGACGCAATAAAGGAGGCTAAACGCCTAAGTGCCATGATTGCGGCCCAGAGCAACTTCCAGGAACCAATTTCGACGACGGATGGTGGTGAAAGAAATTCTGGGTCTACCGACGAGCTTAGTAGGGCTACGGATGGGGATAGGAACTCCCTAGCTCGCGAAACAACAGAAAACGCGACTGGAAAGGGCTCATTCGAAACTGAAACCACTTTGTCCAATGAGAGGGCGTCATCGCAGTCGCCAGCAGTACTGCCAGACATTCCCTCATCACCAAGCCTGCCATCAGATCTACCGCCGCCTCTATACGGCGCCTCCATATCCGTGGATGACGGATCGGAGCCGGGAGGGAAGGGGGTCTTGCGCTCAAAGCCCACATCCGATTATCTGCTCCAGGTCGAACCACCGTCATCTCGTTCAACCGGATGGATGGTTTTCCGGAAATACACAGACTTTGAATCGCTCCACGTGGCACTGGAGACTATATCTCGATTGAACCGACTTGAAAAGTTCACGGAGGATCACCCTCTTCTACCGCCCTGGAAAGGACAGACGAAGCAAGCGCTAGTGAAAGAGCTGGAGAGATATTTACAGGACGCTCTTCAATATGAACCGCTTGCAGAAAGTGCACGAATGAGACGATTTCTCGAAAAGGATGGAGGCACTGGTCCTGTATCGAATGGTACAAAATCGGGGTTCTCATTTCCTAGTCAACATGCACTGGAGAATGTGGGAAGAAATGTTCTGGGCGTCTTGAGCAATGCGCCCAAAGGGGTTTCCGGTGGCAGCAAAGCGGTATTTGGCGGAGTCTCAGGAGTCTTTGGGACTGGGACAGCGAGCGGGAGAAAGTCCTTAGCAAGCCCCGATCTAGATGGAAATGCCGAAAAGCTTGCTGGCCTGCAGGAAGTACAGACGCCACCGCTTCGTACTTCCGAAGATGACCCATACCAAAAGGCTGCTGCAGACTGGCAAAAATCAGACGCCAACGCTGAAGAAGTGCAGTCCACCAAGCCCAGTCAACCCACTGACTCTTCGCCTCGTGAGTCTACTTCAAGTCGCGCGAAGGATAGTCCCCGCGAAAGTTCAGAAATTCCCACTTCAGCTCCAGAAGCAAAGGTTGACTCTGCTCTACAGACGTCTTCGGGCCTGGACGGGACAGCAACGGATGGGGCTCACTCAAACTCGGTGGGTGAGAAACCAGCCGCTACCGTCCCAAGAAGTCAGAGCAGTCCTATCACACAGGATGAGACCCGTATTGCAGTGGAGTTGATTTTCGCCATGATCAACGAATTATATACGCTATCGTCAGCGTGGAACATCCGCCGGACTTTGCTGAATGCGGCCAAGTCTTATATACTCCGTCCCGGGAACCCTAATCTAGAAACCATTCGCGGCCTGTTGCAGGAGTCCATGATCGAAGCGAACACGACAGATGACACAATTGCGTTTTATCTCCAGAAGATGCGTGAAAACGCTCTCCCGACAGAGGAGGAACTCAAAGCCTGGCCTCCTCCACCCGATGATGCCGAAAAAGAGCGCCTCAGGGATTCTGCGCGGAAAGCACTAGCCCAAAGAGGACTGCCCCAGGCGTTAACAAGTGTGATGGGGGCAGCGGCCAGCCGAGAAGCTCTTGAAAAGGTATTTGACTGTCTTCAATATGAACCCATTGCTAGAGGGTTTGTTTTCTCTGTTTTATTGCAAGCCCTGCGGGCTGTGATATTATGAGTGTACACTGTTATACAGGATATAGCGTTACTTAATTATACCTCGTAATGACTTATGTGTGCTGTCTTGCAACCTAATGTCCATATTATCTGAAGTAACTCTTAACCCCTCCCGGTACTCAGTGCATACTCTGTTTATCGTCACGTGAAGATAACAGGGGAACGCGCCAGAGTGCCGTCATAGCTGCGCGCACTGCGATCTACTCGCGTACACCCAAAGATCATCATAAGTCACCTGAACCCACACCCTCAACCTTTCATATCCATCGCCCTCTTCTCACTGATTTCTCGCATTATCTTCAGTCATGGGTGCCGGTTCAAGAAAACGTCTCTCAAGCGACTTCGTAGTCGACGACGAAGCTCCCCAATCCAAGCGAACAAAAACCAAGTCCAGCTCGTCTGGGAAAGTCGACGCCAACGGAGACCGATACTGGGAGCTGTCGAAGATGCGGCGCGTCACCGTGTCCTCATTCCGGGGGAAGACCATGGTGAATATTCGGGAGTATTACGAGAAGGATGGTCAGGTGTTGCCCGGGAAGAAGGTGGGCTGAAGCATTCATTCTGTGTACCCTGTTGGTTCGGTTCGTTTACTGATGATAATGGCGCAGGGAATCTCTCTACCGATGGATCAGTATTATGCGTTGTTGGCCGTGCTTCCGGATATTGAAGTTGCGCTCAAGGAACATGGCGAGTCGGTGCCGCGTCCGGATTACGCTGATTCGGCGGGACAAGAGTCGAATGACAAGGAGGAGGATGGTAGCGAAGCGGAGGAGTCACATTCGAAGAAGAACATTGAGGCTACGAGCGATGAGGACGAGAGCGAGGAATAAGGGGGGTTCATTACCAAGTGAGGCGGAGTTTGGCGTCAGATCAGGGCAGACTTATTACCATTCGAGAGTGGCTGAATGACACAATTCACATTGTCTATACATGTATATGCAGTCTCTGCCCTAATGTCCCGAACAGCCTGCATCGAGCTGTTCACATGCTTGATTCCTGTGTTGACAGACTGCTCGCTACCGAACCACCGTACCAGGCATGTCGCGCATCTCGCTCTTTGCGGATCTGTTTTTCAGAGCCCGCTTTGCCCCATCCACCACCTCCGGGTGTCTTGATGACAATGCGCTCTCCCGGTTGCATATTGGCGGTATTCTTACCTCCCAAATTGATGAACTTCGTTTGTGTGTCTCCATTCTGACCGGGGACTTTCCGAATCCATATGTTTTGACCACACTGGGCGTCTTCGCCGCCTTCCAACCCATACGGCCGATAGCATCTGCGTTCCGACAGGATGGAGACTTGGACAGGAATGCGAAATTCGATATCTCGAATGACCCCATCGCCGCCGCGGTGTTGTCCGTTTCCTCCAGAGCCTGGTCGTAGACTGAACTCATGGAGTATGACAGGATACCGTCGCTCAAAGATTTCTGCGTCAGTAATGCGAGTGTTTGTCATATGGGTATGGACACCCGAAGTGCCATCCCAGTTGGGGCCTGCTCCGCTCCCACCCGCAATAGTCTCGTAGTATCCAAATCCCTTTGTCTCATCTTTTCCAAGCAGGTTACCGCCGAATCCGAACGTCAGGTTATTGGTATCTCCTTGGGATGCTGCACAAGCGTTGAAACATTTGAAGATTACGTCCGTCACCCGTTGGCTCTGGTATGGGAACGTAAGCAATTGGGAGTGCGTGAAAGAATAGGGGCATAGCTTCAGTTTCCGCAAGGTGAATAATCACTTACCGTGAGGACATTTCCACCCACTACAGCCGCAGTACCCGAGGGAGAAAGTAGGCAATTCTTTGGTATCTTGACCCTGATAGGAGTCAAACAGCCTTGATTCAAGGGAATGTCATCGGAGATCAGACATCTTAGGCAGTAAATGATGGCTGAATATGTCACAGCCTCGGGTGCATTGATATTCCCTTTGGAGCATGATTAGCGCAGAAAACCACACTGCCAGAGATTGACATACCATAGACCTCTGGACCAGTTCCACTGAAATCGAAGTCAGCCTCTCCCCGTTGCTCGTCGATCGTTATCTTCAAATTAATAGGGCTGCCATCATCCATGAAGTCGACAGCGCTGAGATCTTTGCCCCCGAACCTTTTGCTGACATCTTTCAGAAGGTTCCTGACACTGAGCTCGGCATTGTCTTGGATTTTCTTCATGTAGAATAAGACCACATCTTCCCCGTACTCCTCAATCAAGGAGTTGATCAGATTGATGCCTTTCTTGTTGGCAGCAATCTGGGCCTTCAAGTCGTTCATATTGTCTGCAAGGCATCGAGTCCCACTGCAATCGGGGTATTGGGCTGGATCATGGTACAGCAGCTGTTCCATCTTTTCAGCATTAAACTTCCCTTCAGAGACCAATTTCTCCGACTTGATTGCAGCGCCCTCTTGGTACAATTCCTTGGAATGCGGCGGCATAGAGCCTGGGAGAATACCTCCTATATCCGCTGTCGAAATATTAGATACGCAAAGCTGGGAACCCGCATGGGGCTACCTACCATGATGTGCTCGAGAAGCAACGTAAAATATGATCTTCCCTTCGTTAAAGGTGGGTTGTAAAACGGTGATATCCGGCAGATGAGTTCCACCGTATTCAGGATGATTTGACACAATCACGTCACCAGGTTTCAACTTCCCTTCCCAAATCCGAGCTTGCATCCGCACGCAGGTTGACATGCTACCAAGATGAACGGGGAGATGCGGTGCGTTCGCAACAAGGCCTCCCTCGGAATCGAAGAGGGCGCACGAGTAGTCAAGTCGCTCCTTCACGTTAGTACTGACACTCGTCTTCTGCAGAGCACGTCCCATCTGTTCTGCGATGGCCATGAACCGGTGTGAGAAAATACTCAACAGGATGGGGTCCATGCCGCTTGCGCTGGGCTTCTGATCAGATGTGTCGGCTTCGCCGATGTTTATGACAACATGGGTATCTGTGAGCAGAGCAGTCGCATCCGGAGTAACCACTATTGTTTGGGTGTCGTCGACTATGATAGCAGGCCCTTTCACGCGATCATTGACCGCGAGATCATCCAGCTTGTAGACAGGCGTTTCAAGTCGACCTCCATCGAAGTACACTTGGCGTTTGAGGCATTCTTTATTCGTAACGTCCTTCGGCTTGGCCTCCTTGAGTTGGTCATCTACTGTTTTCTCCAGCCCGTTGAATGTCTTTCCTATACCCCTGACACGTACATCGTCGACCATGATGTCTCTGTCAGGCAATGTGAAACCAAACTCCTGTTCGTGTTGTCTAACAAAGGCGTCGCCAAACGCCCATTCATCTCCGCCGTACTCAGCAGCGGGCTTCTTCTTTGGTAGGCTTGAGGATCATCAATGACGACTCTGTTCCTCGATAGCGCATGTTGAGATATTCCTCAAACACGATCGATTGCTCATCGAAGCCCTGGTCCTTTAGGCTTTCGATCGATTTTCTTCTGAGCTCTTCCATCTTTGCCGTCAGCTCGCGACGAACATCGTTTGTGTCGGACCATGTTTTTGATTCCGGTTCTTGTTTTTCATCGACGACGTCTGCCAATGACATTCCATAGGCCGAAAGGACTGAGGAGTATCGATGAATCAGAATCTGGCGGATGCCTAGATTCTGTGCAATTGCGACTGCATGCTGCCCACCCGCGCCGCCGAAGGTAGCCAATCTATGCTTGGAGGTGTCATGGCCCTTTGCTTCTGTGAGAGAACGTATGGGGCGAGTCATTGTCTCATTGGCGACTTTAATAAACCCGAAGGCCACTTCGTCGGCAGTCATCTTCTTATTTTGGTCCTTGTTGATGGCTGCGGCCAGATCTTCGAAGAGCTTTCGACTGGCGGCTTCATCTAGTCCCTCGTTTTCATGTGGGCCAAAGATCTTAGGGAAGAATTCGGGAATCAATCTACCAAGGAAGAGATTGGCATCGGTTACTGTCAATGGACCTCCCTTGCGATAGCAGGCAGGTCCGGGATGGGCACCGGCAGACTCAGGGCCGACGACGAAGAGGCCATTACGGAAGAAGAGTCGGGAACCGCCACCGGCTGCAACCGTATTGATGTCTAACTGTGGTGACTGGATGGTCACTCCGGCAGTAGTGGTTTCGAAGACATGTTCGTACCGGCCCGAACCATATCTGCTGACGTCGGTGCTGGTACCACCCATATCGAATCCGATCACCGGGATTTTGGTCTTGGGGTCATAAGAAGTTAATGCATACCCTACCACGCCGCCGGCAGGACCGGAGAGAATCGCTCGCAAGCCAGAGAACCTATCGACATCTACTAAACCGCCATCAGATTGCATGAATTCGCAGCGAGCACTCTGGACTTCTCCATGTCTCTTGACATTTTCAGTGCCCAGTCCGCCTTTGAAGCCTGCCTGGAACCCGTTTATGTATTTTTTAATGGTGGGAGTCAGATAGGCATCCGCACAGGCAGAAGTGGTACGCGGAACCAGTTTGATCATTGGCATCAGTTCATGACTCAGGCTGATATGTTCAAAGCCGATCTCCGTGGCCAATCTGCCCACAAGAGCTTCATGATCGGGGAATGTATACCCATGCATGAGGCAGACGGCGATGCTGCGAATGCCGGCATCGTATATTTTCTGCAGCTGTTCTCGTACAATACCTTCGGAGGGCCTTTTGAGGATCCGAACGGCCTCGGATGACAAGCCACGCACAAGATCTACATCTGGACCAGTTTCTTCCCGTGGAGGCGTCGGTGTCGTTTGCCGAGTGGGATCTTCCGCATAGTCCTCTAGCGTGACTCGTTCGTCGATTTCGACAACCCGATCGTATAGGACGTCTGGGCGCTGGATGGATAGGTCGAAGATTTTTGGACGAGACTGGTTTCCGATCAGAAGACAGTCCTTGAAGCCCTTGGTTACAATGAGGGCCATTCTTTCGCCCTTTCTTTCCAACAACGCATTTGTGGCGACAGTGGTGCCTTTACGGATGCTTCGGATCTGGGAGGTATCTATTGGCTCCCCACGAGGGATCTCTCGGCCGGTGAATTTGGAGAGGATCCGCCGGATACCTTCGATCGGGGCATCTTCATAATTGGATGGGTCTTCCGACAATAGCTTGATGACGATGTCATCTTCCATGCGTCCTGTGCCTGGGTTACCCACACAATCGGTGAACGTGCCACCACGCTGTAGGAGCTGGTCAGCGCTCTCCTTGTTCCAAGGAAGTGCACAGAGGGGAACAAAGAAGGAGTAGGGACAGTACGTCAATCGCGATGCTGATTCCCCTTTCCATGGTGTAGTTCTCAAAGTTGTTGGTCCTGGTGATCTCGAAGACGGCTAGGCACCTAGTGTAAGAGGTCCGAAGGAGTCCCTTGTAGATAGATTCTGTGTCTGACTCTGACCCGAGGGAGATGAGATAAGACCACTATCGATCAGAGAAGGAGGGGAAGGGCCTGTAGAAATAGCACGGGAGTTGTTACTCCGCACAGGAGGAAGACTGAATGGTGGGGAGTTTACGACTAACAACGTCATCTCCGACTGCCCGCAAGATCCAGTGATCAGGAGCATACGATTGGGCGGCCGACGGCCCAAGGTTTTGGATGCATCCTTGGGTGGAACTGGGGATAGTCGGAGGATTGCAATGTGACGAGGAGTAATAATACTAGGTACGTCGTACAGAGTAAGGACCAAAGTAGGAGTATGTAGGTACCTAGGTTGGTTATATGAGAGGTTCCTGGATGAACCCCCTACCTGCCCGAATAGGAAAGCCAAAAAACCCCCGGGAAAGCCACCAGAAAACTTACCGTCTCCCCCTTTTTCCCGCTCTCCAACCATCACCCAATCCCCCATCAAACCAACCAGCAACTCCCTTCTCTTTCTCTTCTTCCTCTCCTCCTTCTTTTCGGTTTTTCCAGCCTCCCGACCTCCTCGTCCGCCTCTGTTTACCCTCGTTCCCGGCTATCCTCCCGTGATGGCTCTAGGCTTTCGCGACACGGTTCTTCAGTATTAATACATTACCTATCGATTTAGCCCCGCACGGAGGCCCCCCTGCCTATCCGATTTCCACTGTATCACCACCATACGACCACGCACGATATAATACCAAACCAGTACGTGGGACTCGCTTCATTATTGCACCATTTCCTCCGACATTCATGTTACTTGTCAGGTCTTGGTGCTCGTGACTTTGCTAACTTTATCGTTGATTGAACAGTAAATAATCCGACCATCAGGTTCCTGTCGACTAATTGTTTCTCGCATCGGTCAACGACTATAAACCCAAAGAACGAAGCACATCCCACCTCCAAAGATCAATTAATGATAATGCGTACGCGCCGTTGAGAAAGCACTTTTGTTTTGTCTGGATGAGAGATAATGCTCCTTTGCTTCTGCCTTGACCAACCTGCACACCAGCCACTTCGCCGGACCATGCGGTAATCCGAGGGAGGTAACCGGGGAGCAAGGAGACTAGCCAACAATTGTACCCTACAGATTTGCGCTCCATTCGCATGCACCTGGGGATTAGGAGGATGATTCCCAGCCTGATTACTCGCCTCACCAGCCCATCCTACTCTCGCGATTAACAGACTTCGGACTTTGACCCACTCCCCCCGATCGTCGTCTTTTGAAACATTGTCGATAATATACCCTTGCGATAAGAACCCGTGCAGAACACCTGGAGTCCTGGACTCTCACCAACATCTTGGACCGTTATTGGAACGACTGGTCCCCCTCTTCGTGAACAATGGTCGATAACCCAGCGGAGAACGGGCTTAGGCCTCACCACCAAAAGCACCCGTCGCGAGCCGGATCGCTGTCAGCTTTGTCCCTCACCGCACCTGCGGACCGACCGACCGATGCTGCTTCTGACACAACAGGTCACGCATCTGGATCTGGGACAGAAACGCCAACGATTCCGCACGCTGGACTGACGCAATTACCTCCAAACAGCCCGGCGAAAGATAACATCAAAGAGGGACTAGGAAGCTTAAATCGGTGGTCCCAATCGACAACGTCGAGCAATAGCCGTGCTTCTCCAAAAAGCGGGTTGAGCCCGGCCCGGGCACCTCGAACAACTGGACCGCCCCGGCACAGCAGTGAACATGGTCTACCACAACTCCAGTTGCCCGATATTGGCGCTTTGCCCAGCCTTTCATCCGGGATCGCTGACACGACTCCGTGGCACTCCGAAGTTCCTCCAGTGTCCGACACTCTGTTCCAAGACCCGTGGTCCAAGACCAGTGACGAATCCAAATCAGCCGAAAACACCTTTGAGACATCCGGCCATCGTTATAACCACAGCGCGAATTCAATTGATGTGGGCATTCCATTCGGTTTAGGGAATAAGCAAAACCAGGAAAGGCGGAAAAAAGGCCATTCCCAGAAAGCCATGCTGTCGAAGGCTCTTCAAAAGGCCAACACGGCCGTCCTGCTTGATAACGCGGCGAATTTTGAAGGTGCCATGGAGGCCTATAATGATGCTTGTCAACTCCTGCAACTCGTAATGCTTCGGAGCAACGGTGGAGAAGATGAGAAAATGAAACTCCAAGAAATCGTAAGTCTTTCGCCGCATCTGTTTGTCACCACGGCGAAATTGAACTAATCTCTTTTTCCTTTCAGCGGGATACCTATATGCTCCGAGTACATGAATTGGAACGGATGGACTTTTCCTATCGCGAACCAGATAGTAAAGCGTTACCGGAACGTCCGTTGAGCCAGGAAAGTTATGCAGATATGTTTCAACCGATTGAGGACCATCCAGATGGCGTATATGCAGACGATGACATGGAACCCGTGGGGACTATCCACCACTCGCGGGCAGACTCCAAAGCATTAAGCCCCGATCAGATTCCGATCAGACACCAGTCACTGCTGCCATCTGCTATGGAAGATGACTTACGTTTCACGGGCTCCTCAACGCTGCCGCCCAAGAAAACCGATTCATCGATCCTAGACCCAGCTTGGAGCGAGTCTGTAAATGCGAAATTCACAATTGCTGACAGCAGCCAAGCGGTGGACTCATCCAATATGGACGATCAGCACCTGCCCGAATCACGGTATTCTGAACTATCCCTGTTGAGTACTCATACCAGGGAGATATATGAATCAACCTCCTGGCTCGATACTATCGACGAGTCTGGAGCATCTTCTCCTGCCTCGCTGAGATCCAAGGCATCTTCGATCTATCTCCGACAAAGAAGGAGCCGCCGTCTCAGCCACGGCACGGAAGCAGAATTTGATGCTGCCCTTGATGCAGCCGTCGAGGCTGCTTATGACGAAGGCCTTGAACCGGTCGAAGAACATGACAGATATGACGACGACGACGATATTGTGGCAAATGCCCGTAGAAACGTGGAACTAGCGAAGCAGAAAGTAAGGGAAGCGGAAATGGAAGCAGAGTTCGCTATGAATCGAGGCCGAGATTTACGGCGACTCCAGGAACAGGCAGAGGCAGACTTCGATCATGCAAACGGTGCGACGTCAGATTACCTGGACGAAGAAGCCGAGGAAGAGGAGCGCATCCTGGAGGAAATGACCCGCGGCTATATCATGGATGATTTTGAGTTCGATATCCAATCCAAGTCTGCTCTTCCTCGACAGTCAGACTCCAGCAGTTTCTCCGGTAGAACGTGGGAGAGTTCCGCTGCATCAAACGCCACCACGGCCGCCGCGACGGCCGCAGCTCTATCCCCGCTTGCTGAGGATTCAGTCTTGCCACTGGAGGATATCAGAGCAGAACAGAAGAGCTCATCCCTTTCGAAAAATCTACCTACCTTGCCTGCGGTACCGGACGACACGCCGGCTGAATCAACGGTATTGCCTGGCGTTCGAGCACGAAGGATGTCTAGTCGGACTTCCTCAGAGCTGAAGATTGAGACCAGTCCATACGCGACTAAGCCCAAGTCTGATACCTCCAGCCAGGATCAGCCCTCCGAACCGTTTCCCCCACCGCCGCTTCCAAAAGATGAACCGCCCGCCGGAAATGGGATCTTTGGCAGGGTAGACGAAGAAACCGCCAAGTTGTCAAAGGTGCCATCACCAGTTCGCCCCATTGGTAAGGTGCCATCAGCACCAGACAACCTCAACAAGATCAACCCGAGCTTAAACCCCTTCCGCGCCCGGAATGTATCTGTGCCGATACCGGAAACCTCTGCTTACTCTCCGGAAACCCCTTCGAGCAGCGCGTTTCCCGCCATAGACGCCCAAACAGCGGCCGCAACTGCGACAGTACCTATCTTACCCACGCCGACTGGGACTGGATTCGCACCAAATGGCATTCCTAGTGATGGACTTTATCTATTCGACAGCCATATTCATTCACCGACGAGCCTGGGCTCTCCTAATCTTATGGCTGCCAATGCTCCTTTACCCCTGGAGCCATGCCCGGAATCTTTCCTTCTACGACCATTCTGGCTGATGCGCTGTATTTACCAAACAGTTGCTCATCCACGTGGAGGCTACTTGACAACAAAGCTCTTCATCCCACGTGACATATGGCGTGTCAAGAATGTCAAATTAAAGGCCGTTGAAGAAAAGGTGTCGAACTGTGACTTATTGACAGCAGCTTTGCTGAAACTAGCCAAGGTCGACACATACGATGCAGATGCTGTACTCGAGGAAATGCAATCTCTTGAGACTGTGCTGGATCAGGTACAAGCTTCACTGACCAAGAAGATTGGCAGTGAGGTGGGCGTGCAGGGAGCCATGCCACTCTTCAGATCCTCACACCCCTCGGATGACCCGACAGTGATTGAAGCTCCCCCTGCAAAGACCTCAAGTGGACCAAGTAAATCGTACTTGAGCTCCTGGAGAAAGCTGCGATCCAAAAACTCGGGCATTGGTGGAACAACAATGCTGTCGAGTACACGAGAGCCCAGCAAAGATAATTTGACTATCTCATCGCTTCCGATGACACCAGTACCGAACTCCCACCCTAAGCGTGATACAACACAGCTGCAGTTCAGCGGGCCCAACTCGAATTATATGGGTGCTCTAGCGCGGCTTTGTGACGCAGCTCAAGTGCTAGGTAATTATATTCCCGTGCTTCCAAATATGTCTCAACTTTACTGACAATTGATCCAGATCAAATTGCACAGCAGGTGGAAGATCCCGGCCTTAAACACTCTTCACAGACCCTCGTTGGTCTGGAACTAAGTACCCGCCATGCCGCTGAGTTCTTTGGTTTCTACATATGTCGGTTTGTATTGAATGATATTGGTATGATGCTCGATAAATTCATCAAGCGAGGCAGTGAATGGGTCCTGATTTAAAGTTTACTTTTTCTCTTCATTTTTGCGCAACGTCTTTTTACATACCCAATGATAGACCAGCTGTCGGTTTGAGTGCACACCGTCAAGTCCATTTTACGTGTATCTATATGACTTAATTGTGAATATTACTTGTTGTATATCCAAGACTCAACCTCGCGTCATGCTCTATTGCTCTACAAGGTCTTCTTTCTCCGGGGCCAGAGCAGAGTACAAATTAAGGTGCCTCTAGAGCAGGTACAGATTGGCCATATCTCTGTCAAATTTATTTCATAAAAATTGTAGGGCTTGCAAACTACCCAGCGAAACAAAAAGCTCATCTATCTTACACTAAGCGACAACCAAAACAAGCCATTTCCTTTTTCTCTTGCCTCAAAGTCTCTTACCCGACGACCGGATCCAAACCTGCCTCCGTCGTTCCGCGTCTCGAATGATTTCGGCTGAAAGTCTCAAGCTGGGCGCGAGATGGGCATATCTATCCACCTCTGCCATGACGCCGGCGATAATTCCATCCACTCGGATGGGCGGGGGCAATAATGCCGCCAGAGCGGGAGACATTGTTGCCCCCATGATGAGCAATGTCTGTGACACCATCGACAAGGCTCCTTGCCAAAGGTAGGGGAGATGTCCTTCACGGTGACTGGTAATATCTTCCAACTGGCGTAGTGTGGCTTCCAGGCATCGTCGGCAGCACTCTTTCACAAGCGGGTCGGCGGAAGTCTGCTCATTTTCAAAGACAGCTAGGATATAGGGTCGGTAGATGATCGTTCGACAAGCATAGTATCGCAGTCGTAGAACGGTCTGGACGGGATTGGAGAAGGGTGTATGGGCGAGAGGGAACTGAACGGGCCGCGGGAGGCTGTCATACCATTGTGAGAGCTGGAAATCCAATTCCGAGACGATAGGCCCGAGGGAGGCTAGTGTTAAGGTATTGTCCTTCTGGTATATCATGTGGCTGACACGGTTAAGCAATCTTCGAAGCGCGATCTCAGCCAGAAAGTACCAAAGCTCGTCATTGCCCACTGAATCACTGTGGATCATGCCATTATGGGGATTTTCAACCGGGTCCTCGTCTTCCTCCTCCTCGTCGTCTTCTTCAAATCCTCCTGGTAAGTCGACCGACTCCTCAAAGTGCACAATACCCGAGTGAGGAAGGTCTAGTTCTGCTAGGAGGTCACTTTCGTAGAGAAGAGCATTCCAGTATACTCTCACGCTGAGCTCTTTCCACTGTGCAGGAACACGCGAAGTGTTGCCGAAAAGTAACTGGAGCTTCATGCTGGCGTTGGATAGTAGCGTCCAGGCCTCCAACGGCCTCACTAGGTAGAATAAGTAGGCAGAGGACAAGATGATGCACTGGGCTGCGAGTACGGAATTGCGCATCATCACAGAGGGCAAAAGATTCCACGCTGCGGTGAAATATGGCAGGCCAGGAGCTTCCCTATCGGGAGGAATGGACGAGATGGTTCCATAGTGGCTTGCACAGCCTAGCGCTAGAACCAGGAGCACCACGCAGCTCTCTGCTCCTTCTTGGAACCCTTGGGCCATTGCTCGCTTGTGATATTGGGACCACGTGTACGGATTCACGCAGGCATACCACACATTAACGCGTTCAAAAAAGGACTGCACATAGGTATTTGCATTGGATAAGTCAAGTCCAGCAACAGTGGTCATCCTGAGAGGCTCGCGGGCCATTTCAAGTTGCAGGAGGGTGTGAGGGTCGTAGGGGCCCGCTACTAGATCTCGGATCAAAGGCCATTGGAGAAGGTGTAATGCCGGGGTGGTATGGACCTTGGGCATTGTTGAGATGCTTGCAGGAGGATTAGCCCATGACGCCATGCCAGCGACAGAAGTTCTGCCTGACAAGCTGGTCAGGCTTGATTTGTTTACCATGTCATCGCTGCCAAGGTTGGTGTCGTTACTGGTTGCAGGAGAGGTAGACGACTGAGGAAAGGGAGGGTGTTGTCCTACTAGGCTGGATTGGAGTAAACCTTCGATTCTGTTCAGCCTCTCGATGATCAACTTGTCTCCCGCGTCGAGCTTGATTCCCGGCTCTCGGTAGACGCAATCGGCATCCAAGTCTGTGCAGAGCTGGCATCTTGGACGTGCACCATTGCACCGTGTCTTTCGCAAGCGACATATCTGGCACTGTTGTCGTCATGGTGGTTTCAAGTCAGCAACCGCGGGACCGGCAGAGTTGAGAGGCTATAAACGAAGCAATTCGAAGAAGGAAAAGTCTTACCGCTATAGTCGCACGCCGTCGGGGATACTCGGTGGCCTCTGAATTGGAGCGTTTTTTCTTGCCATCCGGGAAGTCGATAGAAGCAGCCACAATGGCTGGATCAAGGACAGTATCTCGGTCCCTGTCTGGCGAAGGGGACATGGTTCTGGTTGTCTGTACTAGGTCGTATATAAGGAGCAAAAGGACAATGGGTCGAGGTGCTGATTCTCGACTCTGGAGAGGCAACCAGAGAGACCAGTGGGAGTGGCTCTCACGTCAAGACCGCCAGCCACGATCAGCGGTGTAGAGAATCTCACAGACTGTTTGGAAGAGTTGACACTTGAAGGTCCAGGGTAACAGGCATTCTCCAAGGTAGAAAGGAAGCTGCGGAGGGGTTTACTGCTCATGCATGACCTGTAATGTAGCGTCGTGGGGAATAGTCCTGGGACCTCGGAGAGATCAGACGAATGAAGGGATCATAGAGTCAGAATCCAATCTCAAGAACATCAAGTGGTGCCCATTCTTGACGAGGTCAGCTATGGATAAGGGGGAACGCAGTGTGTATATGTGTCCGATGTCATCTTGCGGACTGAGCAGTGTCTGGCGAACAAATCTAAGATTTATGCCATCTTAGCCAAGGGGAACAGAATGAAAAAGCGGGGAAGAAATGCCTGATGGCTCCATTGATTGAGTCCCATGGGAGATTTATTTAATTCGGGTTGGCAGATGGGGGGAAAGCCCGGGGTGGTCAGATTGCGACTGTGGAGAAAAAGCAAGCGGCCAGATGCGGTTGGTCTGAGAGACCCTGATCCTCCGTCACGGCGCTTCAATTCGATGCAAGGCAGGCAGATACCGAGACCAGGACGGCTTTAGTAGCCAGGAGGCGTTGTGGATGATTGGGTCCAGTGTGGACGGGGAAGACACTAGTGTCCGTTGCTCGTGCTGTTGACAAATGAGACGCACGGGTGGAGATTACTCGGGCTGCCCGGATGGTCTGTGAGGTTCCCCAAGGTGCGTCTGCCTGGGGTGCATGAGAATGCGGCCGGAAATGACATCCTGTATGTGAATGAAGATATTGGTGGCCGATAGATGTGAGAGGAGGAGAAGTTGAAGTGAGAGTAGTTGAGAAGTACGGAGAAGGACTAGTCCATTTTGGGATGGAAGTAGACGAGCCCGGCCTGATTGGCCTGACGGGTGGGGCACCACATGGTTACACGCGCCGACGCGTGCTGCTGTGCCAAAACAACGCGACTTCATCTACCAACTTACCACTACACTTACTGCTATTGCTACGACTCTATCAACCATCGTCCATCCCATCATATCCGAGTCGAACGTCCCCACTGGTCTACGCCATACCACCCCCGCCACAGCAGTTCCTACGGAGTGAACACCACGATGCCGCGCCCTCCGACAAAGCGCAATCGGATGGCTTCAAAAGCCAAACCAACCTCCAAAGAACCCACCAGAGAAAATGCGCCCAAGTCGCCACAACCCCAGGAACGACCCCCTGCCAGCGCTCCGCGTGTGGTGATCCCGCAGCGGCAACCGAAAGATCAGACACCCATGTCAAAATCGCATGAACAGGCGATCGATTCCTCTCCCATGGGAGAACGCGGTGGCACAGGAAGTCGTCCCGCGACGCGATCGCGCGGTTACTCGTCCACACTCTCCCTCGCTGGCCGCAAAGGAGAGAACTCGAAGATTCCCGGCACGCCCGCTTTTGAAAATTCAGTACTGAGTAATTTTCGACGACGTCCCCGACAGCCGAGTATCCTTCAGGTTATGCAGGCTGAGGATCGGTCTTCAGACCTCGATGATGATGACTTTCTCGGTGGCTTGAGTCCAGAGGATGAGTCGACCCCACTGAATGTGTCCAGGGGAAAATCACTGTTGGTTCAGAACGAATCGCCGGCAACACCTTCCCAAGCTCCAGAGCCATCAAGTGATAGTTCTCGCAAGCGTAAGCGATCGTCTGCAAATATTGAGATCCAAGTTCCCCAATCACCTCTGGCCCTGGTGGGAAATACTCCTGTCGGTACCCCTACGCCGGCAGTTGAAGATGAAGTACAGGAAATGGGTAGCACTGTGGACATGCCGCCACCGCCGCTGCCGCCACCAAGGTCTCCAGACGTGCTTAGCCAAACAATGGCACCCCCCATGAGCAGTCCATGGGGTACTCCACTTTCGACCAGCTTACATGACCTTTCGAACCCTCTGCGCAAAGCTGCGACTGATGAATGCGGGAATGCGGGAGCGCAAGCTAGTAACAAACCTGCCGTTTCGACGGCCAGCCTACAGGACAGACTTCTTCCTCGGCGACGCCAGCGGCCGCGCAGACGGCGCAATGTGAACACCTTCGACGTACCGAGCGACTCCAGCGAATCCGACGAAGCGTCTGCCGAAAGTGATCAAGATGAGCTGAGCTACATAGCTACTTTGAAGTCTTCCCGATCTCGGCGCAATCGAACCACCAAGTCTAAACCATCACATGCCGGTCAGAAAAAGCAGGCCAAACAGAAGGCTACCAGCAAGAAAACGTACTCCGCACGGAATGCGGGGAATGACAAGGAAAATGAACCGGCGGATGGGTCTTCACCGTTATCTGCACTTGATACAGACGCGCTTGAGTCCGACTCGACTTCTCCCCCAAACAAATATCTCAGCGAGGAGCTGAGGTTACAAGCCCAGAAGTTCGCGGAGGTTGACCAATGGCAAATGGAGTTCGAGGACGTACCAGAGAGCCAGGACAGCACATACCGATAGAGAGATGAAGGGTAGGGATGATGTGTCTATGTTAATATTTTGTCCCTGAGGGTCTAATAATGAAATGTAGTTATGATCGGAACATCCTGGAATTGTGACTACGGAGTATGTAATAGAATGCAGGCCCCCCGACAATAACCGCGGTTGACAGCTGGGAGCCCCGCAACAGGAACCCCGCCAGGTCTCACCTCTTCCACCGTCCACCGCTCGTCCCATTTCTGCCCTGCCCAGAATTTTCCAGAGCCTCATTGTTGATAGACAACTCAGGGCGACAGTCATGGCCACCGTCGACACGATTCTACAGGGCAAATACCCCGCGAAAGCCCATGCGCGGCGGGTCGCGGAGTATCTCCAGGCCCAATGCCCCGGCAATCCTGGAGTCATCTACCTCGAGTCGCAGAAGACTCGTATGATTGAGGACAATGATGAGACCATGCCTTTCAGGTAGGTAACGGTGCTTTCGTTCAATATAATCTTGCGCACGAGATTGATAAGCTCCTTCGAACAGACAGCGCCGTCCGTTCTTCTACCTCTCTGGATGTCTGCTGCCCGAAGCTTCTCTCGTCTACGACGTGAGCGCCGACAAGCTGACACTCTTCATCCCTGCAATTGACCCCGAGGACGTCATCTGGTCCGGCCTGCCCCTCTCCCCGTCGGAAGCGATGGAGCTCTACGACGTGGACAACGTGCTCACCACACCCGAAGTCAACGCGACCCTCGCCTCCATTGCGTCCGCACACAACGGTAAAGCCGTCGCATACGCCATCCAGGGCCGCACCTCGCCGGAGACCAAATTCGAGGGCTTCCAAGACGCCAACTTCACCTTGTTGAATGGGTGGATCGAACAGGCGCGCGTCGTCAAGGACGCATATGAGATTGCGCTGCTGCGAAAAGCCAACGACATCTCCACCAAAGCGCACATTGCCGCCATCAAAGCTGCCAAGACTGCGACCAACGAGCGCGAGATCGAGGGCGCGTTCATCGCGACCTGCATCGCCAACGGCGCGCGCGAGCAGTCGTACCACCCGATCGTAGCCTGCGGCGAGAACGGCGCCACGCTGCACTACCCCAAGAACGACGCGGAGTTGACGGACCCCGTGACGAAGCAGAGAAAGAAGAACGTCCTCATTGACGCGGGTGGCGAGTACCGCACCTACTGTGCGGACATTACCCGTGTGATCCCGCTGGGCGGACGGTTCGCCCAGGAGACGCGCCAGATCTACCAGATCGTCTTGCAGATGCAGCTGGAGTGCATTGCCATGCTGAAGGACGGTGTGCTGTGGGATGATGTGCATGCGCACGCTCACCGCGTGGCAATCAAGGGTCTGCTGCAGCTGGGAATTCTGCGCGGCTCTGAGGATGAGTTGTTCGAGAAGCGCGTCAGCGTGGCCTTCTTCCCCCACGGTCTTGGACATTATCTTGGAATGGACACCCACGACACGGGTGGCAACCCCAACTACGGGGACAAGGATAAGATGTTTCGGTATCTTCGCGTCAGAGGCCATCTGCCCGCGGGGTCTGTCATTACCGTTGAGCCTGGTGTAAGTGGATGAATGCATTTCACCGCATTACTATCACTGACATGTGAAACGCAGATTTACTTCTGCCGCTTCATCATTGAGCCTTACATTAAGTCTCCCGAGACCAGCAAGTATATCGATACCGATGTTCTGGAAAGATACTGGAGCGTCGGCGGTGTCCGCATCGAGGACAACGTCCATGTTACAAAGGATGGCTATGAGAATCTGACGACGGCACCCAAGATTATGGAAGAGGTGGAGAGTCTGGCGTTGTGAATGTACCGCGTTTGAGCATCTACACCCATATTCGAGCTTCCATGCGGATCCCGTATTACTATCAACTTCCAGGAACAATGCAACATGCAGAAGAAACCGAGAGATAAATTCAAGGCAAAGGGTATCCATACTCTCGAGCCGTTGTCCCAAGAATATAACGCTTCAAATGGCACAATTGTACAATCCTGTCGAACAACCCCCTCCAGTTTCGAGGAAGACCTGTTTGTACACCGATACTAAAACCCCAAATATTCATTTTGGAATCGAGGAGGGGATCCGCGATTAAACGCCACTGCGAAGACGTTTTCGACCACTTCCTTTGACGCCCGATTCCGTCTCGGATTTTTCGTGAGCGCGCTTTTCCTTCCAGTCAAGGATGAGCGTCAGGACGTCGAAGCAGAACTCGGGGACATCCAGACAAAGCTTTTTGAACTCCTCTTCGGCTTCGTGACGCAAAACGTAGCTTCTCTGCGCCCAGAACGCAGCCACCGGTTTCCGGATCGTCTCGTCGTCGGCCGGGGTGTGCGTGTAGACATAGCGAGCATAGGCAAGCTCACCCTGAGAGCTGCTGTTGATGCGGTGGATTTTGGAGTGGGCGAGGTGTTTCAACGACGGGATTCCCAGTTTCTCGGCGAGGGTGTAGACGCGAGCGTGTTTCAGAAGCTCCTCGCCACTGTCGTCGATCTCCCCGACGACCTGCTCCTGCTCACCGGCGATCGCGCTGGTGGAATAATCGCGGGTATACTGGTATTGCAGGAAGTAACCGAAGGCTTCGACGTTCTCGTCTGGGAGTTCAATGCGCCGCTGGTCTCGTTAGTCGCCCGGGCTCTGCATTGTACAGGCCAGATATTCAGGTTGGGGATGCGAATCGCACCTGCGCCGATTGTCCGAATTTCTCCACCAAGGCCGCGAGGAAGGGCGATTCCATGAGGAGACTCTGATGTGTTGTTAAGCTAGTTGTGTTGTCGCCCTGGCCCACTACAATCTCGACGATCGGCGACGTCAAGAACCTGCACCGTGTCAGTCAGATTAGGGCGCGGAATGCATGGTTGCAGAGCAATGCTCACTCGAGAAACTGAAGCCCGGGCTTCCTTCTCGGAGGTGCTGGTTCTGCGGGAGTTGGCTCGGGCTCCGGCGCAGCATCGGGGAGGGTGATGTCTTGTGATTGGGAGGGATGATCGTTTGCTGCGTCTGTGTTTTGGGTGGCATTTACGCTGATTTCTGGGGTTTGTGTGTTCTGCGGAGGTTGCGCATTCTGGGTGTCTGTTGGCGCTGGGGAGGCTTCCAACCCAGCGACTCGGACTTCGGGGGTCCCTTCCATTGCGTCGGTGCAATTGGAATCTGGGCGGTAGTTGGGTTGGAATAGAAGAGATTAAGGTAGGTAGAGTAAGGTTTGATTGGGATGGAGGGAGGAAAAGGTCTGGCAAAGAGGAGTGCGAAGAGTGGATGTGGAGATGCGGAGAGAAATCGACGATGTTGATGTTGATGGTGTTGATGTTGGTGTTGTTGTAAGAAATTACCAGGTACGGTAAGCTGTACTGTATTACTTGAGTGCAGTGCTTTTCGACTGTCTGAGCATGTAATTTGGATAAGTATCAGTAGTACTTATATACCTAGGTACTAAGTAGGTACTTTGTAGTAGAATAGGTTGTACAATAGATTTAGGTTAGTCTGTTCTGATACTACACTATATACCTAGGTACAATTGTTGATATTATATATCTCTCTCTATTAAACCTCTCCAGTCAACCATGAATTATGAATAGAAAATTATAACAAATTCCTACTGTTGGGCCCAGTTGCTAACTAACGGCTCACGGAATTTGTGTCGTGCCGAATACATCTCCCACTCTATCTGGTAATCATCTCCGCTTTTTGCGACGGTAACCGAACGTTCCAGCGTCAAGACTGTTCATATATGACCGCCCTGTCTCCATCCTGGCGATCCGGCTTCCTCCGAGCCTCCTTTCGCTCTGTCCTGGTATCAGCCTCCAGCCAAGCTCCCACTCGAGTCCGTTGGACCGTGCAGTTCTCTCCGTTCCAATCCCGGACCATGGCGACCACCATCAACCCGCCCAGGGATCCCAACACCCTGAGCAATTACAACAATTGGCTGTCCACCCACATCACGGCCAACTTTGACATTCTCTTCGATCAGAAGAAGCTGGTGGGAAATGTCATCCATAAGCTCAAGTCCATCACCAACGCGGAATCCACGGACATTGTCTTGGATACGAGCCATGTCGACGTCACCGACGTCAAGGTGGACGGCAAGCCTTCCGTCTGGGAGCTTCTGCCCCCCGTGAAGCCCTACGGCACGGCGCTCAAGATCAAACTTGACCAGGGCGTGAAAATGGACGAGATCGTTCATGTCGATGTACGTTACGCGCTTGGAAACACTTTTACCTACATAGTACCTGACTGCAAATCTAGATCTCTGTCAAGACCACAGAGAAGTGTACCGCACTTCAATGGCTCACTCCCGCCCAAACTTCAAACAAGAAGCATCCGTATATGTGTAGGTCCTCGCCTGACTGACAATTTCAGTAATGGCTACTTATCAGAACGCCTCTGACTGCCCCTCTCTGTAGTCTCTCAGTGCCAGGCCATCCATGCCCGGTCCATCTTCCCTTGTCAGGATACCCCTGATGTCAAGAGCACCATCGACTTCAACATCACTTCCCCTCTTCCCGTGATTGCTAGCGGACTCCTAGTGCGTGATGCATCGGGAGCCCCGCAGACTGGTGGTAAGAATCTGTATCAGTTCCACCAGAAAGTGCCAATTCCCAGCTATCTGTTCGCCTTGGCTAGTGGGTACGTAGCGCAAACCTTTTATATTGAAGGACCTGGATTTAATCAACCATTGTCACAGTGATATCTCCGAGGCTGCAATCGGACCCCGAAGCGTCGTGGCAACGAGCCCAGACAAGCTTCGTGAATGCCAATGGGAGCTTGAAGCTGACACTGAGAACTTTATCAATGCCATCGAGGTCGGTTTGTGATCTTGAAAGAGGGAATGCTTTGCTAACAGAACACAGAAAATTGTTTACCCCTATGTTTGGGGCGAATACAACGTCTTGATTCTCCCGCCGAGTTTCCCTTATGGTGGCATGGAGAACCCCATTTTCACCTTCGCCACTCCCAGTATCATCTCCAAGGTAGATTTCAGCTGACCTGGACGTCGAATAATCAATATTAACCGGAGTTTCAGGACAGGGAAAACGTCGATGTCATTGCTCATGAGCTTGCCCACAGCTGGAGTGGTAACCTTGTCACCAATGCTTCCTGGGAGCACTTCTGGCTGAACGAAGGCTGGACGGTCTATCTCGAGAGACGGGTGAGTCATGCTACATTTATCAATGCAAGTAATCACGAGCATACTAACCCCGTCCCAGATTCTGGCTGCTGTGTGAGTATTATGAAGGACTTCAATCGATACTCCATACTAATATCCGTAGACACGGCGAAGCCTATCGCCATTTCTCCGCCATCATCGGCTGGAAAGCACTCTCAGACTCGGTGGATCATTTCGGCCATGACCACGAGTTCACCAGACTGATCACCGATCTGAAGGGCAAAGACCCCGATGATGCATTCTCAAGCATCCCGTACGAAAAGGGCTTCAACTTTTTGTTCCACCTTGAGAACTTGGTGGGCAAGCAGAAATTCGACCAATTTATCCCCCACGTGAGTGTTTTCGTCTTCCTACCAAACAACATCCTATGCTGACCGTCCTTAGTATTTCACGAAATTCAAGGGCAAGTCTCTCGACTCTTACGAGTTCAAGGCGACTATCCTGGACTTCTTCAAATCGGATGCCGAGGCCTCTAAGCTCCTGAACGAGCTTGATTGGGACACCTGGTTCTATGCTCCTGGGTTGCCTCCCAAGCCGAAGTTCGATACATCCCTCGTCGACGTCGTCTACGACCTGGCAAAGAAGTGGCAATCCATTCCCGAGTCGTCCTTCAAGCCACAGCCGAGTGATATCAAGGACTTGACCGGAAACCAGATCGTGGTGTTCCTGGAACAGGTCCTTCTCTTCGAACGCCCACTCGCCCCGGAATTGTCGAAGCTCATGGGCGAGGTTTACGGGCTTGCCAAGAGCGCAAACATCGAGGTCGCCAACCTGTACTTCCGAGTCGGCTTGAATGCTGGCGATGAGAGCGTTTTTGAGCCCACCGCCGACCTGCTGGGCAAGATCGGAAGAATGAAATTCGTGCGGCCGCTGTAAGTTCCATGGTCCATGGTCCTCGTGAGTTGACCTATCGGCTAACGATTGCTAGCTACCGCAACCTGCAAAAGGTGAACCGTCCTCTTGCCATCGAGACGTTCGAGAAGAACAAGGATTTCTACCATCCCATTTGCCGAGCTATGGTCGAGAAGGATCTCTTTGGAAAGAAGGATGCTTAAAAGGCTACAGGCTCATCAGAACTAGCCGCCATTGCTATAACATAGTTTCCATGCTTACTCATACCTACAAGGACACATTGTAGAGCAGTAATGATACATTCGTTATGACTTAGACCATGTCTCGATATCGCAATGGTGTATTAAGACAGTGAAGACAGAAAGAAGAGAGGAATACTATACAACAGCCGACAGTAAATACCACCCAAGCCATACCACAATCACCGCTTCGCATCAACCGCCTTGTTATCCAACTCAGAGAACCCGAATATACCAGGCTTCCCGCCGCTCCGGCGATTCAACTCGAATATCAGATCCGCCTCGCTCACCTGCGACATCTCATGAATGACGCGGCGCATATACGCCACCACGCGGGCAACCTTAGTCCAGTCCAGCTCCTTGCCATCGGGCCCCGTATGACTCGCCTTCCACAAGTTCCTCCACACCGCGGCACCCAGCACAGCATCCCCCTTGACCAGCCCCTCATCGTAGGCCGCGATTACGCCGCGCCACTGGATGAACAAATCCTTGAGGAACTTATTCCGGATCGCCCGACTCGTCAGCCCATGCAGCACGTCCATGCGGTGCTCCGCGTTATGCGAGAAATGGTCGATCAAATGCCGCGAATACGTCTGGAGACTCTCGTGCGACGGCAGCGCCCGCAGTCGCACCGTGAGGAGGTACATGTGCAGGAAGGTGACCTGCGACCAGGTCGAGAAGGTCGGCGGCAGACCCAGATCTGGACAGCCGTTAGCCCCTTCCCCAGCGAACATCTCTGCACAGTGTATCAGACTGAAACATCAATTACTAACCTTGATACCACCATCCTTCGCCAACGCCGAGATCTTCGCCGGCCTCAGTCTTCGGCACCTGGGCACCTTTCTGCGAGACTTGCGGGACGCTGTAGTCGGCCTGGTTCGAGCACGCCTCGAAGAGCTTTTGCGTCATACCGTAGGCGACGTATGTCTCTGCGGAGGAGCCTGGTCGGGGCATGATGGCGCGACTGAGGCGCGACGCAGATCGGGAGCTCTGCAGGGAAAGATTCGGAGGGTTCACAGCTCGCGAGGGGCGGAGGGGAGATGGCGTGTTCGGCAGAGTTGCGCATGAGGAAAAGGCATGGTGTTGGAAGGTCGAGGGCGCTGCGCGGAGGGCTTTAGCCTGTTTCTAGAGGGCGTCATTAGTACTGTAGTTGTAGGGTAGTTCGGCGGCGGATTCTATGCGGAACGTACTGGAAGCATTGAGCAGTGGGCGTGGTGGACACGCAGGCATGCGGTGGTCAAGTTCCTTGCCACCATTGTCGCAGCTTAGCAGGAACTTGTCAATGAAGAGATTAAATTTGTATGGATGGTAAAGCTGAAGGGTTCGACCCGTTGGAGGTCGAGCAATCCATTCAATGCCGGACGGAGAAAGATCGATGTTTGCAGTGTTTGCCTTCCCGCCATCGGCTTCGTTTTGTATGTAGAACATGTTTGTTCGTCAACTCCTCCAGTAAACTACATAATTTGTGCTCTGAATCTGATATTAGACTATATAGTCTCTAACAGAAATCTTATCCGCAGTCTAGAGCGGACGCGACCTAATTATATATATCAATTACATTACTTTCAAAGAGCAAGCAAGGGTCCCATATGCTCATAATTATAGTTTACCCATTATAAGTGCAGGAGGAGGCTGAGGGTAGGCCGCATGAGCGACATCAGTCCTCGGGATGTGAGAGACGCATCGAGCATAAGGTAGCAGATGGCTATCCGATTTCAGAGCGCGGGATGTAGTTTCACGGCACCTGTACGCGTTGTATGTAGTCTATCGAGGGGCAGGAAAGTGACTCCCGGTCTTAACCTCCCAGGGAGACAGACTCAATGTCCCTTTTCAACAAAGGGAGAAGCTCCGAGATGCGGTTGGGGTCCCTCATAACTGCAGGAGCGTCTTCGCGGGCCGTAGCCAGTGCCTTCAAATGTGATTAGCGCGTCTTGGAGAGTGCGGGGGTACACGGAACCGTCGGTTACCTTTCGGACTGCCTCGTACTCGCCTTCTTTGGACTGATACTCTCGAATGACCTCTTGCTGCTCAAAATCGACGTAGACTCTCGTGTCCCGCAGTCGAAATAGGACATTGTCTAATCTCATGAAGAATCGCAAAAGTAGAAGTAGCCTGGAAGGCATGACGCGGATCTTGCATGACAGCATCGTAATGCCATTGTCGGCGAGTTCGTCCTCATATAAGATGACCTCATCGAAGAACAATATAGGGTCTGGGCGCTTCAACAGTTCAATCGGAATCTGTTTTGTTGTTTCTACAAATGGCGGACTGTCTGGAGCAAGCGTGCCCTTGTAATCTGTGCTGTACGACCAATCGAATGGTTTGACGACTTCTTTGATACCTTCGTGTGTCTTCTCTCTTTGGGAGAATCAGCCTTCGCCCCAATGAGATAGAACTATCTCCTAAGATGCCATCGCGCGCTTACCTGCTCTGTTGCCATTCCTTCGAATAGGCGACCTTTAGCATGGAGGACCCCGTCTTATCGACGCGATCCAGCGCATCGAATGCATTGAACGTAATGCCCCATTTCGACTTTTCATGCTCGATCGTCACGTAGTTGTCACCAAATATCATTTCTGGAGGCGCAATGCCTAGCTTCTTGGTCATTTCTTCAATCGGTTCGGCTTTCAATATCGGTCGTTTCTGAGTGGAGATCCTGAATCCCTGGACGGATACGGAGTTGGGCCGCTGCGCGGTGGGGGATACAGCGGCCGGGTTCCCCGGCGCATAGGAGGAGCTTGTGAACTGGTTCGACGACATTGCGCTGAAGAAAAGAACGCGACGAACGACTCTTGTAGATAGGACCGCGGTGGTTTTCCTTATCGGACGAACCCCACGATGGTCGGAGAAAGAGGCGGGCCGACCGGTTGCTGGGGTGACGCAGCTGAGGACCACCCGATAAACACCTGGCCGGAGCACCACTTCTCTCTTCTACTTCTCCCCAGATCATTCAGTCAGCTTCGACCTTCAGCATCGACATAATATAATGCTTGCCTGAACATCTCGATTGCTTCCCCCTTTTCGATCAGTGCACCTGCGTTTCCCTACCAATCCCATACCCTTACCGATATCCCCCATGGCGACCAAAACGCTGGAGGCTCGCTTCGAGCACCTCACTGTCAAAGATGAGAACGAAGCCGGAAGGAATGGCAGTGGATACCCTAAGCACAAGGTATTACTGCTGTGTTGCCATCGCAGAACGCTTCCGGGCTAACGTGACCTGCTAGGGTTCCCTATCTACCGCTGTGTCCCTGTCAGGTCTGGGACCGACGACGCAGCTGAACAGCGGATCGAACCGCTCGCATTTGCTGAAGCTTGCCCTGCAGAATACCAATGACAATAAGGTGAATGCGATGAACGTGAACTCGTCGTCACCAACCAAGGGTACCCTATCTCATCGGTATGTGGACGAAAACGGAGAAAAACGACAGTCAACGCCGTTGTATGAGCAGCCCGAACCGAAGAAGCTACACCTCGGGATGTTTGAAATTGGAAAGCCTCTGGGAAAGGGGAAATTTGGTCGGGTTTATCTGGCCAAAGAGCGGTCCTCCGGTTTTGTGTGTGCACTGAAGGTGCTCCACAAGTCCGAGCTACAACAAGGGGGTGTCCAGAAGCAGGTCAGACGGGAGATTGAGATCCAGAGCAACTTAAGGCATCCTAACGTCTTGAGACTCTATGGTCACTTCCACGACAGCAAGCGGATCTTCTTGATTCTCGAGTTCGCTGGCCGTGGTGAGCTGTACAAGCATCTCCGAAAGGAGCACCGCTTCCCGGAGTGGAAGGCTGCCCAGTACATTGCTCAGATGGCCGCAGCATTGAAATACCTGCACAAGAAGCATGTTATGCATCGTGACATCAAGCCCGAGAACATCTTGGTCGGGATCCACGGGGAGATCAAGATCAGTGACTTTGGCTGGAGCGTACATGCTCCTAACAACCGGCGACAGACGATGTGCGGCACATTAGATTATCTGCCGCCGGAGATGCTGAAGCCTGGCTCCCAGGACAACTTTTACAACGAAAAGGTCGACCTGTGGAGTTTGGGTGTCCTGACCTATGAATTTTTGGTCGGGGAGGCTCCCTTCGAAGACACCCCGGTCATGACGCAAAGACGGATTGCGCGTGCTGACATGAGTGTGCCGTCCTTTGTTAGTCCCGAGGCGAAGGACCTCATCAAACGGGTATGTCTGAAGTTTCCTCGGCTCATATGGATACTCAGCTAACTCTTGCAGTTGCTTGTATTGGACCCCGAGAAGCGTATTTCGCTGGACGAGATTCAACGCCACCCTTGGATTCTAAAACACTGCGTGAAGGATGACAAGGGAGTCAAACGGAGTTCTGGTTCAACCAAGGAGGGTAAAGCATGAAGCATGATCCATGCATTCGAAGGTGTTTGGTGTTGAACTTTTTGCTTTGAAAGTCATTGCTTGCGTGAAGGAGATTTTATGGTGTTTCCTGGTTTGGAGTTTCATTGTTAACTTGCACCATTTCTGCTTCTGGAGTGCGCATCGGTCATAATATGGTGTCATTTGATATCTTTGAATTGCTGCAGTCAATATAATACAGTGGGAGTGTCTGGTGGCATCTCGAATAGAACATCAGGTATACACAGGCAAAAAGACATGGTATCATCGGTAGATCTCGTCGAAGGGACGTGTATCCCTGAAACAGCTGTCCCATACTTCGTTCACGACCTTCTCCGCATGGGCCTTATCTTTGCAGGTAGGTCTTGCTTGGACGGACAGAATGGCTCGTCGACGAACGCATTCTTGGTGCTGCTGAGTAAACTTCCATTGGCCTCGTCGGAAGAACTCACGAGCCCATCTGCATTCTCCACTGAGCGAACTGGCCCGGATCTGAAGGTCGTTCGTTAGTAAAGACGTTATGAAAATGGATCGACAGGGACAAACTAACCTCCGTGCAGGCTGCGTGCCGCAAGTTATTCGACCAATCGACCTTGAACCTAAGATGATCGTAGGCGTGGACCATCTCGTGGGCCATGGTGTCTTCCAGGTGCCCTTGATCCTTCATCTCGTTGGCGCAGAGGAGGATGCCATACTCGGGATCAAAGCCACCCGCTTTGCGATTCGTACAACGACGGCAGTAGATATTGTGACTCGACAGGTCGCCTCCCAGCTGACGGATATTATCGCTCAGAAAGCGGATTACCGGACCTGTATGGCACAAATGCACTTAGTAACGTTTCCCTGGGATGCGCAACCAGCGATAGGGATCATACTCCACTGTAGTAGATAGTCTCGCTGGTCTTCGCAGCGCTTGCAATCCGCCGCTTCGTTTCGAAGATCTCTTGCGACCCGAAATTGCTCCCTTCCTTCTTCGCTCATTTTCCCTGTCAGGATGGCGAAGATGTTGCGCCATTGTGTGAATGTGTCGTCGCCCGGGATATATCCCGTGTCGCGACTCTCCGTAGGACGTGTCCCGTTGGGCGACTGACTGTCCGACATGGTGTAGGTGACAACGAGATTGTGGAAGGATCTCAGAGCGCTCGGAATTGCTCTGATCGTCCCCGAGACGGCGCGGAGGACAGAACATTTCCCCGACGCCCTCCGCAATGGCGGTGACAAGGGGCAGAACCATGACTTGTTCCACGAATGGGATGGAATTTCGACGACGACATCAACTCCTTGGAATTGCGGGGAAAGTCTCTTCTTCTTTGGCCGGGAAGTGTGCGACGGGAATTATATGTCGTGATCACCAGGACGACCTGCCGCTTACACCAGAATGGCCTCCGAACGCCTCACAATCGTCATCAAACTAGGTGCGGGGACCTTTTGTCTGCCGCAGATGAGCACTGACTCATGATGTGTCTATAGGGACGAGTTCTATCGTCGACGAGAACACTCACGAGCCGATTCTCTCGATCCTGACGCTAATAGTCGAGACGGCGGCCAAGCTGCACAGAGATGGTCATAATGTCGTTCTTGTCTCGTCTGGTGCTATCGGCGTGGGTCTGCGAAGGATGGATATAGAGGAGAGGCCCAAGAACTTGCCTCGTGTACAGGCGCTCGCTGCGGTGGGACAATGCAGACTCATGAGTCTCTGGGATGGCTTGTTCGCGCATCTTCGGCTTCCAGTTGCACAGATTCTTCTTACCAGAAACGACATCGCAGATGTAAGTCTACGGAACGTGGAACTTGTACGGCCGGTCTAACGTCCCCCAGAGGACTCAATACATAAACGCGCAAAACACCTTCTCCCAGTTATTCGAAATGGGGGTGATTCCCATCGTCAACGAGAACGATACCCTGGCTGTCTCTGTATGTCATTGACTCATGATGGACGCTGTTGAACGAGCCTAACCGAATAATCCATCCAGGAAATCAAATTCGGTGATAACGATACGTTATCAGCCATAACAGCCGCCATGGTCAAAGCGGACTATCTCTTCCTAATGACTGATGTCGATTGTCTGTACACAGCAAACCCTCGCAGCAACCCTGACGCCAAACCGATTGAGGTCGTGTCCGATATCTCGTCGTTGGAGGCAGACGTCTCGTCAGCGGGGTCCGCGCTGGGAACTGGCGGCATGAGCACCAAGATCATTGCTGCAAAGCTGGGAACTAGTGCTGGCGTGACCACCATCATCACCAAGAGCTCTAAACCCGGAAACGTTCACGAGATTGTGAGATATCTCCAACAGATTGACGAAGACAAGCGCGGGACGACTACCGATAGCTCACAGCCACGGATTGTACCGCCTCTGCACACGCGCTTCCTCCCGTCAGATAACCCGGTGCAGTCACGATCGTTCTGGCTCCTACACGGTCTCAAGCCTCGGGGTACGATATACATCGACAACGGGGCCTATAATGCTCTCTTGAACAAGGCCAGCCTTCTTCCCGCTGGCGTGGTGGAGGTGGATGGTCATTTCGCCCAACAGGAAGCCGTACGACTGGTGGTTGTCCAGAAGCTGTCGCCGGATTCTCTGAATGGAGACTTTCTGCATCATGGTCAGGAGCCGCGAGAAGTGGGTCGGGCCCTAGTGAACTATGGCAGCCCTGAGATCGCGCGCATCAAGGGTCACCGGAGCACCCAGATCAACTCCATCCTGGGTTATGCGGACAGCGAGTATGTCGCACTCCGCGAGAACATTTCATTCTTCGCAGGGGAAGAATCTCCTCAACGGTAGAGATGCCGAACATCAGCTAAAAGTTATTCAACATTGCAACCGGACCTCTGTGGGCCATGATTTTGACTAGCGATATTGTTTGATCCAAGCTATTCGACTATAGATACCTCTATATTTGTCTGTCTTTTTGTTTGAATATCATGCACAAGAGTTTATAGATGTCACACCAGCTATATATACCTACACCGCCAATACACCCATGAGTTTATGCGTTGGTAAATGACAATTATTGAGCATATAACTACAAGGCGCAAACCAAGACCAGTGAGACAGGGAATTCCAACAACGCCATAAGCCGGCATAAAGAAGGTAAATGCGAAGTCTTCCATTACACCCGTAAGTGTTACATGGCACATTCAAATGTGTCCTTCGCTAATCCTTCCATCTCTCCAAGTATCTCTTCATCTGCGCGTCATGAGGGTTCGGCGCTGGGGATGCCTGTACAAGAGACCAATAGGTTAGTTATCAAGATATAGATTGCATCCTGACCACAAAACTGACGACACATACAGTATTCTCCATGCTCACCACAGAATGGGTCAAAGTGGCCGTCATCGTCTGCTGGACCGTAGGCGCCGGGAGAAACGTAGTGGCAATGGTATAAGGACTGGCCGGATGCTGAGGCGTGGGCGACAAGTTCGGTGGGATCGTGCTTCCTGGCTGTTTGGCCATCGGGGCATATCTCGTAGGTCCCACCTGCAACTCATACGGGATTGTATACGCGCCCTGGGCCTGTCGTTTGCGGAGTTCTGCCCGGTCTTCTCTGATGGACTGTATGCTGTCCGGGGAGAAGGTGCCTGCCATTCCAGAGATGGAGAAGCGGTGCGAATAGTTGATGGTGAAGGCATCTGGGCCTGAAGAGACCATCTTGAGGAAGCTATCGCGATACACGGGTCAGCACCTGACGGCTATTCGAGTTCAGCGCAGAGGAACGGGATTCTTACTAGGCTTCTGGTACATCTGCGCCAAGTGCTGGATCGATCTTGAAGGAGACGGAATTTCCGCGCGCGAATGCGACGTCTTTCATGAGAAGGGCGATCTCTTCCTGGTACCATTTGTTAGCAGACCGAACCAACCACAACATCGCGCGATGGGCCGGAAGAAGCTCACATTGAGACCTGTCAGGTCTTCTCCGGCACATAGATAGAGATCATACTGGGTTAGCTCAGAAATTCGAGGTGGAATCCCCGAATCTTTCCAGTGGACTGTTACAACGTCGCCGGCTTTGAGTACCGTGTCCACTGTGGGCGTCGTGAATTCCACGTCCGCGAGGGCAGCTGTGAAGAGAGACAGTACGAAAGGCAAGGAGCGTGTGAATCTCATGTTGACGACTCAATCTGGGCGCAGCGATGGACGGTGGTCGAGCACAGCAGACCAGGACAAGGGACTTAACGGCTGAATGAAGCCGAGTAAACAATGAACGGAGGGGTGGAATGGACCGCCATTCCCTTGCGACAAAGCGACATGCCAGATGCCGAGTCTCTAGCAGCAGATCGGGAGCAATGTTGGCCTCCTGGGGCTCCTACATAATTGAGTTGAGTATGGTATGTTGCTCGTCAGGCAGTGAGGCACCAAGGCACCAAGGCTTCTGGGGGGTGCAGCCTGAGGCAGCACAGGTGGCATGATCTCTCCACCGACGGAACCCGCTGACAGCTTCAACATCCACTTCGATCTACTCGACTGCGCTCGTCTGCTGGCGGTCGACAATGGTCCCCTTCCCCTCGGTGACCTTCGCCTAGACATTCTCTCCTCCAGTGATTCCCTCCGTGTTGTCATCAAATCTCCTGACGTCTTTCCAACATGGGGTCTCATGCCGATTGGAGCTCCTTTAGCGGGATTCTGACCAGCTTGCTTGATGGAAACCCTATCGCCATTGTGATTACGGCGTTCATTGCCTTTGGTCTTCCGGTCTTACTGCATTTCATCTTCTATCGTACCGTCGCGTCGCCGCCGACCAGCAACTTCTTGCTTCTCGGACCCAGCGGGGCCGGAAAGACAGCTCTCCTCACCTTGGTGAGTCGACCCCGTCTATGGTCTTATGTGGTCATACTAACGCCAGGGATCCCGAAATAGCTTGAATCGAAAGGGTCTCCTGCCGCGAAGAAGTCTACGCTGACGCATACATCCCAAACCTCCACCCTTTCCACCGTCCGACTCCCCCCAACCGTACCGACCGCTTCCAATCGGTACCGCTCAGTCAACGACTCGTCTCTGCAGGATATCTCGCGGAACCCCGTCAAATATTGTGTGAAGGATACCCCCGGCCATGGCAAGCTGCGAGAATCGCAGGGAACAGCCCAGCTTGTTTCCATGTCCACCACCAATGACGCACGGTCCAAGGTTCGCGGCGTCCTGTTTGTGGTCGACACCGCCGCTCTCGCCGAACCTGATGTGTTGCGGGACACGGCGTCCTACCTCTACGACGTTCTCTTGATACTTCAGCGCCGTGCGCTGAAAAAGGGCAAGTCGTCGATGAAAGCGGCCGCGGAAATCCCCGTGCTGGTGGCCGCCAACAAACAAGACCTCTTCACCGCTCTCCCGCCGGGCTCCGTGCGCGAGAAGCTGGAGGCGGAGCTGGATCGTATCCGCAAGTCCAAGAGCAAGGGGCTGCTCGATGCGAGCGCGGACTCGGGTCTGAGCGATGGCGACGACGACATTTTGGGTAGCAGTGACCCGCAGGATGCGTTCAGCTTCCGGCTCTTGGAGGAGGAGATTGGAGTGAAAGTCGACGTTGTCGGTGGCGCGGTCAAGGGAGACGAGGAGGGCAACATCGGGGCTGGTGTGAGAAAATGGGAAGAATGGATTGGCCAGTGTCTATGAGGTCTTTTCACTCAGGAGTTGGTTTGACCATTGTTATTGCTATCTAGGCTCAAAATTCGGGTAAATACGGAAACGAATTGGACATAGACTAATCAATATTCTTATGAAAGCGTATTCGTCTTCTTCCTCAAAACAAGTATAGAGCGCCTAGCATTGACTTCATTGTGCCGCCGGTGATAATAGCTACTGGCCCAACCTCATCTCTAACCACTGACAGAAAGAGCCTTTCTCATGCGTATCAGGGTACTACTCTGCATAATGGAGGATGAGGAGAGTAACTGTTCTCCACCATGCACTCAAACATCCCCATAGCCGATCTATGCATAATCTAGCAGCGGCTTACCAACCATTCTCAACAGTGAGCTCATCGGGGACCGGTTTCGAGCTCCAGATCGGGTACTAATCATAGAGCAGAGTGAGCTCTAGCCCCAAAGAGTCGACCAGCGGCATCAATGTCCATGCGGGCTCATCCTGGCAGCTGCCCTGCTTTTCATTCTCAGCATGGTCTCCATAGACCAGGTCCGCCAGGAATCCGGCGATGGACCAGATCTGCCATTGGTCGCGAGTAGCGACGAAGGGCCAGTGGATATGCGTGACTTTCACATCTCCAATCTCCATGACCAATTCTGCCGTCCACCCCCAGCGGCGCTGGGCGGTCTTCCGGAGGACGGAATAGCGCAGCAGGTGCCAGAGAGCCCAGTGCAGGCGGGACTCGGTCCAGGCGAGGGTCCTGGCTGGCCTCAATGATGCGATGTGGTCGCGAGTTATGCATGCTATTCGCTGGATCTTTGCCGCGACAGGGATGAGCCTGAGTGTCTCAGTTGCGGTTATTTGCTGCGGGAGAAGATCGCTCAGCAGGCCATTCTTATTCTTCCATGTTTGCTGAAACTCTCCCAAGCTTGTGCAGTGGATGGAGGGGGTATAGAGTATGACCGTGTCTCGAATTAGCCTTTGGGTCTCTGGCGTTGCGGTGCTGGGATTTGAGGCTATCAGGTCCGCGGTGATTGCGCGCGGCTGGGCATGGAAGACAGCGTTAGCCCATGGGGATGCTGAAGAGAGGTTTTCGACGGCTACAAAATCTGCCGTGTGAATGATAATCTGCTGCATGATTTCAGGAGGAAATCTCCTGAAGGGATCCATAGCGCGGGAAATGAGAGATCTCGTCCAGGCCTCGATCAGTGAGCGAAGAAGCAAAGGAGTAACAGGCTCGAGCAAACGATCGTTGATTGCATATTGCCTGTAGACAGCAGTGGGTAAGTTCTCACTTTTGCTCTTAGCAGTCGAGGTTTTATTTGACATTGTGGCATCTGAAGGTTACGTCTGAGGAAAAGCCCAAGCAGGTCAACATGACGCAACTACAACGCATCGAAAGCGTTCACAGCAGCCTCTGCGGTGACATGTGCACTCGCAGGGTTTGCGCTGGTGACGATATCTCCGTCGGTGACTGTGAACGCGTCCCATGGACCAGCCGGGGAGACATCTACGGCCGTCAGAAGAGTCAGATATCAGGGACGGCCAACTTACAGTTCGCTCCGCAGGCAGCAGCAGCAGAAGACTCAATCGTAGGCCTACTCCAGCTCTTGATGGTGTCCAGGACGCCTTCCTCCTCCTCACCACGCGTAGTAAAGCCGGTCACCTTACGGCCAGCAATGACAGACTTGCCGGTGGAGGAGTCAATGATGCCGGGGAAGATGGCGCCTCCGTGGCACCTATGCTCGATTAGTCTGACCTCAGTCAGGTGCAGAGCGGAAGTGGGATGCATCTACATAGAAGTTCTCTGGTCCGCATTTATCGATATTGGCTAGACCATTCTGATCGATCCTCCACCTCAGTCTCAACGCTCACACAAGGACTCAAGATACGCCCAAAGATCCCGAGCGAGCTCGCCATCCTCCGCGATTTTCGTCGTCGCATCAGGAGTGGCAATGGGGATGAAATACCTCCCGCGAATGTCGTCATCAACAACCCTGCGACTCGCACCCAAAAACATCGCCGTCGCAGCCCCATCCTCTGTACTCTGTCCAATGACACGGAACACAAACTGCATCACGGCACCCAGCAGAGACCCCAATATCTCACTCCACACGCTCCACTGATCCGTAACGATGTTCCCGGGGAAAAAGATATTGACGTAGATCCTCCGACTCGCGGGATCGTCGTCCCGCAGAAGCCGGCGGTTGAGCTCCCGCGTCCAGAGGATGTTACCTAGTTTTGAGCGGGCGTAGCGCCAGATCCCGTCGACGAAGCGGTTCTTCGGGGGCTTGGGCGAGGCGAGGAGATCGAAGTTGAGCTCGCGACAGAAAGAGTGGAGGGAGGAGCTGGTGACGACGATTCGGGCGTCGTTTGTCTTGTTCTGCGATACGGTTTGCCGGAGAAGCGGGAGGAGATGGGTTGTGAGGACGTGGTGGCCGACGCAGTTTGCAGCGAAGACGACGTCGATCTTCTGTGGGGAGAGCTTGTACTCTTTCGATATGCCGATTCCTAGAGGTGGTTGGGTTCAGTTCATCCATTCGTATGAGATGAAAATGGGCAGAGTATACCCCCGTTGCAGAATAAGAGGTCAAGCCTATCGGTTCGCTGCTTGATATACTCTGCCGCTTCTTTGACGGCCGGAATATCCGCCAGATCACATTGAACAAAGTCGACTCTCGCATCGCCGGCGCCTAATGTGATGCCCTTGCGATGGCGCCATTCTTCGCACGCTTGAGCGTACTTGTCATGATTTCGTCCAATGACGAACACTTTGTCGATGTCATGCAGAAGCAGCTGGGCGGTGATTTCTGTTCCATCCAAGGATGATGCTTAGCGGATGGCTTTGGCCGGGGAATATATAGCTTGCCTTTTCCAACTCCGCCTTGCCCTCCCTGTTGTATTGTGAGTAGCTGTTCCGAGTATGGGAGTGGATACCTACTGTGACCACGGCGACTTTCCCACTAAGCGGGGGAGTGTCTTTCAGAGAGAAATTCCTGTAGGTAAAAAGGCCCGACATTTTGCTACTTGATTGAGGATATGGGTTGTTGGAGTTGAGAACAGTGTCGCCCTGTCCGCGGATGTAACTACTAACCGTTACGTCACTCCCGCATATATCGGAGTCAATGCAACCTACAAGACGAGAACAGGTTAATCATAGCCCTTGTCATTAAATACATAACATCCAGAACTCCGTCCATGTCTCATGATTGTGTTGAACCCAATCTATACTGAGCCTCATCTATTCGATGCGCGCGATCTACTCAGAAGACCAACAAGGTTGAACTCCTGTATGCGACAGAAGAAAGAAAGCAACGCCAAACAAACGGTTTCATACCAGCGCAAGAATAGGATGATTACGCTCCATTCTGCTTGTTGTGCAGCATCCACGTGAGCAGATCGACCTTGGTGGCCACAGCCAGAGGCTTCAACGCGCCCTGCTCATCCCGCTCGGTCACCACCGCAGCGCTGTTCCACTCGAAGAACCGGTTCAGGACGCTGAGGGGCGTGTCCATGGTGATCTCGACGAACTTGCGGTCCTTGATTTGGGGGCGCACGGCGTCGGTGCCGTTCTGCTTGGACGTGGTGGCCAGCCCCATGTCGCGGGGATCGGTGACCACCTCGGAGATCTTGCTGAAGTTGAACATGACGTCCGAGACGGGGCTCTTTCCGGTCGCGCGGCCGTGGGTCAGTCGGCTCAGGATGTTTCCGAGGGTGACGAGGCCGACGAGTCGCTTGCCCGAGGGAGCCAGCACGGGCAGCTGGTCGAATCCGCGGTCGCGCATGATCTCAATGGCGTTCTCGCACGGGATGTCGGAGCGGACGGTGGTGATCGGCTTCAGGCGGAGAGAGTTGACCTTCGAACCGGCGAAGGCGTCTCTCTGCTCGGGCTGCGACGGGGTCGACGTCGTCGGCTCGGAGGGCGGAGTAGCGAGGAGACCGTTGGCCGCGAGCCAGTCGTCATCGGCGAACTGTAAACTGTTAGGACAGAGAGTCGACACGGCTCAACCGTAGAACTCACCTTGGTCAAATAGCTTCGGATGCTGTCAGGCAGAACTACGACGACTACATCATCCTTGCTGAAGCTGTTGTCTTTCGCGGCCTGCACCAGCGCGGAGATTGCGCTTCCACTGCTGCCACCGACGAGCAGACCCTCCTCCGCGATCAGGCGTCGCGCGTACTGGAACGACTCCTTGTCGCCGGTCTTGTACCACTTGTCGACCGCGCTCTGATCCAGGACTTGAGGAATGAAATCATAACCAATACCCTCCACCTTGTACGGCTCGTTCGCATGCTCTTCGTTCAGCGCCGCGGGGAGCGCGAGGATCGAGCCAAACGGATCCGCCGCGATGACCTTGACGTCGGGGTTATGCTTCTTGAGGCCGCGAGCCAAGCCTGTGATGGTTCCACCCGTGCCCGCACCGGCGACGATCGCCTTGATCTTGCCGTCGGTCTGCGTCCAGATCTCCTCGGCGGTGCCGAACTCATGGGCCAATGGGTTGTTTTCGTTTCCGTACTGGTCGAGGATGTGTGCGTTGGGCAGCTCCTTTTCGAGCCGCTTGGCGACACCGATGTGAGACTCGGGGGAATCGTAGGCAGCCTCGTTGGGCGTACGGATGATGGTCGCGTTCAATGCGCGCAGGACCGCGACTTTCTCAGCGGACATCTTCTCCGGGAGGGTGATGATCGTTTTGTAGCCTTTGACGGCGGCGACCAACGCCAGACCGATACCGCTGTATTTCGTCCTACGTTAGAATCGCATGAAAATATTCATACATGGTGGAGGTGAACGTACGTGTTACCACTGGTAGGCTCGATCAGCGTGTCGCCCGGCTTGATGCGCCCGGATTTCTCCGCCTCTTCGATCATGCGCAGGGCAATGCGATCCTTGACGCTTCCTCCCGCATTGAAGTATTCCAGCTTCGCATAAACGGTCGCTTCGATTCCCAGACTCTGCGGAAGGCGGTTGAGACGCACCAGCGGGGTGTTTCCGATGTGTTGCGTGATGGTATCCAGGGCCACCGGAGGGACGCGAGGGGTGGTGATGGAGGACATAGTGACGTCGTTCTGTCGATCAGGCTAGCGGTCGAGGTTGAGGAGACGCACACCAGGAAATCAGCGCAGCGAGGGAGAGAAGAAGAATCGAGGATTCTTCGGTGTGAGAAGAAAAGAAGAAGAGCCTTCACCATGACGTCGCAATCCGAGGAAAAAATCTCGTAAGAGGTTTTGCCCCTGCCGACGGTAACCGCCACAGCATGCTTGGCTATCTGCCTGAGGAGTACGAGATAGATAGGGCTTTGATAGTCTCTATAAAATATATATACAGAGCATAATGTGAAATATTCTATGAAATAGATATAGGTAGGTAGAATAATGTGAGGTTGTATACTACTAGTTACTTCTCTGTACAGCATGAATGGCTATTCGGGTGGTCCCTGTAGATCCTTCACCATCAGTCCGTAAATCCAGCATAATCCTTTGGCTGGATTCAGGGAATTAGACTAGCGAGCTGTCTACTCCATACTGGGTGATCAGGGAGGACCATTGGAATGGTAGCAGTGTGGCTGTGCTGCTAGTTTGATTATCCCGTGTCGAATTCTCCCCACACAGACCAGAGGGATGATTCCAAAAAGTCGCACAAGAAAAGCAAACAAAGCTTGCTGAACAGAGTAGACAGACTGAGCTGAATGGCAAAAGTCATACGAGCCATACAGAGACCGCATAAGCCTCAAACTCAACAGACACACCAGGAAGATCCCTCTTGCATGGTGTCTTCATTCTGCATCGCTGCCCGTTCCACAAGCCTTGAGCCAAGTGGTTTCAAGCCATCGGGATCCATCGCTAGATCCGCTCCTCATAGGCGGGCCAAGCCTTCGGCGCATGCTCATCAGTCCTCTGCTTTCATGTTTGGCTTCGTGCAATGATCCCAGGGGCTGCCGGTGCAAATAATGACGGCCTGCGACAATCAACGCTCAAGCCGTCATTTGCCCAATCATTCTAGTTCAAGGGGTCGTAGAATCATGTTCCGGTTGAATTAAACCTGCGCGGCCCAGGTCTGGTGTCCGGTCCGTAGCATGCGTTCTTATTTCCTAGCCGCTGTTGATCTGGGGCTTGCGCGACGCCACTGCCAGCTCACCACTCTAGGGCGTCCGAACACTGTGCCGTGTATAAGAAGCCTTCTTCTCCTTGCGTGAGCTCCGAGCTCTCTGTTCTTTCAGGTGGACATCCCAAGTTCCGGCTTTGTTTGTTTATCGTTTTGATGGTCAAATCCTCGTGACTTTCGTTGTTGTGATTTTGCCGGCCAGAACCTCACTCTCTCCACGCTCATAGGATTACTCCGGAGTACTCCTGTAAAAAATTTCAGCTCCTTCTCGGCCAAATGGCGGCGCCCCCCAAGGACGCGTCTGGTCAGCGCGAGAAATCGCAGGGCACCGAGAGGGCTTCTTTGCTCTCCTCCGGCCAACAGAGACCCAAATCGAACGACGATTCCTTACTACCCACTCATAACGAAAAACCTCCCCATTGGAGCCATGGTCTGTTCCGCATCAATACTGCCGGCGAAAGCGGCCGACGGGGTTTGAATCCTCTCCGTCTATTCCAAATTTGCTTCAAGAGTACTTGTACTCTGTCGATGCTCGTCAACGTGCTCTGGCCGTTTGTGCCCGCCGCGATCGCGTTACATTTCGCTCGTCCCGACCTGCACGTGTGGATTTTCGCCCTGAATTATATTGCGATGGTCCCCTCGGCGAACTTGTTAGGCTTCGCTGGCGGGGAACTTGCCAAGAAGTTGCCCAAGGTGTTCGGTGTCTTGTTGGAGACCACCTTGAGCTCGGTCGTCGAGATTATCCTCTTCATGGTGCTGCTGCACAGAGACAATAACAGTAACATGATTCCTGTCATTCAAGCCGCCATCCTGGGATCGGTCCTGGCCAACTTGCTGCTCTGCCTGGGCTTGTGTTTCTTTGTCGGAGGGCTGAAGAGAGAGTCGCAGTCGTTCCATGAGGCCGTGAGCGAGGTGGGCACCGGGCTGTTGCTGGTAGCCGGGTTTGGCCTCTTGATTCCAAGTGCTTTCAACTCCACCCTGCAGAATGATTCCAAGATCACCGCGGAGGCTCTGACCCAATCCACGTTGGTCATTAGCCGGGCGACCGCCGTCGTTCTGCTATTTGCGTTCCTCATGTAAGTTGGCCCAGGAGAGGGTAGTAACACACACACCAGCTCACCCATGAACCAGGTACCTCTTCTACAACCTCCACAGTCATCACAGCATCTTCGACGAGGTCCTCGAGGTCGACGAGCACATGGATGAAGACCGCGATGAGGAGCTCCGGCGGACGAAGCTCACGATGACCGAATGTCTGATCGCGATCGCAATCGCGCTCACCTTTGTCTGTATGTCGGCGGTGTTCCTGGTCCAGGAAATCGAGCACATCGTGCACGAGCGGCACGTGTCGGACAACTTCATGGGTCTGATTCTGGTTCCCGTCGTGGAGAAGGCGGCGGAGCATCTGACTGCGATCGACGAAGCCTGGGATAACCAGATCAACTTCGCCCTCTTCCACTGCCTGGGTCCGTCCATTCAGACTGCGCTGTTGAATGCGCCCCTCGCGGTCATTGTGGGATGGGGTTTGGACAAGCCGTTGGGCCTCAACTTTGAGATTTTCATGATTGTCCTCCTGGTGCTGTCCATCCTGGTTGTGGGCAACTTCCTGCGCGATGGGAAGTCCAACTACCTCGAAGGAGGCCTGTGTGTCTTGATTTATATCATCATTGCCGTCAGCACTTGGTATTATCCCGCTGTTGAAGCGGCGGGAGCTGAAGGAGCGGCGGCTTCTGAACACGCATAGTTTGGAGGCGGCACATTAGGCCAGCGGATTGCATTTTTTTTTTTTATGTTGTGATTTCGTTCAAGCAGAATATCAATAGAACGTCTGTATTTGTATACACACTCAATCTTCGTGGTGTGGAATGAAGACTGCCGGAAATGATGTAGGAGTATGTGTGAGCAGGCGGAAAGAAACCGCGAAGAGCGATAACGTCAGAGACAACCTTCTCCGAAACCTCCCCGCGACCCAAACAAACCCCGTCCACGGCAACATGAATCCAGCCCACACCCGCCGAACAGGCATTCCAGGTCGAAAGGTCGATCCCACGAAAAGCACTACTGTGCGATCTCGCAATCATGACGCGAATAGCCAAAATTCCCCTGAAAGCTCTGGTCCCGACCCATTGTTATCACAGGAGGAGCTCACATTGTATGCCTCATTCCAGCAGTGAAGTATCTCATTGTCTAATGATCGGATCCATTCGCAGATATTCCACTTTAGAATCATCCGGTGCCTTACGTTCCATCCTGAACAACCCCGAACTTGACGCAACCCGACCCCTTTTCGACGAGGATCTCCAGAGAGCCATCGAAGCATTGAACACCTCTACCGCCGCGATCCAGAGACAAACCGAGATCCTAACGTCGCAATGCGAGAGTATAAACAAGCATATGCGTATGGAGGATGAGATGATTACATTACAGAGCCGGGATATAGAGAGACTCCGTCAGAAACATGACTCGGGGAGACAGGCCATAATGGCTGCCGTACGCGCCTCAAAGTCCACAGTGGTGTGCACTTACTGACGTCTACTCAGTCCAGTGACTTAGCGCGTGAGCTTGATATCGCTATGAAGAACGAATCTGAAAAAGCAACAACAGATGGAAAGAGGATCCTTTCCTTGCTGTCCGCCCGACTAAAAGAGGACGACCGAATACTTGCAGACCTGGAAAAGGTAGCATCCGGAATCACACCAACCGGCGACGATGCCTCCATCGTCAAGCGGACTTCAGAGCTTGGCGCCCTTTTATCTCAATGCGTGGCGGAGGAAATACAATGCCGACTCGACCGGCTGTATCTTGAGAATCTGAGCATTAATCAGGAGGACCCCGACTGTGGACCGTCGGCTGTCAACAATGAAGCGATACTTGCTTTAGAAGAGGAGCTTGAATCTTTATATAGCGAAATTGAGGTCCTGGCGGAAATCTCCACAAAGCAACAATTCAGTGAGCCGATATTGCGTGAGCTCCAAAACCACCATGGCCAAATGCGCATCGCCTCCCACGAGAAACTTGACCATGTAAGAAATGAACCAGACTCTTGACCGGAACATCTCCTAACCACCTGCAGATACTCCATGCGATGATTGAGATGACATCCTCCTCAGAGCTCCTTACCAAATCTCTGCATGACCGGGAATCGTTCTGCGGGGCCTTTGAGGCTTTCGCCGCCGCTTATCGATCAGAAATAGGCAATCAGTTCCTAGAGCAGACCAGCTCACGCCGCGATACCTTAAAGAGGCGGTCAATCCAACAAACAATGAAACCTTCAGCGAACATACCTGCATTCCTATCCGAATCCCAGGAATCTCATGTTCTCGCGAGTCTCCTGCGCCGCATCGGCCTTTCTTTCGAATCCGTATTCCAGTCTGAAGAAAAAGATGGTGGTGCAAACGCACTTGCTGAGAAACGGCAACATTTACTCGAGTGTCTACGGAATTTCGGTGTTGCTGCCGACTCTCCCTTGGTCACTGAGACAGTTTCCACCGATCAAGCGACCAGACTTCTCTTATCTGCTTTGCACTCTGATTCGCACCAGGAGACCTCGCTCACCGATGTCGATAACGAGAAGGGACTCTCTGAACTGGAAGCGCAACTAGGGGTGATTCAGAAGGGCATTGGGAGACTCGACATGGATTCTCTATATCGACGAGACAAGAACCAGGAAAGGTTTCTGGAGACCTGGTCCTAGTTTTTAGAAGGGTGGCTTCGGCATAGAACACGACTATACCTATTTTCAATGGTGTTTATTGTGTAGAATTCTTTTGAAAGCACTAACTACACTCTGTATTGGGCGCTTAGTCATATGTCTGCGCTGCCATACCCGAATGGAATCTTAACCCGCTGGTCTGGGTTTCCATCCAGGACATTTCATGCCAGTGGGATCATGTAGGCCAAATTGAGCCTGATTTCAAGAGTATGTCCTTTTTAACATTCAAACTCGACCATCCCCCTGAACGCTCTACCCCTATTCCAATAGCTGCAGCTAGGCCTAGAGCGTCATCAAAGTGGCAAGGTGAATCTCCAGCCGAAAAAGCACCCAGTGCACTTCCAGCGGACAACATAGAAGACAATCCGGCAGACTCCGATCTTCGTCTTCATCGAAAGACCCCAAGAACTCGTTGTACGAAAAGGTCGGTGACCTCATTGGATTTAAGGGCGCATCTGACATAAAGAGCAGCACAATTGGCGAATCCAGACGGATAACTGCCTGTATCTCATGCCAAATCTCCAAGGCTCGTTGTGCATCTCCACTCAGTGGATTAAAGGGCAAATGCCGTCGGTGCTTGCGGTTGAACAAGGAGTGCACTATTTATCCGTCGAAAGACTCTGCACAACAGTGCCGAAGCCTATCAGCCAAAGAAATACCGCATCCCCTTGGTCGAGAACACAGCAATGTAGGGTTAGGTGATGTTGCTCCTAGCCTAGACAGACCGCCGTCTGTATTCTTTTCTGAAGGGTTTACCGAATCCAATCTACGTCAGTATGCACACTTTGTATGGCTCTGTGCTCGGCTGATCAACCGCGGCAGGTCCCCAGCTGTTATCAGATCCTCAGAAAAAGGAATTTAATCAGAAAATTGACTCTGTCTTCAGCACCAAAACGGCAGAGCAAGTGTTTTACCAGTACATCAGCAGCTTCGCTCCAAAGTGCCCTATTGTCGTGTTTCCACCAGGAACGAACGCCGCGCATGTGAGAGAGAATAAGCCGGTGCTGTTTCTGTCTATACTGGGCATCGCTTCTGTTGGATTCTGCAGCGCTGCTGAGCAGCGACAACTGGCCGTTGATGTCAGGGGTTACCTGGCTGACAGAGCGATTGTTCGCGGCGAGAAATCTCTCGAACTTGTCCAAGCGCTTCAGGTCACTTCACTCTGGTACAGGGCGCCAGATGACTACCGGCAGATGAATCTGAACCAGCTGGCTCATATTGCAACCACGATGGCCATAGATCTTGGGTTGGACAGAGTTAATATGTTAGAGCCAGCTGTTACCGCCCGGGACAAGTGGGATCGTGCGGAGGCACAACGAGCATGGCTCGGCTGCTTTCTTCTATCTGCAAGGTACCTGCATCTTCCTACGGCTTGAAGGGCCCGGGACTGACCCAGTCTAGCCTTTCTATCATCCTGAGACGGCCAAATACTACTCCTTGGACTGTGAAGTTGGATGACTATCTTGCCGATCTCCACCAGTTGCAAATAGCAGACACGGACGAATTTCTTTGCAGGCATATTGCAACCGAGCGTCTTTGCCATGACATTGATCGAGAGCTCTTCTTAAGCGACCCAGCCCGTTCGGTGCCTTTGTGGGACCCAAAAACATTGGCTATGTTAGAAGTATTCCAAGCTCGAAATGACTGGACTTTCAGCAATCAGATGCAGTCACTGCAGAACGGTAAGCTCCTTAGCAACTTCAATATATGGCGGCCTGGAATCCAAAGACTAACGGCCGTCGCACAGCTCTAATCCGATTTGGCATGTTTGCCAGCTCATTGTATTCACATGAGGTAACCTTGCATGTGAATCATAACATTGAGGAATTCAAGGCACCATTTTCCGCAAAATCTTTGAAGACATACAACTTTTTCGGCACACACGGTCCAACCAAATCCCACATATCAATGCTTCACAATATCGTGGTTGCCGCCCATGGACTGCTGGATACTTTTCTTGGGCTATCTGTGTCAGATATGCTTGCGTTGCCGCCGCATATTTACGGTGGTCGCGTGATATATGCGGTCATCATATTGATCAAGATCCACACCGCAATCACGATGCCAGGAACTGGATGCCAGAGTTTTATATGTTCTGAAGACCTACGCTTAGAGGTGTACCTCGAGACCCTTGAGTGTATTTCGAGGGCTCTCCTTGCGAAAGACGAACGCAGCGCTTTGAGCAGAGCCTTCTTGATCATTTCTCAGCTGAAAGATTGGTTCTACCGTCGATTCAGAAGGCCGTCAGAAGCGGAGGAAAATAAGCCAAGTGACCTACCAATCGACAACGGACAAGGGAACCCTTCAACACACGGTCCGACAGCTAGAATTTACGATCTCTCGGTGGATATGCAGTCGGCAGCAGAGGCCACGCTCCCAGAAAACGTCGCGCCACCGGATGGACATGGATGTCAATTTGACGAAGTCATCCAACCTCCTGTGCTTTCAAACAGCAGTAGTAGAAACAGTCCTACAGTGGTAACTGATACATGGTTTCAGGAGTTTTTCAATGTTGAGATGCTTAATTAGCATGATTCCACACAGTTCCTAGGGCATGGCCAAAGAAAATTTATTTTGAGGCACCGATATATCCACTGCTCTATTATCTCCTTTTGGTTCCAGGTAAATGAACCTGGAACACACGTTCCACCCTCTTTTTATGCACTATTTATTACTTTCCCCGGCCATTGTACTTTCAGTCGTCTTGCTCCGCATCTCGTCCCGCGAAAGGACTCTTCACGGTCCGCCATTCAACCCCCACTGCACCAAGGATGGAGACACAAGCCAAAACCAAAGCGACAAGAAAGGTTTGGACGAGGGCGTCATTGTAGACGTCCAGTACCCGTGTGACGATCTCCGACTGACCTGAAGTTACTTGCCCAATTGTCTCCTGCAAACCGGATGCTCCAGACTGGAGGACCACCGCAGAATCCACTTGAGGAACCTGAGCATGCAACCCAGAGACAATGTGGTTGTTGAACACACTCTGACCCGCAGAGACGAAGATGGCGCCCCCGAGAGAGCGAGCAAAGACGACCAAAGATGTCCCAATAGAGACGTCCTTCTCGGAAAGGACTGTTTGAACCGCAATGTTGGGTAGTTCGAGTCCGATACCAGCGCCTGCACCGAAGACGATTTGGAATCCCAACCTGGATAGGTGAATGAAGAGTACTGCAGGGTTATTGGGCAGTTACATACCACATCGACAAGGGTGTGTCTGTTCTAAACAGGAGAAATAAGCCCGCACCAATTGCCATTATTATGGACCCTGTAATCATGAATGGGGCGTAGTACCCAACTGCAGTGACTCCTAGGCCGCCTGCAATTGCAAATACCACTACACTGGATTAGTGCCGGAGCATTTGTACCTGACATGAGTACACTCACCAACACTCAATACAGTGGGCAGGTTATGTATTCCCGACTGAACAGCAGAGTCGCCCTTGATTGCTTGGAACCTGTTTCACTCGATCAGCCCTGACATACCTCGAGAATGATATCAAAGGCTCGAACCCACCATATGGGCAAAAAGTACACCAGCAAGACAAACGACGCACTGCCGAGGAAAATATACAAGGTCGAGCAGGCCACCGTGCGCTCCGAGACGATGCGAAGCGGCAACGTCGCATTCTCACCACCCCACCATTGTGACACCACCCAGGCAATAAGGAGAACTCCGAATACTGTCAACAGCGCAATCTGGCGACCGTCACTCCAAGGGTACCGGCTCCCTCCCCACTGGAGCGCAATCAACAGGCAAATAATAGCCGGGACGAAGAGGATCGTTCCCACAGGATCGAACTGGCGAAACGCGGCCATCCAGCTTCCCTGCTTCAGGCGCTCACTCCGGGGCGGCGATGGCAGGAACAGGATGATACAGGGGACGGCGATAGCGCCAATCGGCAAGTTGACTGGAGTGAAGTCAGCTCAACCGTACAACTACCTGAGGCTGGGTTTCTCATACTGTAGAAGCACCAACGCCACGACGCGCGACCTGTCTGGTCAGTTCTAATCACACTAAGAAGGAACGGGGCGGGAGAGTCAGGATTTACTTGTGAATGCACCTCCCAGCAACGGCCCAACCACACTCGCTATCCCCCATATAGCGCCGATGATGCCTGTGAAAGCCGGGCGCTTCGCGAGGGGCACCGACTTGGCGATGATGATCAACGCGCCGGAGAAGATGCCTGCGCCACCGATGCCGGCAATCGCGCGTCCTACGATGAGAGCCACGGAGCTAGGGCTTGCGCCGCAAATCGCGGAACCGACTTCGAATGTCGCCAGGGCGCTGATAAATGTCCACTTGATCGGGAGCAGGGTGTAGAGGGTGCCGAAGAAGAGTTGGAAGCTGCAGGTTGCGAGGAGAAACGCGCTGCCATACCAGCCGATATCTTGGATGCTGTGGAACTGGGTTGTGATGGTTGGAATGGCGGTGGCTATGATGGTTTGATCCTGTTATGGTTTTTGTTAGCTATACATGCTGTCTTTGGCCCTCCTTGAGGCGAAGTAGAGATGTAGGTATATACCAGAGCGACCAAGAAGACTGTCAAGCATAGAGCCACGAATATGAAGGTCAATTTGATTCCAGAAGGGTATTCTGGAGTGACTGGGTCTGGTAGTGCAGTTTGATTCATGTCGTTGCTGGTAGTGACTTGCGCCTTCTCCTGGCTTGGAAATTCCAATACGTCGTCGTGTTCGTGCACCATCTTGGAGAGAAGAGTGTTCTGTATGGCAGGCAGAATTAAAGATGAATTCAGCTTCTGTTGGATCACAGATAAATATTTATATGAATTTAGTAGGTAGTAAAATATCATGTTTCTGTCGAAGTATAGACGGGATTTTTGATTGGTTGGTGGATTGCCTGTTCTGGCGTAGCGTCAGAATATAACGGTGTTCTGATTGGTTATACAGTTGCCTAATTCGGAAGGTCTGTAGCATGGTACGTATATACAACTTCAACCAAGGGTGTATGAGATACCCCTGAGATAACCAGGGGGCTATAGTTATAAGCTACAAAGGTACCTAGATACTTGTGTGACAGACTGGTCAATCTATGTGTAGGATATACCATATTGCACATCCCTAGAACAATATCTCGGGGCTATCGATAGCCCTTGACGATATCCTCGCCAAATTTCGCTCACAAACAAGCATCAAATGTTTTCTCTTGTTATTACACTATTTGCTTAAGATATCAAAGTTCCCCTGGGACGGAAAGAGGCAGTTGTCATCAGATTTGTCATGGGCTCGTCTTGATTTACAGTATCCAACGTGGTGGCGAACCTTAGGTTCTTCCCAGCTTATGGCTTCAATGAGATCAAAGAACATCTCACTTTGTATACATTTATCAGTCAGGGACTTTAACTGGACTGCAGTCACTTCCATTCGAAATACTGTTATAGTTCACCAGCAGTGCTGCTTCAGTACTGACGTTCTTACCTTTGACATCGCTGGTCCGAAAAAGTTACATCCCACGAGATACAAAATACAAATCAACTCTCGTTATATCAGACTATCGGCGACTATAAGCATTGTAAAATTTGTTGAATTCAGAAAGTAGGTATGCATCCAAGACAACAAGTCCTTCGGCTGACTAAGTGGACCATCGCAGTCACATGAGAGCCTCGTATTTGGCTTCAGCACAGCCCGGATTCTCACTGATCACCCTCTAACTATTCTTAGCGTCCTTCTATCCAGGAGCCGCCTCTATTTTTCATATGGAGATTGTTCTGTGTCTGTTTCCATCTTAGAGCGATGGCAATGTCGGCGGCACCGTCCACCTCATCCGCATGGAGTGCCTCAATGGCGCTGCGGCCGGAGAAAGGAAACATATGGCAGACTGTATTTCAAGCCTTCGATCCCGACGAGTCCAATGTATACCATTCGCGCAGACCCCATAAGAAATCCAGGGCCGGCTGCCTCGTCTGCAAAAAACGGCGAGTGAAGGTACGCACTGTTCTTCATCCAGCCGACCCGGATACTGACGAAGTCAGTGTGATGAACAAAAGCCGTCCTGCTTGAGATGCCGAAAATACGGCGCTCTGTGCGCCTACCCTTCCTTAGAAGTATCTCTGAGGAGCACAGATAACTCTCAGGCACTGTCGCTTCCAGGGAAACCAAGTCAGATGGCATTCTCCATGTCACTGACCGACATGGAAACCAAGATCTACGAGCTCTTGGGACCATGTGGTGGAATCATGCCGCATACCCTGAAAGAGCGAGGTGCGTCTCATTCCATCCCAACTATAGCCCTGCAGCATTTCATCAAGAACTCTACCGAGCACACCCCCATCGCGTCCATGCGCAACGTGATGCGGACCGACATGATAAAGGTGGCATTCAGTGTAAGGCGTCCCCACTAAGTCTGTCGACACACACTGACAAGCGGTAGAGCCCATACTTGATGTACACGATCCTCGGTGTCGGCCTTCTTCACCTAAACCGGGTCTCCCCCGGAAACCACCTCCGGCAACTCGCAGAGGCCCACTTCTGGCAGCAGGCCATTCGATTGTACCAGAAGGCCCTGAGTGCAAAGCTAACCCGGGAGAATATGGATGCGATTCTCTCAGCCTGCCTCTTCATGGGGCTTACTTCCATTTGTCCGGAGAAGTTCGAGCCCACGGATTCATGGGTCCTGACGAACAAGCCCGGAGCCATGAACTGGATCTGTCTTCAAAGCGGAGTGCGGTGCATTATCGAGCTCGCTCAGCCGTTCCTCGCCGATAGTATATGGGCGACAGCCTTTGCCGAATCCGCGAGCAAAGAATGGGGACTCTTCGATTGCTCTGGTCATATTGGACGGGAAGGCTTAGATCCTGTCTTGGCTGATCTCTGCGGAGTCGATGATTTTACGACAGAGCAAACAAATCTATATTATGCGCCATTGAAGTACATAACCGGACTGTCCGGCCTAGAGAGAACAGCCGTCAACGCAAGTATCTGCACAAGCTTTATCGGACGACTGGAACATGGGTTTCTTGGCCTGCTCCGAGAGAGAGACCCGCCCGCACTGATTATCCTGTCGCAGTGGATGGGGATGATGTGTACCATGTCTCAGTGGCAGCCGTGGGTCGAGGGACGGGTTCGACAAGAGTGTGTCGCCATCTGCATGTACCTGGAGAACAGCCCAGACCCGAGGATACGCGGATTGCTCGAGTTTCCAGCGGAGTCGTGCGGATATACGCTGAAACGGAATCGACAATGATTACTGTTGAAGCATCCCAACGTCAGCATACTTCCCCACTGCATCACCGACAGGAACAGGCCAGAGATGCATCATTCTTCTATCAACACGACAAATAATTACCACACGGGAGCCACGGGCCAATGATACCCGGACGGATCAGCACGGGGGCGGCTAGGCCCCTGATTAGTGGCTGTTTGGGGGGCTGCTCCGGGCGGAACCAGCCGCCTTACGATTATTATTCAGTCCTCCCCGAGTAGGAGTAAGCTGCTTGTTGATGCTTGTCCTTTCTCGGCACCATCCCAAACACCTTCTCGAAGCCGGCATGGTCACCTCCGTGGAACGATAACATCACAACCCCGCAGCAGCCCATTATCGCTGCATGATCCTGGTCTCTTTAGTGCAACCCCCGTGCAGTGGCACATCCCTCTCATTGGAGATCCGTCGTGGAGATCGCAAGATGTGGTCGGGTTTCCGACAGACCTGGCCCTCAGCCCTGCAATGCTTCCAAGCGAGGCCTGCAGGACCGGAGAATGTTCCATGGAGATATCCAGACACCAGCACGTGGGCTCATGCAGCGAAACAGTCTGGGTCGCCCCGAAATTACCATGAGGTGTATAAGAATGGGCATCATCCCCCGACACTGCTTCCAATCCATGGGCCACCATCTTCAGTTTCTCCTCCGCTTGTCAAGTCCGTGAATCAAGATGCATCCCAGTGCTCTTCTTGGTCTCCTGGCCTTTACTGCCGCCGCCTCTGCCCTCCCGGGTAGGGGCAATCATGGGCCCGCGGATATCAAGAACCTCAAGTCCCACATCAAGAATGTGGTCATTCTGGTGATGGAGAACCGCTCCCTGGACAACCTTCTTGGTGGCCAGACGATCCCGGGCTTGGAGAACCCCGTTAACAACGGGCCCTTCTGCAACCCGTTTAACATCACCGACCCCTCTCAGGGGCTCGCGTGCAGCGCGGCTAAGGACTTTGACTCGATTCTGAATGACCCGGATCACGCCATCTACGGCAACAACTTTGAGTTTTACGGCGAATTCACACCGGACAACAATGCCATTGCGTCAGGCCAGTTGACTCCCACTCAGCAGGGATTCGTCCATGAACAGATGCGCCTGTACCAGAAGAAGGCCAACAAAACCGAGTTGGCCACCCAGGTTATGCACTACTACACGGAGGAACAAGTGCCCGTCCTCACTACTCTGGTTCAGAACTACCTGACCTTCAACCACTGGCACTCGGATATTCCTGGTGTAAGTTACCTTTCGTTACGTGGCGTGCTTTTCTGACATATTCGCGAAGAACACCAATCCCAACCGTGCCGCGCTGGTTTCTGGCACCTCCTACGGCCACGGTCTCAATGACGCGGCCTTCGACAATCACGAGTTCCCGCAGCGCTCCATCTTCCAGCAGTTGACCGAGACGGGTCATTCCTGGATCAACTACGTCGATCCGAAGGGTGGCACAGGCCCTGACGCCGGCTACTTCAGCTGGACCTACGAGACCAACAACCAGGACAAGATCCAGCCGTTGGCCAACTTCTACACTGATGCCGCAGCGGGCAAGCTGCCCGAGCTAACGTACATCAATCCCTCGTGCTGCGGCGTGGGCACCAACTCGATGCACCCAAGTGGTCTGATCTCCGATGGCGAAGCCCTCATCAAGGGTGTCTACGAGGCTCTCCGCTCGGGACCGCAATGGAACAACACTCTGTTCATTTTGTCCTTTGATGAGAGCGGCGGATTTCACGACCACGTCCCTCCCCCGCTTGCTCCTCGTCCCGACAACTTGACTTTCACTCTTGCCACCCCCAACGGCCAGAACTACACTTTCCCGTTCGACCGTTTGGGTGGCCGCATCCCCACGCTGCTGATCTCTCCCTGGGTCAGCAAGGGATTTGTCGAGCAGAAGGGCACCAACGCCAAGGGCCAGACCGTCTCGTACTCCGCCACTTCCATCCTCCGCACTCTGGGATACCTGTGGGACTTTGAGCCGTTCAACCCCCGTGTCGAGGGAGCTGCTTCGTTCGAGCATTTGATCTCCTCGCATGCCCGGAAGGATACTCCTGCTTCTCTGCCGGAGGCGGTTCCTTTCAGAAAGTAGTAGCCAGTATCCTAAGGTTGGTTAGAGGATGATCGCGAGCAGTGCCTTGGTCCTGTGGATCTGGAAGTTAGAAAAGTAGAATTGTTGTGGGAATCGAACTAAAGGGTCATGTAAATTGTGCATTCTCCTCCAGTAGATGAGTTAGGTATGTGGACAGTGCCTCGTGTTCTCTAGATGTAATTACGGTGCTCGACGGTGCACCCAAGGCAGTATTCACTCGCACAAACTTACACTCACTTCGGGCACTGGTCGCCAGGCCTAATATATTGTCCTTGACGGTAGCATATTCTGGTCCAGGTGAGGTGACTTTATAGTCCCGCGGCCACGGTTGGATGAGGGTGAATATTGAGACGGGCGATGAACGGTCGATGATGGTTGAGTCATCCCAGTCCGGTCGATGGAACCGCAAAGAAGTCCTCACCAGGACAGAAGAAGAATTCCTTGTTTTCGTCTCTCACCTCGGGTATCTAACGCGATGATTCGTCGGTGATTGTGGCTGGTGCAGGAGGTCGTTCTGCGCCACACAGCCGCAGTCACCGCTATCATCATCACCACCACCATCATTATCAACACACCCACTCATCCACACCTGCGTCGCTTCTGTCCACATGGCTGGTAAGGCAGACCAACCCTGTCATGTTGTGTGGCAATGTCTCAGTCATCCTGTCAACGAAATAATGCTGCCTACGACGAGCTTAAGCCACACTCAGGAACCCTGCAAGTCTATTGAAAGCGCACGTTGTCCAACGCTTCTTCCCGCGTCCCTGCAGGTTAGGGTGAGGCTCTTCTCTCGATTCCGACATGGTTTCAACTAGGAAGTCGGCAGACAAGCGGGAATCCATGGGGTGATGTCATCTGTCCGCGACGGCGGCCGTCTTTGTGTGCGCTGCCCGGCTGACTTGAAATGCGCCCTGTGACCGAGGAGCAGCCACACCTCCGAAGGCCACCATGTGCACCAAGGCTTCCGCCCAAATAGTCATCGGGAGCTACTTTGTGCCCAGAGTGTTGGTTCAGCTGCAGGTCTTCATGCAGGCGCAAAGAAGAAAAAAATTTCCATCAAGCGCGATCCGCCAATGGATCTGGTGGGCCGCAGTGGACGGTCTGCATACAATGCGATCCTGGAAAATACCATCATGGACCTCCTCCGCTTGCAGTTCTTTAAAAGAAAGCCCTCAGCCGCCTGTCGAATCTTATTCTTTGTCCCGTGAAACAATCACAACAAAGAGTGTCCTTGACTATTATGCCTTTGTTCTGCACGCCCTCGGATTCCACTCCAATCAGGCGCGGCGCACCCATGACTGCCACCACATGCCGGTGGTCACTGACTTTGTCTGTTTGATCCCCCGGCTGGTTTATATGCGGGCCGCAGCAAGGTACCGGATTGCGCCTTTGTTGTTTATATTAGTATGTCGAGACGTTGTTGGCCGGCTCTTTGTTCGACGACGACTCTGTTTCGAAATAGAACTCATTGTTCCTGCGACAGTTCAAATCTATATATTGCTCCACTGAGCCGTTTGAGCGGCGCAATACCCAACCTGCAACGTAACTCTAGCACCGTGCAGCCCGAGAAGGGCAACAATCCAGACACAGGCGTGAGGCAAGACGATGTGCCTGACCGGAAGGTCCAGCAGCACAGATTCCATGGAAATACGCACAAGAAATACAATCCGCGTACGAATCTTCCCCGTCAGTCTCGAACCCTCCCGGCAGCGTCGCGCGCAAGAACCCATCGATCTCCAGTACATTCGATACGCACGCCCGCGAAGCTCACGCACCATGGCGCCTCCGCAATCTCCAGTCATCGAACCACGCCCACGGCGAAGCCTCTCGTCCATCTCTCTCTCGTCATCCCCCGTGCGCAGTCGACCACTGAGATTCGGCTTCCCGTTTCTCAGGAGGGTGTCACGACGGGAGGACGAGACGGGAACATCCAGACCCAGAGGTCGGGGCCGATCACCTCGTCCATTCATCGTGGATCCACCGCGGGATGTCCAAATCAGATCGCTACAGAGAAGAAGCAGCTCTCTGCGGATCCAGTCGATCTCACCACGGAGGAGTCGGAGCGTGGAGACCAGAGAGCCCGAAGGGGACACAGACACACCTGCAGTTGATGAATCGGGCACGATCGCAATTCAACCGATACGGAGAATCCGTCTACCCAGAGTGCGGACACCAAGTCCGGAGCGTGAGCGGCCTCGGCGACGGCCGACGGTTGAAATCCACAACGACCGCTCTACTAGCCGAGGGCGCCAGCGGAATCGTAGCCCGGTAGTGCGCCAGGTACGCTTCGCACCTGATGTTGAGTTCAACGAGAACCGTGCGAGAAACCGGTCTCCTGGTCCCGAGACGTCCGGTCGGAGTCAGGGCCCCGCTCCAAGCACCACCCGGAGGTATGTGCATATCGATCGCAGTCTGTGTCGTGACCGTCACTCATCATTCAGAAGGGGGCCATCGCCGGTTGTGGTGAGAAGACCCGCGACAGCCAGGACGTCCCCTCCGCCCCGGTCGAACCGTCTACGACCCCGAATCATCCAAGTGGGCAATCGTGAGATCGCACAACAAGGGCAGTCGGTGGTGGAAGAGGGCCGCCGACGAAGAACGCGCGAGGGGTTTCTCCATGGCGTCTCGATGCCTTGGAGATCATCCGAGCGATCTCGATTGACCCGGTCGGGGAGCGAGAGAATCGTCTATGAGAGGAGCCCCCAACAGCGGGATGGACGTTGGCAGTAGCATATGACATGCATGACAAGGCGTTTATTGTATTGTGGGTTACAAGGGTGTACCAGGGTTTCTGGCGTTGACGGTGGATAAGGAGGATTGAATGGCGTTTATGTAGATGTATGGATTGTAATAGAATATCAGATATCAGGCAGTAAGTAATATGACGGCCAGTTGCATGCCGCAGTGGAGCAAACAAGGAACGGAGAAGCTTATCTCGATCGTCTGTCTGCGCCCAACGATTTTCTTCCCCTCCACACTCTCTCACCATGACCTGCCCCCCTTTCCATCTACACCGGGGAGGCTGGAACAGTTGACTTGGTTACACCGCTTGAGATGAGAGATGCTCTTTTGTGCTCGTGTATTGTTGACATCCTGATACCACCAGAAGTGGAGTGTTGACCGCACTGCAGCTTATCTGGCCTTGCGCATCCCCGGTCTCGATCGATTCGAACCACCACCGTGCTGCTCGAATATTCCATCCTCAATCCAATCATCAATTCACATCCTACCACGATCCGCCGTTCAACATCGTCTACACACCGGGCTTGGTCCTACAATGCTAATCTCATCTGAGGTTCATGTCACTGGGAGGCTCCGGTGCCAACAGACGTTCGTGCGCTCGCGTTATCGCCGATACACGACCGGTCACGATGACTAGCTCGGAACGAATCGAGCATGTGGGAAGTCCATCCAGAGAAAGTACCCAGACACCAGGGGGATCGGCCGCAGGAGAAAACGGGCAAAACCCAGCTATCAAGATAGGGGAAATGCCTCCAGCGACGGCGCTGGATCTACTGTGCGCGCACGTCGAAACCCTCGTCACGTCGAACGAGGAGGTTCCTGAAGATGCCTCTTCCCCTCCAGTGCGCTCCCGCAGCGACAGCGTGTCCAGCGGGGAAGTCACACCCTCGTTGCGGGTGACGGAGTTGCATTTCGGGCCGGAGAGCACGGAGGATCCAGGACACGACCGTCTACAGCAGGGCTTTCTGTCGAAGCGGTTTCTCTCCAAGCGCGAGCCCCCGATCACCCTGAAGAACTACCTCCTGCGCCTGCACAAGTACTGTCCCATGTCTACGGCGGTCTACCTCGCGACGAGCCTCTACCTCACGCGGATGGTCACGATCGACCGGGTGATTCGGCCGAACCCGCGCAACGTGCACCGGCTGCTGCTGGCGGGCCTGCGCGTCGCCATGAAGGCCGTGGAGGACCTCAGCTACCCGCACAGCCGCGTTGCCAAGGTGGGTGGCGTGACGGAGCGCGAACTGTCGCGCCTCGAGATTAGTTTTTGCTTCCTGGTGGACTTTGAGCTGCGGGTGGATGCCCGCATGCTGTCTGAACAGACGCGATATCTTGGAATCGTTCTCGGGGATGGGGATGGAAATGCGGTTGCCTGATCGCGTGCGGCTGAATAATCAGCGTTTACCAATATGACAGTTGGAAGTGTAGTGTCCTGGCAACGTGGTTGGTCTTAGAGTCAGAGTATTCAGGATTCGAAGTGATCGAATATAGTAATTCTCAGTCAGATTTCCAGCTGTAGAACCATGGGATAGACAGCCTGTGAGAACGTGGCCGATAGTTAGCTGGTTCGTGCCGAGCGTGAATCCGGAGCGGCCAAAGCGCGCTGCACGAAGAAAAGGTAAAATGTAGCCTACAACTTCTTAACCCTTTCACCTTCTATCACTCTTGCGCTTGACTTCCCCTTTTTTCCTTCTTTTCCTTCTTTTCCCTCCTATCCTCTGTTAGGAGTGACGAGGGACGCCCCCTTTCGGGAACACGATCGACTTGCGGATTGCCGAATTGTCTGTGCCGCGCAATGTGTTAGATCGACCGCGAATCGTCAGCCGCCGAATCTTTCTCCAGTCCTCGTCTCTCGTCACCTGTCCTTTTTTCTAGTCTCCCATCCAGCGATACACACCTCCCTCGATTCCCCGGAGTACAGACAGCATGTCTTCCGGGTCTCCCTCCGATCCGCCGCGCGGTGGCACCGCCGGTCTGGGGTCGAGTCCTCCGTCCGCAACCAGTGGAAAGGGTACGCCCCAGACGAGCGACGAAGACGCCAGCGTCGAACTCAAGACAATGAAACCGGAGCGCGGAGGTGTCAAGGGATCGATTCCCCTCGGCGAGGATATCATGCAGGTGGCCCGGATAGGGGAGGTCGCGGCGATGCAGAGACTGTTCGACGAGAAGAAGTTTACGGCGACCTACACGGACGAAGAGGGGATTACTCCATTACATGTGCGTTTTCAGCTGCGGAGGGTTCCCCTTCCGCTTATGAGTGTATGGGGTATACTGACGGCGTTTAGTGGGCTGCGATCAACAACCAGTATGCGATGTGCAAGTTCCTGCTCGACTGCGGAGCCGACGTCAACGCGAAAGGAGGAGAGTCCGTGGCCACACCGGCCATGTGGGCAGCACAGCGGTGTCACTACTATATCGTCCATCTTCTCCTGCAGCACGGCGCCGATCCGCTCCTGACCGACGTCCAAGGCTACAACATCCTCCATCTGGCCACCATCGACGGCAACGCCTTCCTCCTCGTCCTCCTCCTGCACCAGGAGATCCCCGTCGACGTTCCCGACCAGCAGGGCCATACGGGGCTGATGTGGGCGGCCTACAAGGGGTATCCGGCGTGCGTGGATCTGTTCTTGCGTTGGGGCGCCAACCCGAACGCCGTGGATGATGGTGGGCTCGCGCCGCTCCACTGGGCGCTGGTCAAGGGGTCGCTGCCGTGTGTCCTGAAGATTTTGGAGTACGGCGGGGATCGGTTCGCTAAGACGAGTGATGGCAAGACGCCTGCGGTCGTGGCGGGAGAGATGAACACCACGCGGGCGTGGTACCGTGCTCTGGACGAGTGTGGGTATGATTTCGACGGGAATGCAAAGGTCCTCCCGATGGGAATGGGATCCTGGGTGCGGAACAAGAGCGTCATGTCCAAGTTCTTTTTCCTGTGGCCTTTCATGATGGTGTTTGTCGCCGTGTGGATCCTCAGCAACATGGTGATCTACGCTGCGATCCCGATCACGCTTGTGGCGCTGTTTGGACTGCAATGGGTGGCTCAGAAGATCGCCAGTAAAGGGCCTTCTGAGTACCGGATCCTTCAAAAAACTGTATGTGCCCGTGACGTTGGTATGTGTTACCGCTAACTGACTATTGCAGCCGTATCTTGCTGGCGTCTTTGCTGGTTCTTTGTTCTGGGTCGGTGTCCGATACGTCCTGCATGTGATGCCCGCGACGTACTCGACGTCGCCCTTTTTGAATTTCTTCTTCGTGCTGTTTTATTGTCTGACGACGTACTTTTACATCTTTGCGATGATTGGAGACCCGGGCTTCGTGCCCAAGCTCGGCAGCCGGAACCAGCAGCGGGCGGTCATCTCGGATCTGTTCCAGGAATGGAAGTTTGACGAGGAGAATTTCTGCGTGTCCTGCATGGTCCGGAAGCCGCTGCGGAGCAAACATTGCAAGCGTTGCGGGCGCTGCGTGGCGAAGCATGACCAGTAAGTAATGCCTGGTCCGCTGTCCGATCAAGCTAACCTCTGCAGTCATTGTCCTTGGATCGATAACTGTGTTGGCGCCAACAACCTGCGCCATTTTGTCCTATACATTGTCTGTCTCGAAGTCGGCATCATCCTGTTTATCCAGCTTACCTTTAACTGTGAGTTCCCCCATGCCGCAATTTGACACTCTTCTCACATATCCAGACATCAACGTCCTGCCCGCCCCCGCCAACCCCCAATGCAACGTGATCAACGATACGCTCTGCGGCTACGTGCTCAGGGACACGTTCACTCTGGTCCTGGACGTGTGGGTTGTCATTCAGCTGGTCTGGGTTACGATGCTCTGCGCCGTGCAGCTGGTGCAAATCTCGCGCAACCAGACGACGTACGAGAACATGCGCGGCCACTCGATCGACCGGGGCTACCCGAGCTCGCGGGCGTTCGCCTCCGCCATGACGGCGGGCACGACCTCGCTCGACGCCGCAGGGCTGTCCGCGTCCGGCCAGGGGCCCAACCCAGCCGTGGGCCGAGGCGGCCCGCATCGCCACCGCAAACACGGCTGTCTCAAGCAGTGGTCGTCGCTGCTGGGCATCGACACGTTCTTCGCGACAGCGCGCGACGGCCTGCGCGACGGGCCCGGCGGTGCGGCCCGTCCGCGCAACCCCTGGTCCCGAGGCGTGGTCACGAACTGTCGGGATTTCTGGTGCGACCCGGCGCCGGTGTTTGGACGCCGCGAGCCTGGTGCGGCGATGCTCGGCGGCGAGGTGGTCAACTACACGCGGATGTACGAGGTGCCGTCGCGGATGCATCGGGGCGGTGCGTATCACAGCCTGGCGGGAGACGAGCCGGTGTAGTTAGTGATGGGGGTGGGATTGGCATGGGGGATAACGACGCGGATGACATGATCTTTTGCATGATATAGCGAGGATAGAGCCGGTGGTTGTATGGTAGTATACCTAGGTAATAGTAGATATTGAGGCAGCCTTGTGTACTGTATGTACCTTAGGTACGTGGAGTAAGTACACAGTAATACGATGTACAATACTTTCTTTTACTACGACGGTAAGGTATATACCGAAACATCCGATGTCGCAAGGCCTTGACCGCCGGAACCAGGAGAAGCGGAAGCGGATGGGGCGCTAGGATCTTATCTCGGAAGCTGGTTATCAATCTCTGGCCGTGAGACATCTCAGTCACACCGCAGGTACAATACACTCCGTAGGTAGTAGACAGTCGACATGGTTCTGGTCCCTGCATAGTTGCGCATAGTGTCAGGGGGCCTGAAGATCTACAGCCCTACCCAGCCTACTTCTCACAATCTTTCTGCAGACTGTAGTTACTCCGTAGTAGTTACGCGGCAGCAGACCCTGAAACTCCCCCTGAGCCGATCAGACCACAGACTCAGCTAACCAGTGGAAATTGCACGAAAACCAGTACATAATGGAAACTCCGTCCCAACCTAGGCAGGCATTAGGTTCGGGCTAGAAAAGACTACGATCAGCAATATAGCATCGGACCAGCCAAGTTGCCAACCCAGAGTGGAGGGGAGAGCCGAGTGGGCTGATTTTGGGGCGGACTCCGTTGCGGGATATTCTTTGTTTTTCTCTGTCGCTTTCTTTTTTCTTATTCAATCGTATTAGGATATGAGTACTACCTAGGGAGGAACTGGAATCGGGCCAAGACATGCAGGTTGCAGGTTTCGGGGGTTTTTATTCAGGACTCCGCCTGGCCGGGATTCTTGTTGCGGTTAGTGCGGGTGGTTGGGGGCTTGGCGGGATTATCAATCAGTGATTAGATCATTATCTTGATTCTTTCTGTTGTGTTGTAGCTGGACTTTAGGAATGCATTGCATTAAGTAGACATCCACTGTTCTCAATTGAGAAGAATACATACCTACTCCTAGGGACATAACCGACCTAGTACTCAGGCTTCGTCAGATCATCAGATAACGAGTGGGGCTGCAGAAATTGCAGTGGAGGCTGGGCTAGTGTATTCGGTAGGGCCTAGGCGAGAGGAAGCGAGACTCCATGTTTCCCTTTTGGTGGTGTGGCGCCATCTGATAAAGAATCTGATCTGATAATCGATCTCTCTACCTACTGTACCTACAGTACCTACCTTAGCTACCTAGATACCTAGGTACCGGAGGTCCTACCTCAGCTATCGTATACTCATGCAAATGCCTGCATACTGAATCCTCTAAAGAATCAAAACGGTATCTGATCAACTCAGCAATAATATAGTATAATATACTCCGTAATCAATACAAATTTTCCCCCTACAGCATCGCGCGCACCCGGGTGTCCGGCACCGCCGCGCCCGCCAACTCCTCCCCAAACAACGAAGCGACCATCTCCCCGCCGCGCGCCGCCAGCACCGACAAAAGACTATCACTCAGCCCGTGCGTCTGCTCATTACACCCCTGCAACCAGATGCCCGCCTGTCCACTGACCTTGGCGGCGTCCATCTGCACGCGGTAGTCGCGGTGTGGCGTCCAGACCTCCTGGCCGGCGGGCCGCAGGTGCTGGACGTGCTGGAGCAGCGACTCGTGGGCGTTGCGCACGTAGCCCGTCGCGACCATCAGGGCGTCGACCTCGAGGACCTCCTTGGCGTCGCCGGCGGCGTCCTTGGCGGGCTTGATGTGCAGGCGCATGCGGCGGTCGCGGGCGTGGTGCTCGACGCGCGTGATCTTGCGGCCGGACAGGATGCGGTGCTGCCACTGCGTCTCGTCGGGCGTGCGCACGCGCTGCAGGTACATGGTGTTGTAGATGTCCTCGATCAGCTCGAGCCGCACGACGCTGTAGTTGGTGGCTTTGTTGGCGGCCAGGGAGCGCTGGCGCTCGGCCGGGGTGAGCTGGTAGAATTTGTCGACCCGCTCGGGGTTGAAGACTTCATTTACACTGAAGACAAGTTGTTAGCGGATGTCTTGATGATGGGGGAAATTAAAGAACAGAAAAACGTACAATGGGGAGTCGTCGCTGGGCCGCATGGCCGTGTCGCGCATGATGAGAGTCGTGCGGGCGTTGGGATACCGCTTCTGCAGGTCGTGGAAGATCTCGGCGGCGGACTGGCCGGACCCCAGCACGGCGATGTTGTAGGGCGCGCGGTCGTGCGGCAGCAGGGCGGGCAGGGCCGTGCAGTACTGCGAGGAGTGCAGGATGCGGGGGTCGCGGGGCAGGCCGTCCGGGAGCTTTGCGCGGCCGCCGAGCGCCAGCACCACTTTCCGGGCGTGGCGGGTGGTGAGCTCGCCGGTCTCGACATTCCGCGACGTCACCGTGAAGTAGTCGACGACCGCGCCGGCCGGGTCCGACTTGCCAGGGCGCACGTCGACGACCTCCTCGCCGTAGGCGACGAGGTCGGCAAAGTGGGCGGCGCACCAGCGCATGTAGTCCTCGAACTCGACGCGGGCGGGCAGAAAGGTGCTCAGGTTGGTGAAGTGGATGAGGCGGTCTTTCTGGTGCAGGTAGTTCAGGAAGGTGAAGCTACTGCGGGGGTCGCGGAGCGTGGCGAGGTCCTTGATGAAGGAGATCTGCATCTTGGAGCCGGGCACCAGCATGCCCGAGTGCCAGGCGAACTGCTTCTGGCGCTCGATAAAGGCGACCTTGGGCTGCCAGCCGGCGGGCACGCCGGACTTGTTGAGGCAGGGATCCAGAGCATCGTGGAGCGCCGTTGCGATGGCGAGCGAGGCGGGCCCGAAACCTACACAGAGCAGATCGTGCATCTCATCCTGATGGGCTGGTTTCAGACGGGAGGGGGCTCTGTGAGCGGACATGGTGCGATAGCTCTGGGAGCCGGTGGGCTTGTGCTGGACCGACTGCATGGGGAGGAGGAGGAGGAGGGAAGAAGAGGATGGTGAAGAAGAAGAGAAGAGAAGAGAAGGTGGAGAGTTCACATGTAGGGACCCGAAGCTCTAAATAGGAGAAGCAGGTCGAAAATCAAAAGAAATAAGAGAAATAAGAGAAATAAAAGAAATAAAAGAAAATAGAAAAAAAAAATTAAATAATAGTTAGTCTCTGGCAGAAAAAGAGACTAAAATTATCTGATGGGATGACGAAAGAGCAAGCGGATCCATCGCGACGGCTCTCTTCATGCCGTTTTCGCCTCTCGAGTTTTTCTCGCTCGGAAAAAATGGGAAAATGGGCAGATGGATCCATGGTTCCCCTCGGTATCAATCATATCTGATCGTGATAATCGGATCTCATCTGTACTGTACTAATAGGCATACAAGCAGGACTTTTCTATCTGGTAGCTCCCTAGTAGGCATCAGATCTGTCGAGATGCACGCACGTGGAATCCTGACATTACTTGCGCATTTATTGTATTCTGTATTTCTTATTTCTTGTATTTCTGTCCACCTCCTCCTGGTCAGTGAGATGATTGATTGTCACCGATGTCGGGAGAAAGCCGACGGTGGAGTCTCCGTTACATCCCATACCCGTTATTCTCGTACCAAACAGAATACAACAATGCCATTGTTCATACGATTACCAGAGTCGATACCTTAGGTACCTTACTGATTACTACAGAATGCGCTCGCACCGCTGCTACGTCATCCCCCACCTACTGGGCACAGGGGTAATCCGCAGAGATACTCCGTAGCAGGTAGCAGAATACAAAGTAAGAGAATCAATCCATCCAGCTACAGAGTAGAATCTCCCCACTTCTACAGTACAGACCCTACAGATCGATCGTCCAGGGACATGCCATCCGACCAACTACATGCATGTGTCATTCCATCAGACATTAGTATACTCAAAAAGAGTGGATACGGCATGCCCATCCCACGCAGTCGGGAGTATCAAAAGCAAATCTGACGATGATCAAGTCCACCTCTCAAGGTCTTCCTTGCAGGTTGCTTATCCCGGAGCTTTTCACCGCGCTTGTCTCGCTACAACATCTTGGCTGGATCATTATTGACGAGTGTGTTGAGCACTAGTCCCCTTTGATCTTCTCCACCTCATGCACGGCTAGAATCGTTGGCTGAATGACTGCAGTGGATGCATGAGTGTGACTGATTACCCCTCCTGGAACCTTATATCAAACCCAATGCTGCATTCTGACTGATTTGGATCGTAGCACGCGCAGTCTTTTGGATGATTTGAAGTAGCGTGACAGTCCTCAACTTAATCTCAAGCTCGTCCTGTCAGGCAAAATAAAGTGGTAAAGTCTTCTGCTGCTGCAGATCGTTCACAGCTCCCACGCCAACGAATTTGGCGTGGTCTACACCCCCGTCCATTCGGGGGCATCAGTCATGGGTTGGGATTGGGATGTCCCTTCGAAAACCAACGCTATAATTACCAGGATTCTCACGCGGGCACAGTTTGGTGCGACAAGTGTCGCGGAGCAGGCTTGCACTTCACGTTCAACCTAGCTTCGCATGTAGGGTCTAAAGGAATATTCTATTCGAAATGATCCGGGTATTATCTACCATTAGGCTCGGTCTGTCCTCGTTTAGTACTAGGCCTTTTGGCTAACGAGAGGCGAACATCTAATCTACATAGTCAAGATTAACAGCAAAAGCTTGTTGAAGAGTTTGGCCAACTCTTGCATTGTATGAAAGAATTCTTCTCGATCTGATTTACACCATGTTTATAGCCTAACTAACAGAGTAAGATTTAACAGCTTCTATAAGTAGACAGACATGTTAATCTAGAACTAATAGCGAAAGCGGCAAGGACAAAAATGAAGGTAAACACGATATAGTTAGAGAATACATACCTACTTGCCTAATCCTCCCGATAAGGAGTATATATTAGGGCCAGTTCATCCAACCCCAGCATCCAAGCCCCGACAACATGAGAATAGTAACTAAAGATAGGTCCACACCGAGTTTCTAGTATCGCTCTAAGCCCCAATAAAGATATATAGCTCTGGAGTATATAGCTCTGGAGCCGCCTACCACCCTATTGCGCGAGTTCAGGGTAAACAAGTCACCAAGTGGCAACTGTACGCATCTCCGAGAAAGGAGCAGTATCTGCAGTTCCCTCGAGTCTGTCCAGCTGGACTGTGCAGACTCGGAGTCTCTCATCTTGATTCCTGGCGAGACCCAAATCCTACACGACACAACACAGTCTCTCCGAGTCCCTTGGGGACATCGTGTCGTTTCCCAGTTATCCTGTACGATCATGATATCCCCGGGCACCCTTAACATCACTCCCTTATCAACCAACCCGTTCACCCACGCAACAAGGCTACAAGACCCAGATGCCTGCGTGTCTCTATTGCTCATCTCTTTCGACCTTACAGTCCCGCAGGAGGGCACCCATGCTAGGGACAGACATAGCCCAATTACATTCCACTTTCCTGTATATGTGGCTGGCGACATCAACCCCAACACCGCTGATAGAAGATTGGACTGAAGCTACAGCTCTTACGGAACAACATATCTATCAAGATGGAAATCCTTATAAACGTTGTTCATAGTGGCTAAAGTGATACATGAGATTAGTGATATATCTTCATATTTCCCCGACTTTTATACCAGTGACCGCTCCAATAAGCATCAACTTTCGGCAAATGCCGAGTCATGGCAGCCTATTTGATACTCTCCAACATTTGCCCCGAGCAGGATGACTCAAGATGGGGAAATCCCATAATATGCGAGTGCTTATTGCGGGAGTAGAGCGGGTACTGCGGGTATTGCGGAAGAACGGGTATAGCGGAGTTGCAGTGACACAGGGCGTGGAAGTGAACAATGTGCAAGTAATGGGTGTAGATTTTGAGATGTGGCTTCAAAAAGGAGATTTGAACAAGCGAGAAGTCATGTTTACCTTTAATGTTGTACCAATGTCCGTATACGAGGTCCCAGCAGTAACTACACAACTTCTGTATACGTAAAATCTACATCCGTCAGCCGAATCCGTGGTTGGAACACATGGACATTTGCCGATCTAATATCTTGAAAAGCAGCTAACAGGATGACTCCAAATTGAAATCCACTCAGACACTCCAGAGGGACATATATAAGCTTCCTGGATCTCCTCCCTTCACGCCATGCAGATTCTTCTAATCTTCCCCCATACTACAACTCGAACATGCCGTCGAATACGAGAGTGGCTTCAATCTCTCACGGATCAGACTTCTCTCTATCACTACCCCCCGATGGAGGCTCTCGCGCGTGGACTCAAGTCCTTTGCATGCACTTCGTCTTCTTCAACACATGGGGCGTCAGCAACAGCTTCTCCGTGTACCAGCAGCTATACACCGCATCCTTCACACAGTCCGCCTCGGAGATCTCCTGGATAGGCAGCGTGCAAGTCTTCCTCCTCTTTTTCATTGGCGTCCTGGCTGGCCGCGCCACCGACGCTGGCTACTTCCGCCCCGTGTACATGGCCGGCGTGCTCCTGCAACTCGTCGGCATCTTCATGCTCTCGCTCTGCAAAACATACTGGCAGGTGTTCCTGGCGCAGGCCGTCTGCATGGGGCTGGGGAACGGCCTCGTCTTCACCCCGGGGCTGTCCGTCATGTCCTCGTACTTTGAAAAGAACCGCGCCTTCGCCGTCGGCCTGGCTGCGTCCGGCGCCGCCACTGGCGGAATGGTCTACCCCGTCGTCGTCAACCAGCTGCTGTACACGCACAGCATTGGCTTCGCGTGGACGACGCGCGCCGCCGGCCTCGTCATGCTCATCACCCATCTCCCCGGCCTTGTGCTCTTCAGACCGCGTCTGCCGCCCCGCACCACCGGCCCCCTGATCGACTGGGAGGCCTTCACCGAGCGACCCTTCGTCTTCATCACCCTGAGCATGTTCCTCAACTTCTGGGGGCTGTACTTTGCCTTCTTCTACCTCGGCACCTTTGCCCGCGACCGCATCGGCATCGAACACACCCAGGACCTGGTGCTCGTGCTCAACGGCGTCGGCGTCGTCGGCCGCATCGTGCCCACCCTCATCGGGGACAGGGTGCTGGGCCGCCTCAACACGCTCATCCCCAGTAGCCTGGCCTCTAGCGTCTTGATCTACTGCTGGATCCCGGTGTCGACGCAGGGCGGGCTGTATGCGTTTGCGGCCGTGTATGGGGTTGTGGGTGGCGCGGCGCAGGCCCTCTTCCCCGCGTCCATTACGACAATGAGCCCGGATATCAAGAAGACAGGCACGCGCGTGGGCATGATACTCAGCATTGTGAGTATTGCGACGCTGACGGGGCCTGCGATCGAGGGGGCGTTGATCCACCGCGCTGGGGGGAGTTATCTCTACGCGCAGATATTTGCTGCCACGTCCATTCTTGTCGGGGCGTTAGCGGCGATAGCTGCGAGGATAGCAAAGGCGGGTTGGGCGTGGGATGTCAAGGCATGACGGCTGGTGCGTTGATGGAGCTGCGGATAGCATGGCGAGTGGCTTTTGTATCATGATTTAGATAAAAAGATGCTTTATTGGGGTTTATTTGTGCATATATAATGAGGAGACGGATAGATAATGACCTTGTCGCTAACTCTGGTTACTTCACACGACATGGCTCGCTCAGTGCATGGCGTCTAAGGATCCCTAGTAGCCAAAAGAGATGAGACTATTCACTGACATAGTCGAAAAAAACTAAAATACAAAGGTTGGGTTTATATCAATCCGACTATGTTCCAGAATACTCCCAGCCTAACCTCCGAAAGTTCTCTCTCATTTGTGTACTTCTTGGCCTTGTCATACGTGAAGGCCACTAAACCGCCAGTCAGGATCATGTACATACTCAAAACCATTGTATGAAGTTATGAGGCGGGGAACTTCTTACATGCATGCTTGCTTACGGATCCTCTGCATGTCCAACATTATCTTCCTTGCAAAAGTCATTCTCTTAACACTCCCTCGTCAACAGCCCTAATGTCTCCTACCCGGATCGAATTCAAATCGTACTGCGAGGATGAGGACTACCTCGTGGAGGGCAAACCAGAGCCCAGCAGTCGCTCGCAATATCTTATCTACCATTCAAAAGACTCTAGATGGTGGGTAAAAGTGACCTTTAAGGGCGAGCTATGTCGCACACTGGCCAGCTCCACCACCGAATCCAGGCCATCGAAGCGTGAAAGACGCAAAATGTACCAAAACATTATCAACCTTATAGATTACGCTTTGCTTCCTCTCCTTGATGACACCGTGACTGAACTGATCCTCGAGGAGCCAGTTGGAAAACGCAATGCTCTAGTGATACGCGATAGTCAGGAGCCCTGCACTACGCCTTTTGCAAATTTCCTTGGAAGGCTAGGATACAGGATCCGAGAAGACCCCTCGAGAGTGGTTTATCCGTCCTGTATTGAATACCCTTCTTTCCGACCCATCAACGTGACCGATCTATCTGAGCAGGCAGAGATAGTCGACGGTGTTTTCCATGTTTTCGATGTCACTGACAAGACGCCGTACATACTCAAAGTCGTGAATCGACCTCTCTATCGGCCCCGTGACACAAACGTCATACGAAAAGAGCTTGAAAATCTGCATCGTTTCCGAGGCGTTCCAAACATCGTGCAGGCGGCTGGCATTGCGGTGTCTGACAACCCCTACAAGACCTCGAGATTGAGCAACGAGCCGCAGGTTGTCGTTGGAATTGTGTTAGAATTCCACGAGGGCGGCTCTCTGCGCAATGTATTGAAAGGGAATCGCTTGACGGATGTTACACTGCGACGGTGGGCTCTTCAGATTGCTATTGCACTGAATCATATGCATCACGCGGGAATGGCCCACATGGATATCAAACCGTCAAATGTCGTTATCGATGCAGGTGGAAACGCTGTGGTCATTGATATCAGTGGCATTGGTGGGATTACATATGAATGGCGTGCCCCAGAAATTCGAGATGAAATCTCGCCCTGCAGTCTTCCATTTGAAGTCCAACAGTCTAACGATGTCTGGGCTTATGGAAACTCTTATCTGAAATGGCTTCATATGCAGAGGATAGTTCTATGTCAATCACCCTCAATGAGCTTGCAGATGGCTTGACCAGGGAAAATGTACAGGAACGCATGACTCTGCTTGAGGCTGTCTCATCGCTGGAGGACATGCCTACTTAGTACGTTTCATGTAGCCAACAGAGGGAAGTCAACATCTTGTTTTCCAGCAATGCGATTCATGTCTATATGGTGGTCGGCATTATTCCGCGTTACACAGGAGCTAAGGACAGAAGGCTTGGTGGAGGTAACAGTGAGTCCCTCGGGGCGTAAGGTAGAAAAAAGACTTGCAATAACCAGTGAAGACCCCTGACTACTGCTTCTCCTTTGAGATCTGCGTCTTCATCAGACGCAAGAGCGCGCCCTCAACATCCTCGCGGTCCATGTAAACTTCGACCATCCGGACCCCTGTCCCATCCTGTATCTGCGGGTTCTTCAGAACCTCGTCCAGTTCTCCCCATGTCCGAGCAGAGAAGGTGCTCTTCTTGCTGCGCTCCTCGTCGTAGCCGAACAGGTTGAAGGCAAACGGATGTTTCCAGACGGCGACGTCATTGTACGGCTGCCTTCGTCCGTGGATGGCGCGTTCAATCGTGTAACCTCCGTTATTGATGATGAAGATAATCACATTGAGGTCCTCCTGGATGATAGTGCTCAACTCTTGCACCGTCATCTGCAGGCTACCGTCACCAATGAAGAGAAGCGAGCGGGTAGGGCTGCCTCGGTTGCGCTCGCGGTGCGCCAGTTCGGCGCCCAGCGTCGCTGGAAGCATGTATCCAATCGACAACCAGGTCACGGCGCCAAAGGTCCGGGTATTAGGAGGCAATTTAAATGTACGGCCGCCGTGTGCTGCGGTGCCCGTCTCCGTGAGGACCAGGTCTCCTTCCCGGAGGAGCGAATTTACCACCCGGTAGAAGTGTTTCTGTGTGATGGTTCCAGCGGGATCGAGCGGGTCTGCGGTGTTCGCGGTCATGGGTGGACCAGCAGTCCGGGCAAGTCTAGTGCTATCGAGATGTTCCAGGAGGGTGTCCACGAACTTGCGCGATACGTCGCGGTAGATGTCATTTCCAACTTGGATGCCACCGTGGGTGACTGAGATAGTCACCGAAGGACGTGGGATTGCGGCGAACGCCTGGCTGTTGGTATCGCTGTAGTGAGGACCGAATACGATGATCAGGTCGGCCGAGTCAAAGTAGGCCTTCCACTGCGGGTCTCCCAAGTCGGCTGCGTAGTGTCCGTAGACGTTTGGCAACTGCTCATTTACTAGGCCCTTGCCGAAAACCGTCGTCCACGTGGGCCAGGACGTCAATTTCACAAGTTTCTCAACCTGGTCCACGAGGCCGAGTGATCTCGTTTCGCCATCGACCAGGATGAGAGGCTGTTTGGCTGCGTATATCCGCTCCAGCGCCTGCGCCAACACATGCGATTCGTGTTTCGCCGGTACCGCCATCGGCAGGGCAATACTCTTAGTAGTCAGGTTCGCTGCCGAAACCTGCACGTCGACAATGTCATCCGGCACTTCGATGTAGACAGGACGGCTGTGAACCAGAGCCTGTTGCAGGGCGTAGTCGATCTTCTCCGGTGCGGTCTCGGCATCGCGGACCTCAACCTGAGCGGCGGTGACGTGGGCCGCCATTGCGGCGAAGTGGCGGTAGTCGCCGTCCGTCAAGGTATGGTGCATCGTCACACGGTTGTCCTGCAGAGGTCGTGGAGGCGTGCCGACAATATGGATAATGGGGGCTCGCTCGGAGTAGGCACCGGCAATGCCGTTGATGGCGGACAGCTCCCCGACGCCGAACGTCGTGATCAACGCCGAGAGGCCATTGATGCGAGCATAGCCATCGGCGGCGTACGCAGCGTTCAGTTCGTTACAGTTTCCCACCCAATGGAGCCCGGCGGGGGTGACATAGTCCAGCAGCCGGAGATTGTAGTCGCCCGGCACGCCAAACACGGACTGAATGCCCAGTTGGCGTAGACGGATGAGCAGATAGTCTGCCAGGTCTACAGTGTCTGCGGGGAAAGTGTTCTGTGTCATGGTGTGGATGGAGTATGTGGAATGAAGTATAGAAGGAGCCGAGTATACGGGGCGTGAGGGGTATTTATACTCTCGTCTGCTTTGTCCGACGCTATCCGCAACGTCTCCAACTCTCCGCAATCGATTACGTGAAGGATTCCATTCCTCGGTTATGGGGAAGATAAGTGTTTATGGGGTAGAGGAAGCTATCGAGCAATGCTGTGCATTCAGTTAGAATGAAGGCATTCAACAGGGATGTTAGCGAACACACTAGAACAGCATCCAACTCATTAGTCATGCTAGTTAACTACTAACTAGTTAACTATCTCACCCTAAATTAATGATCTTGCCCATCCGACGATATCTCAACAATGAGCACCCTCTGTTCCTGCTCACTCCAAATAGAGCACCTCTCCTCCACCCTCCCGATAGAAGGCCCCTTTGACTTCAGCTTCCTCGCCACTCTCACCCAGCCCCTTGCCGAGCTCTGCAAATCCACCGAGGGCTGTAGAAACTCCTGCCACAGCTACAGCCTGGATGCCCCGCTCGTGGATCTCTCCGACGCGGTGCTCTCCCTCTGCCAGGCAGCCTGTACGGCCTACGGCCTCCTCGTCGATGAGCTCGGTCCCGCCACTACCGCTACTACCAATGCAGGCGCCCCGTTGACATGTACCAAATCCCCTATGGCACTGGGAAAACTCGCCCTCCAGGTCGAGGAGGAGACCCTCCTCGCGCGACAGGTAATCTACACCGTGCTCACGAACTTGAGTGTCCTCTTGCGCGATGCGTATACCCGTGGCAAGGAGGCGGCCGGGGTGGACTTGGACTTGGGCGTGGCTGCGAGCATGAGGCCGGGGCTTTACGGGCGGGAGGGGGACGGGCCTGTCAGTCAGTCTTTGTCGAGGGTGTTGGCGCTGCTAGGGAGATTGTTTCCGGAGTGAAGGACGCATAGGGGAACTAGTCGTTGGTGGGATGCCTGGGTTGCGTCTATGGCACGATATTCGCTGTGGAAAACCACCCGACGTGAATATAGGGGCCTGGCCTCGGTGGAGTTTCCAGTTTTCGCAACCATCGTTTCGAAGATCCCCTCCATAGACAATGCAAATCGTTATGGGTATAACGCCGAGAGACAGGGTGCAAGTAGAGCCCGAGCTAAGACAGCGCCTATGGACTCTCTTTACATCGATGGATATGCACCGGGAGTGCTACGCCCGGAAACCATAGCGCTTTTCGTGGTCGTAGACTATTTCGCTACAAAACTCTGAGGTACTGGGACCGGCCCAAGTATCTCCCTTGCTCCCTGGAGGTCCGGCCACTGAGCTGATACGGGGGATCCTTAAACAGGTGCATCCTCGGCACATATCACACCTTGGAAGCCCACAGCGTGTCCAGCCGACTCGGTAGACATGGACTTGTCCTTTGACCCGAACAAGCAGCGGAAGGCAAATATATGTCGAATCGAGTGAAGACTCAAAGACGAAAAAGGAGAAGCGGGAGGAAGTAATTTAGGGATTATTGCGACAGAACATGACGGTCATGAATGCTGTATCGGGGTATCTTAATGTCATCTTTTACCTCGTTAGTGGGTGATCACGTCACTCCCACAGTTGAACCTGGCCACGAAGGTAGTCTAATCGCTGAAGAGACTCTGCAAGCACCAATTCGGCAGCACGGTAGATGCAGTCCCCAGGTCGCGTATTAGTGCTACGTCGCACATCCTGTACTTTGACGGCAAGCCTTTTCATCCGCATGAGGATGAGCTGCTTGAGGAAGTACTGTTTGGTATCCTCGTCCAGTTCAGTATCACCTACAACGAGTGGAATGCGGCAGACATGTGTCCGATTGCCGGCGCGACTGCCAGTGGGGGGAAGTCGTGCCCAGGTACTGTATGTTCGCCGGCTGGAGCGCGCGCTTTCGGTGTCTAGCAGGGTTTTCTCCTCGATAATCCAGTCAAGCATCTGGATCACACGCTCCGTAATCACCGACATGAGGAGAACAGAGGAGCGATTACTGAGACACAGGCTGCAGCCCAAAACCCGGTCGAGAAGACTGTGCACATGGCGCTCCACCTGCAGGATCACGTCGATTGAGGGACGGGTGGTCTCAGGAAGCGACTGGCGCAAGAATAACAGCTGTTGAAGAAGCGTCGTGTAACATTTCGCTCCGCAGTCCCCACACTCGCTGCTTGTGTTCGAGGTGTCTACACTGAGCGAGGGCAGCTGCTCGAGGTCGAGCACATGCGCCGGGTGTGGTGGAATCGGGGTACTATAATCGTGCAAGAAAAGGGATAAATCGCCGAACGCATCGGAGGAGCGAGGGGAGGCGGCACGGCCTGTATGATGGGTGTCTAAGTTGATATCTCTGCCGGTCGGATCCTTGCTGAGTGGCGACGCTGCTAGCAGAGCTTCGAACGATGACTGAAAGACGCTGTCGATGGGATTGATGTTCGCAGTAACGTCACCGGCCAGCAAGCGTGGCTCATCATCGCGGACATCGGCCATGACGAGGTCCTGTCCATTGAGAGTTGAGCTAGTGGGCTCTCTGATTATTGTGCTGTTTGTGTCGTTCCCAGAATTAACGGGGGAAAATGCCATCCCGACCAAGGTCGGCTTCTTTCGCGGTCGTCCGGTGCGACGTTGCGGGCTGTAGACGCATGGTTGGCGATGACGGAGGCAGCGATGGCATGAGGGCTTGTGCTGGCTGCACTTGACTTTGGCTTCCTGGCATGAATCACAGGACTTGCGCAGACGCTCCCAGCTTGCAGTCACCTCAGCTTGTGCCCCTGGTGGCGATGGGGATGTATGAGTTGCAGACATGATCGGAGCATGATGAGCTTGGTTGACACCATGGTGATGATTGTCCGAGTGTGGAGAAGACGATTAGTCACCAGCGGACAGCTCTCAATTTGATGCCTGATGACTGAGGCAGCATTCCTGCCATTGTCTCAAGGAGGTACTATCTCCAATGTGTAAACAGACGAACAGTCGCCTGTTATGCTTGAGGATGTTGTGATGCCTCTGCTACAGGACAGCAATGTTTTGAGATTGTCAGATCTACGTTCATTTACTAGAGGATGTGGAAATCTTGTGAAACTACTGTCAAACCACAAATGGACTGTACAAGGCCCCATTAGCGTCTTCACACTTTTGGTGGCTGAGCGGTCATTTCTTATTGCCAACTGCATATCACACAGCTATCGATGCTTGCGTAGTACTGTAAAAGGTTTCAGACTGCGCACACACCCGCAAACCCCCCAATGTCCGACACATATCCAACAGGTAGGGCGTAAATCAACGTCATCCAGTATGCCGTCCAGATATACCCTAGACCTCTGACAAACCCTTTTGCGGGCCGCTTAGCAAATGTGGTCTATAATTACCTAAAAAAGAAGAAAACTCACCGCTATCATGCATCCCAGCTTTCCTGCCATAGTATTTGATCAGATCCTCCAGGGTGATGATGGCAGCGTACGCTGGCATCTGCCAAAACATTCCCCAGCCATAGCGCAAAGATGGAATCATCAGCGGACACGCGTAATGCTGGATTCCGGATACCAAGAATCCCACGTACAGCTTCGTATATTTATAGACCAGAGTCCCTCTCTCCGAACCCAGGATTCTAGCCACCACCTCGCCAGATCTTGTGAACATGTGCCGAAACATTTGATGCCAGACTCTGCCCCAGAAATTCCGAACAGTGAATAGGTCGACCGGGCTGCCGAAGAGGCCTGGCCAGCGATCCGGCGTGGACAGATACAGCCCAACGCATAGCAGGGAAGCCTTGCGATATTCGCTATCCAGCATGAGACTGTCTCGGACCAATTGAGCTCCAACGAGTAGATGTCGGTGGAGTATGTGCAATGCGCGAAAATCCACACTAGCCACGTTTGGGTGGTGAGCCGGCCAGAACGCGCAGAATGCGTACTTGCGCACCATGTCGGAGATGTACTGGTTCAGAAGGATTCTGCCAGCATTTGCAATTAGGAAATCCCTACCAAGATCTATCAGCAGCTGCACTTCGAAACACTCCGGGAAACAGACATACCACCGACATTGAGTCTGCTCTGCGCCTCGTCGGAGATGCTGGTCAGCGAAATTCCAGCCCTGGCCGCGCCAACATGACCACAGCTCCACGCTCCATTTGGCTTTATTCAGGAACGCTGAGCCGTGTAGGGTTTCTCCGTCCGCGTTGGTGCTGCCAAGCTTCGTCGCGGTTTTGCCGTTCTGGTAGTAGTCGATTTCGGGAGTTCCAGTCAGGAACATTAACACCCAGCGCACCGTGATGGAGATCATGAAGATCGCATCCATGAAAAAAGCTGGACCAGATACCCAGTGGGTGAGCACGTACAGCCATAGACTGGTAAGGGCTGACATCCCGACGACGACCCGCATGGGACCTGGGGAAGGAATGGTGGTGAGGATGGCGACGGCCATGAAAATTGGCGTCAATAACTTGGTGGCCCAGAAGGGCATCTGCTCGCGCGAAGAATATGCATCTTGCAGGTTCAGGAGAGTGTCAACCATGGTCAGTCGTAGTCTCGGAGCACTAGCTGCTCTCCAGTGACCAAGAGAGTGGGAACAGAATTGATAGAGAGAATGGGTTCCTCGACCATGATCATGTTGACAGATTCTATCAATGGAATTAAATGGAAGTCGAAAGTGACTTGACTTCGTATACTTCGTAGACACCCATTTAGGGCAAAGGAAAACAGCCCGATCTCGGGGGGTTTTTAGTCAGCCCTCATCGGGTCCTTTTTCTCTCTTACTACTACGAACATAGGAGCAGGAACAAAAGACAGGAAACAATTCCTAATCACCTTAATAATCACCAGTGGTGGCCAGGAACTGGTGGACCCCATATCCCATATCATGCTTGCTGTGTTGTATACAAGCCCTCTGTTACCCCTTTCGGCGATCCAACTCCAGCCCTAATGCCCCGTCAACCACCCGAACATCGTCACTTGAGAATGGAATCAGTCGACTGCATTGAATCTCCCTATCTTCTCGGTCAAATGCGATTTCTAATCCAAGTTTCAGCATTCCATGACATTTGTCAGCGTAGTTGACGTCTGGAGACGCGGTGTGTCTACCCTATATCAACTTAAGTCAGGATTCTTCTTCCTACAACAGGCTATTCCGTGTAATCCGTTGCCCTCGAGACTAGGACATCGTCCAGTATTTCTTCAGACCATACATCCTCAACATGGCTGATCTCACCGATACGGAGACGCGGCCGTCGAAATCAGACACCGCACAAGACACAGAAAAGCAAGACAGCAACTGCTCGACAAGCGATCAGAGCAAGGAGATTCCAACAAGTCCACGCAATGTCCACGGCTTCCTATGGGTGACGGTCGTTCTGGCCATCTACAGCTCGACCTTCCTCTTTGCCCTCGACAATACCATCGTCGCCAACATCCAGCCGGCCATCATCAAATCGCTGAACGGAGTTGACAAACTGGCCTGGTCCGGCGTCGCATTCGTGATGGCCTCCAGCGCGACCGTCCTGACTTGGCTCCAGATCTTCAACCAGTTTAACATCAAGTGGATGTACATCTTCTCCATTACGGTGTTCATGGCCGGCTCCGCCGTCTGCGGAGCGGCGCAGTCGATGAACATGCTCATCGGGGGCCGTGTGATCTGCGGCGTGGGCGGCGTGGGCCAGTACGTCGGCGTCATGAACTTCCTCCCTCGCTTGACTTCGATGCAAGAACGCCCGATGTATGTCAGTGCGATGGGTCTGACCTGGGGCGCGGGCACCGTCCTCGGTCCCATCATCGGCGGCGCGTTTACCGATAGCTCGGCGGGTTGGCGGTGGTCGTTCTACATCAATCTTTGTGTCGGTGGCCTGTTCACCCCGGTGTACATCTTCTTGCTGCCTTCGCTGCACCCGCAGCCCGTGGTGACTCCTGTTCTCGAGCGGCTGAAGCGGATGGATTTAGTAGGTACCCTCCTCCTCATGGGTGCCTTTGCGGCGGGAGTCATCGGTGTCAACTTCGCCGGCGCCATGTATCCCTGGGACGCGCCAGGCATCATCGTCGCCCTCGTGCTCGGTGGCGTGTTGTTCATTGTCTTCGGAGTCCAGCAGACCTTCTGCATTTTTACCACCGAAGAAACACGCCTCTTCCCCGTGGAATTGGTCTCATGGCGCCAGCCGCTCCTGACTCTTCTCTTTATCTGCGGTTGCTGCACGGGAGTCTGCGTGACAGTCCCCACGTACATCATCCCTCTGTACTTCCAGTTCACTGCGTCGGATGAGTCGCTCCAGTCGGGCATCCGGCTACTTCCGTTTGTCTGCCTGCTCGTGTTCAGCTGCGTCGGAGGGGGATTTCTCACCTCCCGATTGGGGTACTACATCCCCTGGTACATCATGGGAGGGGCGTTGTGTCTGGTGGGCTCCGCGCTGATGTACACAATTCATCCTCACAGCAGCGCAGGAGCGACCTACGGATACAGTGCGCTGATCGGTCTGGGAGCGGGAATGTATCTCCAACTGGGCCATGCCGTTGCGCAGGCGAAAGTCAAGCCTGAAAAGGTTCCGGCCGCCGTTGCGTTCACCACCACTGCGCAGCTGAATGGATTGACGTTTGCCTTGGTCATCGCACAGTGCGTGTTTGTCAATGAGGCTGCAAAGCGTAAGTCACTCTTTCCCTCCAGGTTACAGGCTGGAAACTCATGGATATTGCTCTCTAGGAATCTCATGGGTTCTCCCAAACGAGGCCCGTTCGACTATCATTGATGCCATTTCTGGAACTGGCTCGACCTTCGTTCAGGATTTGGACCCGGCCACCAAGAGCAGAGTTCTCTCTGCGATCGTTACAGCCATCGATCGGACTTATATCCTCTGCATTGTGGCTGGTGCGGTCACTCTGCTAGCGACATTCGGTATGAAATGGGAGCGGCTGTTCATCGCCGCTACGGCTGCTGCATGAGGTTCAAGATACGGGGTGTATAGGCCTGAAGAACCAACTAAATAGGCCTTTTTGTCAGTTTAATCTTCTTTTCTTCCTTTGCTCGGACTCGCTTTCGTTTACCCCCTGTGTTTGACAGTACAACTGTTAGAACTTTTAATTGTATCGTTCCAATTGATATCCAGGGATAACTATGATTGTATGTATATTAAAACCTTTTAAGCACTAGTCTTGCCGGCCGGATAGACCGCCGAATAAAGCAAAGCAATAGTTCTAGAATATAGGCATATCTTTAAATCATACTACTCACGACACTTGAGTTCGCCTCGCGAATCAACCAGACTTCTTAGTGCTTGCCGTCCAGATCTATACTGTTTGAGCTGCCTCGCAACAGCGAACTCCACTAGGTACACACCCTAACTATGACAATCTTACGAAAAGAACTGATTCTTCGGCCTCGGCAGACCAAGATGCTCCCGGAGAGTCGTGCCTTCATACTCGCGACGGAAAATCCCCCGACGCTGCAGCTCGGGGACAAGCCTCTCGACCACGGCATCCAATCCCTGCGGAACAAAAGGAAACACCACCGTGAACCCGTCAGCCGCATCTTCCCTGAGCCAGGTTTCCATCTCGTCTGCCACAGTCGCTGGCGTCCCAATAAACGCAAGCCCCGAATGCCCGCCGATCCGCTGCGCGAGCTGGCGCACCGTGAGATTCTCCTCGCGGGTCAACTTCAGCACGCCGTCCCGCGTAGTCTTGCTGCCGTTCGTCTCGGGGATGTCCTCCGGAAGAGGCCCATCCGGATCAAACCCAGACGCATCCGTCCCAAGAGCAGCCGACAGGGAGGCAATCGCGCTGTTGTAGTGGACGAGGCTGTCGAGCTTCAACCGCTTAGCGCGGGCATCTTCGACGCTGTCACCAATGACGACCAATGCCGCTGGAAGGATCTTGAGGTGGTTGGGATCGCGCCCAGCCCGCCTCGCACGTCCCTTGATATCTGCGTACAGCTCCTTCGCGGAGGGGAGGTCCCGCGGCGCACAAAACACCGCTTCGGCCGTCTCGGCTGCTAGCTGTCGGCCAGGCTCGGACTGGCCCGCCTGGATGATCACCGGCCAGCCCTGCACTGGTCGCGCGATGTTCAACGGTCCTCGGACCTTGAGCTCGTCGCCCTTGTGGTTCAGAACGTGGAGCTTCTCCGGGTCGAAGAAGACGCCGCTCTCCTTGTCGCGGATGAACGCATCGTCGGCAAAGCTATCCCACAGCCCGGTGACGACGTCGTAGAACTCGCGGGCGCGCTTGTACCGCTCGCTGTGCTCGACGTGCTCGTCGCGGCCAAAGTTCTTGGCTGACTCGGGATTGCCCGTCGTGACGATGTTCCACGCGGCGCGGCCGTGGCTTATATGGTCGAGCGACGCAAAGCGCCGCGCGATATGGTACGGCTCGTCGTAGGTTGTGGAGGCCGTCGCGGCAAGGCCGATTCTTTCGGTCACCACTGATAGTGCGGAGAGCAGGGTGAACGGCTCGAAAGATGTCACGGTGTGGCTACGTTTCAGCGCTTCGACGGGCATGTTCAGGACGCCCAGGTGATCGGCCATGAAGAAGGCGTCGAACTTGGCGGATTCGAGCTTTTGAATGAACTCTTTCAAATGCTCCAGGTTGAAGTTGGCGTCGGCATACGACCCGGGGTATCGCCATGCGCCGGTGTGCAGGCTGACGGGCCGCATGAAGGCCGTGAGATGTAGTTTCTTTGACTCAGACATGTTCTTGTTGGTTTGAACTCGTTACCTGGCTTCTGGGAAGTGCAGAAACATGTTGGACGTTATTATATAGATATGTCTGTCAGTCTGATTACAAATGAGATGATGATGGAAGATGTTACAATATCACGACATCGAGGTGGGGTCATGCTACTATCGCGTCTTTGTTCTATTGCCAGGGCATGGGACATATTTATAATTTATAAGCATGTAAGATGGCACCTTAGACCAGTTGGCCGATTTTCTGTCGATACTTTAGGCATGTTATTAATATGTCAAGAGCAGATGATGCAGCACCGGATACGACAAAACGTAGCAATATATTCCAGGACCAACGTATATGCTTTGGGTATACAACAATAGCCTCTCTCCGAACCTTATAGTCTCACTCGAAGTGTGCACATGAAACTCCAGACTCACGCCTCACTGCAAAAATCAAATCAAGTCTTGTCCGTGTCGTTCTATATTCACGGACTGAGGTTTCACGTGCATCGACATACGCTCTCGCCCCAGTACACGCAGACCTACTGCGAAACCTGGATGTATTGGGGCCGAAGATGTTCATACATCTTCCGTCCCAAAGTATCACTCACACAGACGGGAGCAGTTATGATAGAGGAGGCTTTCAATAGGTTGCCCAAAATCCAAGAGACACTTCTCTGTTCCTATTTGGCTTGCAGAATGAACAAAGTCGGAGAATTTTGTCACTGGGGTCAAATCTGAAAGCCCGTCATTGCTGGCTGTGCTCAAGCAAGAACAGTCTTAAAAACTTCTCTGTTTCTCAGTCTCGGATGATGGATTTTCAATTGGAAAGATACCCATTTCCATTTGACAGATATCCTACTTGCTTTTCTGGTCGTTCATTTTGCTCTTCACCTTCTGTAGCAAACGCTGATCTCCTTAAATCCTGAACCGCTGAATGGGAAAGAGTGGGACCATGGATTGCTCAGCAGCATCACAGAGAAGTGAAGGCCTCCATCACAAAGTATATGTCTTTCTTTTAATCCATTTCCAGTCTCGACCGACAACGCAAAAGATGACTTACAAGTTGCATTGCATCCTATTTGCTAGCTGGTCCACGCCCTCCCGGGGCAGAATGCGGGGCTTGTAAGCAATGAGCGACGAGAGATAGCTGTGTGTCATCCCCTTGTCGTTTAGTGGCGCCTATACAATAAGCAAAGATGGAAGAACATACGTTGTACTCTAATTTAAGCTTGGCAGATATAGGGGCTTCGGTCACGGAAGACCTGGGTCTGGAAATCCTTCTGGTGTGCATCTTTCACATCTATATGCGACCTTTATTGTCCATTCTTATATAAGAACTAGGTAAGTACGCAGGAGTGAGACTACTTCTCATACTGCGAAGTAGACTGGCGAATGACTACAGTAAATATACCGCACAATGGTATATAATTTTCGTTTGCTAGAGCTCGTTGTAAACTGGAAATAATCACATAGTCTGCACGGCTCGATAGCATAGACCACTGTGCAGAAAGTTCCCTGCAGAGGCCGTATTCTAAAAAGACCTAATCGGGGGGCCCTGCCATATGCACAAACGGAGAGAGCTTCAAAAGGCCTAGCTAGAGTCCACATCTATCTTCATTCTCCCCGCAACATGTACCGTTACTGCTTACATGTCAATCATCAGATGACTGTCGTAGCTCGAACCTTGAAAATGCGCGGTTGGCGCGCTATTATAGGCCTCGTTCTAGACCATGTATAAATAAAGCTCGTATCTAACCTGATGGATGTATTGCTTTGCATAAGACCCAATCCAAAGAAAAGAGAGAGGTCATGAATATGTTCAATCTCCCTGACCAAGATGCCATCATGTTTTACATTTCTATCATGCTCATCCTGGGGACCCTCCTTATCCTCCTAAAATACATCTCAACCACCCATACCACCAGCCCGCCCGAACCCACAGAATCCGACCCATTCAACTTCGCCCTCATCAAACCCTTCCCCGGCTCCCCCCTATCTCAGCCTCCTTCATGGCCGCGCTACTGGAAACCAGGCAAATTCCAGCTAACCATGGCGCTGCGCAAGCTCGACATCAACAACTGGTTCCAGTACGACCGGCTTTTCGCGGCGGAGCACGCCGCAAAGCTAGCCATGGTCCGCAGCCCGCACCCCGAGAAATACGTGGATTATCTCGATGGGATCGACGACGCGGCCGTCGAGCTCCTCGACACCGTCGTCGCGTACATCACTACGCGGTTTCCGGATATGTTCCGTGCGGATGGGGAATACGTCTATATCGACTGTCTCGCGGAGAAGTACCGGATTCGCGCGCCGTATGACCTGCATCCGCTGGCTGTCGCCGGCTTGCTGGTTATGGATGATATGTATGTGCTGAAGAGAGGGGAGGGCGGGTTGTACTACCTGTAGGTTGGGTTGCTTTATCGCTACGCATATACATGTGTGTGGGCTAACGCAGACGGCAAGTCGGGGAGCCTTCCTCGCGTGTCCGACGGGTTGGGAGCTCCAGCAGAGACTGGGCTGGCCGCTGCACCAGGTTCATGATCCTGTGCCTCTGTGGAAAGAGAAACTGCGCAAGCCTATGGAGCGGTGGGTTTAATTTCCCCTGTAGTTCGGCTCGAGCTAATGATGCCCAGGTTCTTCCGTAACATCCAGCCTTCAAAGCCCATACAAAGGAACAATCTCTTCATCCAGCCAGGCGGCGGACTGTTTCATATAGTACCGTTTCAAAAGCAGCCTCGCTGCACTTCCATCGAGCAAGTCCATTTGCGCACGGAGCTCCAGTCGCTCAGTCGGCTTCCCCAGTCCCAGGCTATTATGTTTACCGTTCGTACTTACCTTACACCTATGACTGAGCTCTGCAAGGAGCCTGAACAGCTGGAGGCATTGTGGGATCATGTACGCAACTGGCCGGAGGATGTTGCAGAGTACAAATGTTATCATTTATGGGGCGATGTTTTTGAGAAGTTCTGTCGAGAGGTCCTCGGAAAAGAAAATCCAGAGATTACTAGTAAGAGTGGCGACATATGAGGCAGAAGAGTCTTGTCCAGTCTGTGTCAAAGCCATCTATTCTTTGCTACTGTGTGTATGACAGGATATTGCTGTTACGGGACCTAAGCAATGCTCAAGCAGATATAAGCAGAAGATACTAAACGAGGAGAGACGCATCATATTCCTATCTCCCAATAAGTAATCGTCGGGAAAGCTACTCATCTTTTCGAGCATACATGGCCAATATCTCCTCCTGGTTCCATGCATGCGCAGCATCCAACGCACTCTGTCCATCCTTGTTCTCTGCCAACGGATCCAGACCTAAACCGGCCAGCGTAGAAAATATCGCAGGGGCATCCTGGATGAAACTATCATCGTCATTACGTCGAGCAACGACATGCAGAAGCGTATCCCCCGCATCATTGGCAACGAAGATATCATGATCCGTAAACATGGCCGTCATCTCCTCCCGCATAGGCGGGTACGGCGTCTCAACATCCTCCTGGTACCATTTCTCTGTAGCCACGTACGCAAATACTGGGGTATTCCCTTTATCATCCCGGGCATTGCGGTCACAGCCAGCATCGACGAAGCGTCGGTACAGCTTCGCATATGCGCCGTATATATCGCCTGACCGGACTGCCCCGTCGTCGAGCATTTTGCCCTCTTCTGGGCGACGGCCGGTATAGCTGTATTGCATAAGAGAGGGAGCAATCAAATGAAGAGCCGTCCTGCCACATGGCCCTCGCTCCAGCGGATCTGCACCTGCGTCTAGGAGATCATTGATCATGTCCACCTTGATGTCTCCCAATGGATACTCCCGTCTGTCTTCCCTTGGAATAAATGCGTAGTACAACGGTGTCCGCCCGCGGTTGTCTTTGGCAGTCACGGATGCTGAATGCTCTAGGAGAGTCTGGACAGTGCGGCCCAGCTTGCAGTATGCTGCGTAGTGCAGTGGGGTGAGTCCGTCGTTGTCTTTGGCATGCACGTCCGCTCCGCCGGCTACTAGGTCGATCGCAGTATGCTCCTCGTCCAGGCTTCGTTGCCTTCGGTCGCTGGCCAACTTGCATGCTTTTATCAGGGGTGTCCTGCCGTTAATATCGCGTTGCTCCATGTCGTAGCCCGCTTGGTTGATCGGGTTCACAATCCCATTTCTCCCGCTGATCTCATGGAACGGCGTGGATCTGCCATTTTCCAGAGGAAGATAGGGATCAGCGCCATGTTCAAGCAGCAAAGACATGATCTTCTCTCGCGCTGGTACAATATTCTCCCACCCTGGGCAGGCTGCACGTTCCAAGATTGTTTGCACGCCAAACTCCTTTGATGGCATCTTTTCTGCCGGTGTCTCTAGCCTCGTATTGGGGTCAACTCCTGCCTGCAGAAGGATTTCCGTTGCAGGGATGTTGGAACCGTCGATCGCGGAGCATATAACCGGCTCCTTTCCAAGAGACAGGTCTGCGCCGTGATCCAGCACCATCTTTAATACTGCGGGACTTTTCTTGCTCTTAATAGCTGCGCCAATAGGCGCGAGGCCAGCAGATGAGACTACATTGATATCCGCCTTATAGGCAAGGAGTACTTTCAATGTCTGTTCAGGCCATAGTTCTCCAAGCGAGTGCTCCGACTCTCCAGCACTCAGCGCACAATGCAATGGAGTCTCTCCTTTGGCTCCCTTGGTATTGGGATCCGCTCCACAATCGAGAAGATAAGTTAGAGCAGCCGGGTGCCACCAGTGCTCGCCCTTGGCAAAGATGCGCATGGGTTCGTCAACACTAGACCGAAAGCTTTCTTGGCTTCCTCTGTACTGGGTCAGTAGCTTGATCATGTCGAGGTTCGGAAGGGCACGCTTTGCAGCTTCTGCTATCAGTGAAGCGTAGCAAGGCTCGAGATCCCCTGCATATGGTATCAACCTCCTCATCATGGATGTCAGCCCCCAACGTGCAGCTAGACGAAGAGGGGTGATGCCGTTTTCGCGCATTAGACGGAGACCTTTAGACCTGACAAGTTCCTCTACGAGAAGCTCATTCTTTGTGGACATGGCTCTTTCGAGAAATACGTGGCTGTCTTCCGGAACTTGGGCCGCTTCAACAACCGCTGATATGTTCTGGCTGATAAGAGAGCACAGCGATTCCCCGAGCGAGTCAATTGGTAATAGACTCCCTTCATGCGTAGGGTCACGGTATGCAACACCCATAGCTGCTCTCAGTTCATCAACAACTGCAGATGCACCCAACATCAAGGCCACATCGATTGCCATGAATTCGGAATTATCGAGATGCGCTGGATCAGCCCCAGCGCCAAGTAGCAGCCGCACAACCTCACGTATGTTCCGTGCGCCGTCCTCATCCTGGATAACCAACCCCATGAAATGGAGAGCATTTCTGTCTGCTCCAAACACGTCTCGTCGGCAATTCGGTTTAGAGCAATCAGAACCACATTTGCACCTGCCGGGTTTGTCAAGTGAACGATTCATTTCCACAAACTCGGCGGCGGCATGTAGGGGTGCTCGACCATCGCGATCGAACTTGTGAGGATCAGCTCCGGCATCTAGCAAGAGCTTTACGGACTCTGGCCGGCCTGACCGAGCAGCTTCATGAAGTGCTGTACGTCCAGACAAGCTCGGGGAGTCCACTTCCAAGGACTGTTTCTGATACAGGTCAAGCATAAGGCCCACGATGTTAGCTTGTCCGGCCCTCGCGGCAAAGTGAAGAGGCGTCTCCCCTCTGTGAGTTCTGGACTGTATGTTTGCTCCCGCTTGGATCAGCATCCACGAGTTTCTTTCCGCCTTGCTTGCGGCCAGGTGCAACGGCGTGATCCCTTCGTAGTCTGGAGCATTTACATCAAGTCCTCTCTGTGGATCCAGGACAAACGTCATCAAAGAGCTTGCACCTCTCTTCTCGCTTTGACGGGTCTTTCTATGCATGTCTATCGTTGCGGCCATGTGCAAAATCGTCCTTCCTCGGTGGTTCTGTCTCCCAGGCTCCACACCTAGCTCGAGAGCAGCCCATGCAGAGGACTGGGCACAGTACCATTCCTCCTTCCATGCAATGCTAGCATGAAGAATGGTGTTTCCACTATGGTCGACGGAATTAACATTAACTCCAGCGGCTATCAGCAATCTCATTACTTTCAGCTTGTTCTCAACGTCTACCGCGCCTGAGTTAACGTATGATACTTCGGTTTCGGCGACGAGGTGTAGGGCTATCCCTTGTCAGCAGCAGAGAAGGATAGCAATTGGTGCAGTCTTCTAGTTACCTGATTTTCCCTCATAGTCTGTAGCCTGCGCGTTGGCTCCCAAGTCCAACAGTACCTTTACGGTATCGTAAATGCTTCGAGCCCAGGGCTTAGCGAGGAATGCCAACAGGATGGTATGACCGCGGTAATCTCGTGATTCAAGAGAGAACCCCTTATCAAGCATCCTCTGTATGACCGACGGCTCGTGTTGTCCGCGTTTGACCAGCCTATGCAACGCCGTTTCGCCGGCCTGATTCTGGATCTCGGGGTTCGCCATATCAACCCAGCGTTCCACACGGAGGCGAGCGATCGAAGCGGCAGCGAGATGAGCTGCGGTGTTCCCGTCTGCATCTTGGCGATCGAAGTCAACGTTCAACTCATGGAAGGGCTCCAAGTCCATATATGCGAATAAATCATCACGTTCCATTATAAACGTCTTCCCATCTGTCTTTCGAGCAGCATTGATGTCCACGCCGGCATGAACTAACAGCCTTACCAATTCCAAGTCGACCGGGATGACTTTAAGGACATGGAGGGGCGTGTTGCCGTCAAAGTCTGTGACGGTGGCATCAGCACCATGTGCAAGCAGCACAGACACCATTGCCCGACCGAACTCCTCTTCTTCGCGGGGTAGGTGTTCGATAGCAAAAAGTGCCGTTTGTCCCTCATGGTTTCGGTCATTGACATCGGCCCCAGCCCTCGCTAGCAGATCAGCTACACGGTGCATGTTGTGGATGGAGCCATGAGGGGCGTGCACTTCAGACAAATGAGCCCACCCATGTAGAGGCGAGTAGAATGGGCGGGAAGGCGCACTCCTTCCGCGTGTCGCTGCCTTCAACTTCCTCAACCTCGAACGCTTCGAAAACATCGCAGGATTTCTTTTGTCTTCGGATACTGCGTTGGGGTCCGCGCCATGCTCCAAGAGCACCTCGACCGTATCAGGCTCACGGGCGTAGGCAGCCAGATACAGCGGCGTATTCCCATCGGCGTCTCTGTCGTTGATGGAGAGACGCACCTCCGGATCCTGGAGTAATGCGCTCAGGATTTTGGACTTGCCAGCAGCCGCGGCCCAGTGGAGGGGGCCGTTTCGAAGATGCTCCACATTCAACTTTCGCTGGAGCTCCTCAAGCACTTCCAAATGCCCATAGCGACATGCGTAGAATAGGGCGGTACGGCCAATAGGCCCATAGTAGCTGTCGTCTTTTGATTTCGGCAGCATCGGGTCCGCGCCGCCTTCAAGGAGAGCACGCATCGCACGCGGACGGTTCTCATTAGCGGCATGATGCACTGGCGCCATGCCGTTTTTATCGACGGCACCATGGTGAGCACCATGCTGCAATAGGAGGGTGGCGATATCCGCATGGCCGGCTTTGGCCGCATATGCCAAAGGCGTCTTATCCCATTCGTCGGTGATGTCCACATCCATGTCGGACACGATGCGCTCCACGTATCTTCTGAGACCGGCGAACGCAGCCACATGTAAGGCCGAAGATGACGCAATGAGACCACCACGGCTTGCCCTATAATAGTCCTTCCATGTATCAAACTTCACAGGATTGTGACGGAGAAGACTGTCGATGATCGCCAGTAGCTCTTCATCAGAGCTGTCCGCCTCGGCGGCATGCACGGGCCAGTACAGTGCCGAGTACTGCAGGAGTGGGAATTGCTGCATTCTTTCCTTGAGCTTAATGTTGTACTGTTGCCCCAAGGCACCGGACGGCAGGTTCACGTCGAAATCGCCGCTGAGGAGATAACTAATGCAGGTGCGGGCAATATGAGCATGTGCTTTGGTGGAATCCAGCACAGGCGTGTCGCCGGACGTTCCTTCTGTCCGTCGAACGTGGCTGATATTCGGATCCCGGAAGAACTCCGTCAGGGAATGGTGTATGATCTGGATTACACCATCCTCGCAGAGCTCCAGGAGCGGGCCACATGCTGTGCGGACGGCGACCTTTGCATCCTGGTCTACCCGCAGACCTCCACGGTCTGGTAGGGAATCAATCGCGGTTGCTAGTTCCAGCAAACGCAGTGGCCGGGCAGAGTGTGTGATCCACTGTAGTACCAGTCGTTGGAACGAGAGGGTCGTGCCAGAACGCTCAGCATGCTCGCGGAGAATGTCAGTGTACATGTCTCCCAGACCGTCGGGGAGCTGGCCAAGCTGCGACGTGATGTCTTCGGGGTGTGACAATAGCTCGTCCATCATCAGCCGTGCATATAGGAACAGGCCTCGCCCTTTCTCGCATATTGACGTCTTGATGGAGGCTGCTTCCTCCGGCTTAATGGGAGGCTGGTGCGTGCTCAGTCGATGCTCGATATATCTCTCGATATCTTGATCGACGTGTCGACGGTCCAGTCTCAGATCGATCAGCCCGGACGTGCCCCGGAAACGCTCCTCAAGATAGAGTAGCTGACGGCTGGTCAAAACGAGCTTGATGGAAGCGGGTTGGCGATTGGCGAGATCGATCAGCGATCGGATGAAGTCCTCGTGGCTGGGTTCCATTTCGTCGAGTGCATCCACCACGCAGAAGACCCGGCTCGTCGTTGTCAAGGCTGAAGAGAGACATTTCCACAACTCTTCAAATGGAGCTGCGTCCACGGAGTGGTGTCTTTCCTTCAACGCCTTGAGACTTGTCTGCAGCTGTGGGCTATGAGGCAGTAGGCCGCAGGCAAAGTCTTGACACAAGGATCGAGGGGTCCGATTGGACATGATGATCTCGCGGAAAAAGAAGAACAACACTGGACACTCTCCCTGGGCCTGGAGTCTCTGGATAAAACGAGCGGCGACCACGGACTTTCCACTTCCTGGGATGCCTCGAATCCACAAGGCGCCCTGGTCGTCGTCCTTCAGCCAGCGGCGGTACTGATCCGTCTCCAGGATCCATTCTCCCGTGCCGGGGACGTAAGAATGGATGTGTTTTTGGTATTCGCTCGCGGGGGAATCCGAGTCCGTTGGACACAGCCAGTCCTTGATCTCGGCGACAGTTTCTGCCGGTTCCCCTACGTTGACGTTGTCTACCACCACGTAGTCTGGGTCGATATCCGCCATATCTGAAGGGGTACTGAAAGAATGGTGTCTAGAGAAAGAATCCTGGAGGTTCAAGTTTTCAACTGAATCACTCGAGTCATAGGCTGACGGTGGGGGCGAGACAGATTGCCACTAGCGCTCGCTAAAGAGACTGGCATTGATGGACACGATCGTTGCATGGATGATGTTTTGCACGATGTTTGCGTAAGAGTAGAACTGGGGCAGATTCTTCGAACGTTCTCAATATCCAGTGTTTGAAATTTTTATAATAACGCATACCAAGGGTGAGTCTCCTCGACCATTTAGTTGCGTTATACCTCCCAAGAGGTGGTCCATCTCGGTGTTGCAGGTAATTGAACCCAAATGCAGAATGTTTTCACCGCGGGAGTTCTGGTATCGGAGATATGATTTGATGCTGTTCTTCTTAGCGAGGTATCCTAGCATATTATGACAATTGGCGGTAGGATGGCATATTTGCTTGAAATGAAGTAGGTTGTTTGGAAGAGGTGGTGCTCGGATACCCTGTACAACTCACGACCCCGGATACATAAAGGGGCTCGATCACACCCGTCGGAGCCGCTACGCTTCTCCCTCTTACTTGCAACCAGGACAGTCATGAATGGCTATCCGGTGATGATGCGACCCGAGGGTATCTCTCGTATAATCGCATTCGGTACGACGGGAATCGTCTGCCTGGACTCTCGCCATCCGGAGCAAGTTATCAAAGCTCCTCTCCGACACAGGCTTGAAGGATGCAATAAAGATATCGTTGAGACAACGCTGCACCGAGATGAGTTTGCCCGGTCATGTTTTGAGCGCGAAAAGACCATCTACCGAATTCTACCCAAGCACCCGAACATCCTCAATTGCCTTGAAATCACGGACGACTGCATCCGCTTCCCATTCATGCGACTCGGCACCCTGCGCGAGTATCTTCAAACCCACAATCGAGAAATCCAAAGCCACATTCGGGAACAGTGGATTGCAATGGCCATCAGCGCCGTCTCCCTGGTCCATAGCTTTGGGATTGTCCACGCCGACATCAGCACACGAAACTTTCTTGTTGCCGATGACTTATCGATCAAGCTGTGCAATTTTTCTGGCTCAGCAGTTGGCGAATCTGATTCCCTTGTTGAGGAGGAAGATCGGTATCGGATGGCCCCGGATTCTCCCCGGTCCAAGGTGACGGATATCTTCGCTCTAGGGTGTTTGATGTACGAAATCACGACTGGCCATCGCCCATACGAGGAAATCAATGACAGCGATGACGAGGAGATTGAAGATCGCTACTCTGCTGGACAATTTCCATGTCTTGATGGTCTTCCTTACCGAGAAATAATACACAAGTGTTGGACTTGTCAATACACCAGCATCGAACAGCTTAAGCTCGAGGTCGTGTCTACAGTGCAGAGAGACTGTTCACTGCCTTCAGGCCATTAAACCTGCCATTTTATCCGAGTATTACGATGGCATCTGTGTGGGATAAGCCATCAGGAGCCTGTAGTAGAGGGCTTTTACTTCTAATAATACTACCGGTATATGTCTATGGTCTTTATCTCGCGTGCCCATGAAGCATTTTTGGAAAAGATGAGCCTATTATAATCTTTTAACTCTTGTCGTAGCTGGCCTGGCTGATACTAAAAAGATATAAAAGTTAACATTATACTATATCCTTCCTGATGCGTGCCTATCAATGCGCAATATCAACAAAAGCTCCTTCCAGAGTGATATCAGTTACTAGTAAAGTAATTCGCCGCCAGAATGGACTTCAACCCGATCTTCTTTTCCCACGCATCGAGATCATACCTCATCCGATGCATATTGCCCAGTTTCTGCCCGTTAGGCGGCGCATACTTCTCCACCTTGAACGCCGGTGGCTCCTCGTATAAGATGAAAATGTACCGGTGCGGTGAGCTCCCAGGGGGAGGCGCGGGTCCGATGTAGTTGGCGACAAATGGTACCGTGGCAGTTAACGTATAGGTGCTTGGATCAGTCTCGGACGGAGTCGGTTGGAGACCTGACTGGATCCAGTGGAGGATTGGGCCTAAGACGCCGAAGGAAGGGAAGGGGGCGTCAATATCGAGGCCAACAACCATGTAAGTGCTGCTTGGGGAGAGACCGCGGAAGGAGAGTTGAGGGGGGGATTGCGCATCTACATAATCATACAGAAGTGGTCAGTCTCACGCCCCAACCTGTCTGTCATCGCGAGTAACACGATTCAGCGGCTGACCTGCCCTGCCAATGTACTGGCCCGGTTCAACGCTTGTATGGCTGCCAACTTGTAGACCGAGGACTTTTGACGAGTCCTGCTTGATTAGGGAGAGAGCTTTCTTGACGCTGTTATTCGCCGGCATGATCGATAGAGATGTTGAGAGGGAGGGGGGAGAGTATGTGCAAGTCAGAGGGAGTGAGAGGGTTAAGACGTAATATGATAGCGTGAGCTACAAATCGGGCTTAATGGGCGGAGATTAGGGAAACTCCGCCAACAACGAAGAGATCTACGCTTTTGGGCTACTAGTAACTGCTGCACTGCCGCATTCTTGCTGCCGTTATCTATAGGGCTAGCAAGCACCTGGATAACCCGGAATTTCATCAGATGACTTCTACGTTGAGGCTGAAGGACTCCAAGTTACCGTTCTTTGCCCTGAGCCCTGCTGTCCTGGTATCCTGGGAACTGTATAAGCTGCGGCGCCCTCTGGCTTCAAGCTCGTCTTGAGATACGACTACGCGTGCAGGGGAATATTCCACTTCCACTTGCCTAGACTGGATGGCAACACCTCTATGGCAACACCTCTATCATCAAGGTTCCAATCCTTGGCCGACTTTATATGCTTGTGATGTACCGGACTTCTCCTGAGCGACCGGTGAGCAGGAGGCTGTTGTGCTTTCATGTTCCGGTGGGAGCCGGTGGTGTCTTTCGGGCAACAATCTAGATTTGAAAGGATCCGTAGTCTATATTGGAACAAGCATTTGCGGCATTCCTTGGCTGGGCTAGCCAAGTCGGGATGTGCGGAGTAGATGGCCATCATTGAGGGCTGGGATTATGAGTTAGCGCCTACCTGGTTGGACGGAGATACGCCGTAGTTGGCATTACCAGACGCAGTCCAATCCGGGCTTGCTCTGGTTCCCTGGAGATAAGTATATGATGGTGGCTGTAAGGTGCTGTAAGGTGGCTGGAAAGAAGATCTCACCTGCTTCAGCCATCTGTATGCGAACTCTGACCTGCGTGTACAAGACCGTGCAGGTATTCACTGGTGAGAGTAACTTCCTCCGGAGTCCAGATACTTTTGACCATCAGTCATTCAAGAAGCCAGCAAGGGGAGCACTCTTCTGGGACCTGAAGACCGACTAATCCTGGAAGTTACTACGAGGCTGTTTGGGCCCTCCGCTGAACAGTGGATATTCACTTTATAGCTGACGACGTCCAATTCAGTGAATCAGATATCTGACCTCACTGTCATTCTATGGAAGTCGGGCTCCCCAGTGCAGTGCTGGCCTTTCCACCGTTGCCCACAGATAGGGTATTATTTCTTGACACGGCCTCCCTATCAATTCGAGAAAAATCAACACTGGCTACCATTTATCAAGACTGCCGGTACTGCCACACCAACGGATAGTTCCAATTCTGGGCTGGCACCAGCAGGTCATGAGTTTTTCCATTTAGCGGCTACGGAAATGGCAGCACAGCGAACCGGGCGCGGTTCCTTGTTGATCCATAAAGCGAGAGGTATTGCATGTTACTGAATCGCCACATTGCATCTAGTCAAGCCCTAGCACCAGTCGCGCATTATATTAAATTAGTCTCACGCGCCGCTCTGATGCTCCATCCTGATCCGGATGCTTACAGGACACAAGTGAGCCACATCGAGGACCTGCAGATGGAGACCCTGACAGGCTTTCTCATTTCCAGTCAATCAAAGTCGCAGCCTGCGATGGAGAGCAGGGAAGGCTTTGCACAGACGACTGGGTTTGTTCGTTTAACAGAGCACAGACACGCCCAGCTCGCGCAAGATCCTAGACCATTCGGAATATACCAAGCAATCCAGCGCTTGGTTTTGCTTTGGCCCCATGTGCCAGTGTATTCAGCATATCGCTTGTGTCGGCCTGACGACCTGGGTATAGATTCCCTCTTGGTTATGGAAGTAACTAATGAAATCAAGACGGCCTTTGGTGTGGACACCGGTATGAACACCTTTCTCTTCTTCCCGAATTTGCAAGTTGCCTACTCCTACGTGTATGGACGACTGTTGCTGCACATTATCCGCTGAGTTATATTTGTCAAGCTGATCGTCCGCTTTACTAGGCTGAACTGCTAATTTAATAAATACGAGCGGCATCCTGCATGGAATACAAGCTAGCAATGGGAATACGAGAGATGGTGATGGAGCATCCAATGATACTACATATTTGTAGCCTTCATCCCGCGTGCCCATGCAGAGATTCGATAAGATTAGGGCCTGTTATGATCCTTCAATTCTGCCTCTTGGCCTGCTTGGAGGCTATCAGGGGCGCATGAGTTAAGAGCGTATGTCCCCCGTGTTTTTCTCACTGCGAAAGAAGTCTTCTTCACCGTGATTATTGATATGAGATAAGTGTCCACGGCAATATATACCAACTGCATGAGCTTCGACATGACCAGTCTCGTGTAGTCCAAGAAAGCACGATGTTATCCGACAAACCAACGGGGATACCAAACTGGAAACCTCTCTCCTTTCAACCTCTGTATCTTCTCATTCTGATCGCCCTTCATGTTGCGTCAATCGCGGGCATCCAGATAGTGGTGAGTAAACATGGCCAGGACATCGCAGACATCGATCTGGTCCGACAGAACACGACCAACATCAACCCCCACAGCATATTCATCTTCGAGGAGAACAGTGCCACTGCCTTTCTAGCCTGGCAATACCTCCCCGTAGCCATAGCCACCATAATCGGCCTATGCTGGGAGACCCTCGACGTTACTGTCCGGAAACTCGAACCGTTCCATCAACTCTCCAGCGAGGAGGGAGGCGACTGGTCCAACAGCATAGGTCTCGATTACGTCGCCCAGTTCAGCTTCTTTGTGCCGTACATCGCTCTCAAGAACAGACACTATGCCGTCGCCGTCGCTGCATCCGTATACGTCCTCTCCGCATCGATCATACCAGCCCTGACAGGCGCCATGTGGAGCATCGAATGGGGCAGTCTCTCCTACTCCTCCGACCGAGTTAATGGACCACGATACGCAACCGTCTCGATCAACCATGGGTTCGCGATCGCAACCCAAGCCCTGCACGGGCTCGTCACAGCAGGTGGCATCGTCCTGCTCTTCGTCCTCTGGCGCCGCCGCACCGGCCTCTACCACGATCCCCGGGGGATAGCCGGTCCGGTCTCGCTAATCAGCGAGGCCAAGCGCTGCGATTCCAAAATGCTCACAGTCTTCGGCCAGATCCCGTCCTTCAGCAGCTCCGACGTACTCGCCCGCTCGCTCAAAGACATCCGCTTCCGACTGAAGCACATGTCGACGGCGCCAGAGGACGGCACTCTCGGCAACGCATATCAGCTGGCCGCCGACTCCGCACCCGCCATCGTCAACCGCAGCCAAGACAGCGTCTTCCACCACAACCGCACCGACGCCTCTGGGTGGTGGCTCCAGAAGCGCGCCGTCTGGGGCGCCGAGATCTTCCTCTGGCTGGGGCAGGCGGCCATCGCAGCCGCGATCTACAAAGTCGCGCAGGTAGTCGCTCCCGACGACGTCGCGGATCGCATGAAGCCGACCATCGCGAAGATGGTGTACACGCTGTGCACGACGATCGGCGGCATGATGTGGCAGAGCATCCAGCGCGATGTGCAGCTGTTCGAGCCGTGGCGACAGCTGGCGCGGGGACGCGCTGCGTCGGCACTGGAGACGCTGGTGGAGCGAGACGTGTCCCGGTATGGAGTGGTTCGTGGCGGCCTTTTGAGCCTGCGGAAGGGCTGGCTGGTGTCCGTGTGGGCGTCTTTTGCGGTGCTCATGGTGCATGTCGCGACAGTTTTTATCCCGCCCCTGCTGGAGCTGGTGTATGCGGCTGGCATGGTGGACGCCTCGCCGTTCAAACAGCGCGAGATCGGCGTGCTGACGGGCTCAAAGGGGCTCGCTTTGGCGATTACCGGCATCGCGATCCATCTTGTCATCTTTTGCAATTTGGTCTTTCTGTTGTTGAGCGGGAGGACGAGGCCGTTCATGCCGCGACGGCCGGCGACACTGGCCAGCCAGATCTTGTACGTGTGCCGGAGTGACAGGCTCTTGGATGCGTTTGCCGGTACCTCTATGGCGTCCAATGCGGAGCTGGCGCAGCGTCTGAGCAGCCATGGAGGGACATATCGCTTTGGATGGTTCTTATGGCCGTGGAGGCGGATCTGGTTCGTCGCAGTGGAAGAGCAGACACCAGGAGCAGCGTGGAGAGAGTTTGATTTCACCAGAGGGACCCATGATTTCCAATATTGCATGTAATTGAGTCTTGGTTGTAGCTGGGTCTGAGGTTGTTTCTATACTCTTGCAATACCGTTGTACTCAACATATAGATCAAGTATGTCAGTATACCATCCATTCAAGCATCTACAATATCCGTAGGTCTGATAAAACAAGCCTAGGCAGTCGGATATCGGTACCAGAACCCCGCCGAACCAAACCCATCATTTTTTGCTCCATTTCTTGTCTGCAACACCCACTCATACTGCATACTGCATACTCCATACTCCATACCCCATACCCCCATACATACAACCATGGACCCAGAAGACCTCCACCGTCTGCTCCAAACAGACATCCGAACCGAACTCCCCTCCGACACCGTCGCCCGCATCATCACCCAGCCGCCCTTCGTCTCCGTCCCGGGCTTCATCAACGTCCGCGACATCAGCAGCGTCGACTCGGCCGTGCGCCGCGGCATCGCCTACCGCTCGGCGGCGCCGCCAGTCGCGCTCTCAGCCGAGGCCCAGCGCGCCCTCGTGCACTCGCTCGGCGTCACCACCATCTTCGACCTGCGCCGCCCGCTCGAGCGCGCCAAGCTGCCCAACCCGGTCATCGACGGCGTCCAGACCGTCTGGCTGCCGTACGCCTTTGAGGCGCCGCCGCCCACCTACGCCGACTTTGGCGGCCGCGACGGCGGCATGGAGAGCTTCACCCGGCTGTACCGCAGCTATCTCGACACGCACGTCCCCATCTACAAGCGCGTATTTGAGCATATCCGCGACCGGCCGCAGGAGCCGTTCTTGTTCCATTGTTCAGGTTTCTCTTTCTCTTTTCTCCCAGGACGCGCTTTCGGCGGTTAGGGCTAACGTTGCGCAGCCGGCAAAGACCGCACCGGCGTGCTCGCCGCGCTGATCCTCCGCGTGGCCGGGTGCGCCGACGCCGCCATCCTCCACGACTACATGTTAACGCGCGCGGGTATCGAGCCTGCGCGGCCGCGGCTGTCGGCTATGCTGCAGGCGCACCATGGCGTCGAGGCGGACGAGCTCGAGCGCACGGGTATGGCTGCGCTGTTTGGCGTGCAGATGCAGGGTATGCTTGGGTTTCTGCGCGCGCTGGACGAGATTGGCGGTGCTGAGCGGTATCTGCATATGCGACTGGGGTTGTCGGAGGATGATGTGCGTGTGATTCGGGGGAATTTACGGGTAGACGGGGTGTAGGTGGTAGGATTCAATCGATAGAAGCATGAGTCAGGTTTATTAGGGTCTCGGGAGCGAGGGATTTGCACTGAAATATAAAGACTCCTACACCCAGGAGTATTACTTATCTCTTATATCTCTAGCAGTTCATCGCATCCATATTGGGAGTCTGTCATGAATTATAGGCCTAGATCCTATGGGCTTCGGTTGGCTTTGGCGAGGTCTAGAAGCGGCAGCATCCGGATCATCTCGTATTGGCTCGGAGATGTTCACTAATCATGCTTTTGCTTCACTGACTCATTAGTTATAGCTCTCACCAGAATCCTTCTCTTTGAACAGATTGAAACAACATTTGGAATCATCAGCCCCACAGTCCCGATATCCTAACCGTTGGGGCTCAACCTTCGCTCAACATCGTGAGATGCTGCTGAGAAGAGCCCTGTCAACCACTATAAATACTCTTCTGTACTCGCTGTCTCTAGAACACCCGACCTATCCAACACTTTTACGCGCGCAAGCTGGGAAGAAACCTCTACAGTCGAAAAGATGGCTCAATCCAAGGATGCTGAGAACAAGGATCTTGTCGACCTGTCGGCTCATGTCTCTTACGAAGGAAGTTGTCATTGCAAGGCCGTGCGCTTCGCTGCGAGACTGCGGTCTCCGTTATCTGAATCAACTGTGATTTCTTGCAACTGTATGTGCACTATCACATAACCCTGCATGATTATAAAACAGCTTGTCTTTATGCTAAGAAACTCTCCAGGTAGCTATTGTCATATCGCCGGCAGTCTGCTCGTCTTCGTAGACGATCTTGAAATCCACCACGGTGCAAGTGAACTAAAGGTATGGTCTGCTGGTATCTACCTCTCTTACAGTCCGCAGTATTGAACTGACGCTTCTGTATAGGAATATCGCTTCGGCACACGGACTATACAGATCTTCTTTTGCGGGTCCTGTGGTGCCAACGTGTACAACGAATCACTGAACCCGAAGTTTAGACATGGCGGACATGCAGTGAATGTAGGTGGACCGATTTCTTTCCATTCCTTTCAGCTTTTGTCCCTGGTTACCTTGCTCTTGCTTAGCACTACCCATGAGAGCGCGTCGAAGCTAACAGATATAGGTGCGCCTTTTCCATGGTATTGATCTGGAGGATATTAAGATTACCAAGACCAACGGGAAAGCCTTACATTTACCACCTTTGGAAGAGACACCGCTCTAGCACCGGCTAGGCATCATTCCTTGTTAAGGCTGACTTGTGTATTATGACTTGACGGAGCGGAGGGACATTATATGATACTCAAATATCTCCAAAGTATTTTTGACGGGTCCGTTCCATCGCGAGCTCTTCGGGCATGGGTTGGAGGAACTTGTCAATCTCGTTGGCCCAGAAAGGATTCTGCGGATTGACCTGATGGGCAGAAGTATATTCCCAGTATGATGGATACCAACCAGCAGTTTCCCAGTCAAATAATACCAACAATATCATCTCCGCGAGCAAGAATATTAAGACTGCTAAGATCACCATGGGTAAACACCAAAGGCCAAGATTTGCTGCTCTGCTGTTTGAAGAGCTCTTCAACTTCAGGGTCAAACCCTGACTCATATTCCATTCCTCTGCGTAAATGCCGATGGAAATCCTGGATAGTATCAAAAGGACCAAAGTGTATGGAAGGACCCGGAACACGAAAGTCAAACAGTGATCCGCCATCAACAGAAGCGATCCCTATATCTTTAGGGGGTTGCAGGTCTCGCATCTCGCAGATCATTTCTGCTAATTGTGAAAGAAGCTTCTGCTTTGAACTCTCACTTCGTCTCACCCAGCCTTTTCCGAGCATATCTCCTTTGATTCTTTCCATCACGATGTACGTGCTCCCGGAACGAGTAAACGCACATATCACTTTTGGTACTGGGATAGATGTATGTTGCGCTATGAAACGCATTGATGCTGCTTCAGATAAATGTATGCGGCGCCCGTATTTCACACAGTGTCCGCCAGTTAACATGAGAACGGGCCCACCTCGAGGTCGAATACGTCTGAGGAGTTTGATGGCCAGTAACACCAAACACCGGTTCAGAGGGTTGTCGTTGACTGGTTTGGATGCGTTCACTAAAGCGGTGGACGAAGGCCCCTTTTGACTCGGCGACATCATGGTCATTCGCTAGGCGGGAGTGTTGATGGGATATCGCTTTGCTGGACCAGAAGACACTTAGTATGGAGAGAAGGATTTCGGGAGACCAAATGATGATTGAACAAGTGTAGTGACGGAATACGAGTCTTTGTAGGAGGCTGAGGTTGATGGCCGGAGCCACATGCACGTGACATCGCCTGACAGGGTCTATAAGCCAGCTGCCACCGGAACAAGGATATATGTTCAGTACAGCATTGTGCTGGTAGCGTTGGTAGCGTTGGCAGCGTTTGTCGCTAAATATACCGTCCCACTATCCCTGTGTCACTGTGTGCACTGGTGGAGGCCCTGCATGTCTTCTGTCACCATGTCCGAGGACAGCAGACAGCCTGTATATTGACGCAAGCAAATCCCTCGCAGACCTCCTCGCTCTGGCAAGGTTCATGTTAAGGTTACCTCCGTGAGCGGTAGATGCGAAGGAGTTTTCTGGAAAGCTACGCGGAATGTTCCAGACAGCGTGCGCTGTCTGGGAAATCGTCCATGGTCTTGTGTCAACGGTAGTGCATTAAGCCAGACGAACAGAATAAGCTGGTGTCTATATCAACAAGCAGAACTAAGTCTAGCGCCGGAGCTATATCCCCTTCATACAACCAACACCCTCGTCAACAAACAGACGCAATCTGCTCCCTATTCAACCCCGTCTTGTTACTGCGGCAATGGATGCGCCTGCAATTTCGACCGGCTCATTCACGAAATGATGTCCCGAGAGGACCAGCCGGGACATCACCATGGCGATACCGCCGCTCATCATAATCTTAGGGCATCCGCACAGCGCACGCAAGCAACGCCATAACCCCGCCCTGCTTCTTGCATTGCGATATTCCAATATCGGCCGGACGAGGGGCCCGCAGGCGGCCGCACGTGGAGACACTAACAGCAGCAAACAGCGGCGCAGCGCACGGAACATGATCTGCGGGCTGCCGCGGAGGGGACTTCGTTAGTGCTGCAGGACGAGATGGCATGCGGCGAGGGGTTCGGCCTGGGGCCGAGGCGGAGGGCCGATGCGATCTGTCATATCGATCCCGGTAGTCTGTTGCGGATCGTCGTGATTACCGGTAAGTTGGGCGGAGGATGCGGTGTAAGGGATGAAAGATGCATACAGAGATAACCTGTTTGGTGGTGGTCCTTAATACTTCAATAATCGGAAATCGGAAGAATCGAATCAAGGGTTGAAATATCAGGTTGGGATCTACTTAATAATTGTTGGAGAGTAAGTCAGGGAGTTAGTGGTGTTCAATTAACTCTTTAAAGGGATTTATGGTTAAGTTGGGCGGATGTGAGTGCTGTATATAGGGAGTGATGGGTGGTGGTCCAAGATATATATCTCTGTATACTCCGGATTGTTGGACCTGATCTTATCTACGTACATCGGCTTTTACCAGGATACCGCTTACTAGGCGGTATCTAAATACAGACTATGCTCCGTACGATACTCGCTCTAAAGTTAGGTATCTCGGATGTGACAGGTCTTCTACTTCACCGTTCATTCCCAATAGTCCCTCGACCGTTACTCCAAGCTCGGACCATAAGGTTCGATGCGGAGGCCGATATGTGGAGTCGGATTCCAGGGTTTCGGACAGCAATCGGGCTGAATCAGTTATCTAGGGAGTACGGAGTACTACTTGTACAAGTACTACAGCATCAGTGATCAGGATCAATGGTTTTCCCGGTGGCAATGATCGCGATGGCAAACACGTGATGAGGGTTTTTGGTCGGCATTTCAACCATTCTTTTTCACGAGTCTGCGAGAAAGTCCACAGGCGAGATGTGAGTGAACGACTGCTGGATATGCTGGTTAAATCCGTGGCGATAGCATTGACCTAGTGGCGGCGAGAGAGAAGTATAAAAAGAGGGCCTGAAGCCTAAGGCGCGTGTTTATCACTTACTCTTTTGGGCCTACAGTGGCAATCGCCACTGTTGTTGATCGCCAGCGGCAAAACCATCGTCATGATGATAATAAATAGAACGGATCACATAGTCCAGCACATGCAAGGGAGCCACGGTTAGGGGCCCCCGCGTTCCCTTATCGATTATTTATCGATAGAAGAAGGTTGTTTGTGTGGGGTCATGAGTATGATACTCGGGTTGTAGGTGGTGGTAGAATCCGACAGTACTAGGTACTGGATAATACCATCGAATGATGAAGATATTCGCGAATATTCTCGACAGATTCTACAGTGAGAACCATGAGTAGAGAGAGACTATGTAGGAGAATCACGATACGCACGAAAATATGTTGTTGATCCAGACGCGTGACGCTTCCGGCGCTAAACTCCAAACAGAAGGAGGGTCAACAACACCAACGCGAGTCGCGCGTGCCCAACCGAAACATCTCTCCCACCACCACCACCACCACCACCACCGCTACTCTACTACTACCACCACTACCACTACGACCACCACCCCTACTGCTCACTCCTATCAGCGCAATGCCTGACTAGTCGCAGTAGCCTCCCTTCGCTACTTACCGCGTCTAATTTTGATCTTTCTTTCTCTATCTCTCGACTCTACCTTCTCTTCATTAACTTCACCTGGGTCCAGCCCCCCACTCGCTATTGTCCTTCCGTAAGGGCGACTCCTCGGATATTTGATCCTCAACGCAGTGAGGCTGCATACCGCAACTTCCCCCGTCCCGGCCGGCCGCGCTCCATCCCTTTCTTCTCTCAGCCTGTCGCGTGGCTCTCGATATCACAGCCTGCTGCTTCTTTCGTCTCGGGCCTTCCTCCACCCCCTTGCGCCTGTCCGCTGCCTCCCACACTGGAGGTTTTAAATTGAAAAGAAAGGGAGACGGAAGGGACTCCAGACGTTCATCCATCCCTCCGGTTCGCCTCCGCCCTTTCGCGTCTTGCTAGCGACTCTTGCATCTCTCCGCTGCGCGCGCGCATCCTGTTTATCGCTCCTTGTCAACCCTCGTCTCGCGCGCGCGCGCGCGAACACCCCGTCCGCCTCTGTCCAACCGCTCTTCGCCTGCATCCTCGCGACGCGACGCCGTGTTTAGACTGTGTTGTTGTCACCTTGAAACATTCCTCATCGCTCCACTTCGTTCCAAGCCCCGGGTGGCCTTCATCCGGACCTCAGACTAGACCGATTACGTGACGCCCCCCCCCCGGAGTTGCCTGGGATTGACTCCATCAGGACCGTCACCCAACGGTCGCCTCCTCCCAAGGGCCATCGTGGAGTAGATGGAAAGATCAACCGTTTCAGTCTTCAGCACTCGAACTTTGTAATAACTGGTGCGAATGCGCATTCAGCTCTCGCTGACTCGTCGTTCACCCTGGATCACGCTGCGCCTTACGTTCTCAGCATTCCTCTCTGAGATTTATTTCCAGAACCCACCTTCCTAACTGGCTAAGACACGAGAGCCGCACCGCCACATCCTCTGTTGTTGTCATCAACGCCCTTCGCGGTCGAAACAGGTCGCTACCTCGGGTCTGTCTATCGCGTAGGCCCTCCGTCTCTTTACCAACTACGCCCCCCTCCGCCTCTGCAGGACACCCTCAGGCTCTGGAGGTTCCTTAACTGCCTCAGACCGCGTGTCTGATCCGCCAGAAATCATATCACGTCAAATATCACATCATGGTGGCAACTTTCTCGCCGCACCGTGATGCGGGCGGCACCCTTCACTTGCCGTCTCATTCGGGCATCCACCATGTGGACGCGAGCTCCGCCATCCGCCAACTACGCCGCTCTTTGTCACGTTCGCCATCGAAGAGTTCGAACTTCTCCCTTCTACGAAACCAGTCTCCTTCCAAAACACCATACATCTCCTCTCCCTTGTCGCCATCCCGAAGATCGCCCCAGAAGAGCAACTTCGTCCTCTTCCCGAGCTCCTCCCATCAATCGCCCTTCGCTGTCCCATATCCTCCGAGTGCCAAAATCACTCGACCGGTCATGCGTCGGGTGCGAACGTCGCCCCGAAGCCCGGCGAAGCGCGCTTTGAACATATCGTCCGATCAGGGAAACGCCAAACCCACGCAGTCCGTACCCGCCACGCCTGATGTGGAAAACTCCCCAACCAGCCCGGAGCCAAACACTCAGCCCGTCGACACAGCGAGTGGCAGTGGCTACTTCCTCGCGCCTACGCCGACAGACAGCGCCTTTGCGCCTCGTCCCACCTTGTCCCGCATCGAAAAGCGGCGCAGCGGAACGTTCGGCACCTATCCTACGGTCAGCCCCCTAAAGCGCAGCGACGGGCTGATGAATTTGGACCGCGCGTCTCGGGGAAGCCCGTCGGCCAAACGACGGAGTGTTCATGCGGCCAATCTCACGGGCGAGTTTAGCATATTCGACAGTGAAAACACCCCAGCGCCGGGAGAAGAGTCCCCGGGCGAATCATCCAAAGAAACCGAGATTCCATCGTTCCCGGTCCCTGTATCTCCGTTTAGTCCCTTTGCCACCATCCCAAAACGCTCTTCCTCTCTTCGACGATCAACTCTCCAGCAACGCCAGAGTGATCGCTCGCTCTTCTCTCGCGCAAAGGCCATGGAAGATTCTCCTGATGCCGGCACGCCGACGTCTGTCCGCCCTCGCCTGTCTTTGGACAACAACCTCTTCCAACCCAATCGGGAGAGCATCTTTTCCCCTCGTCCGGCTCCTGTTAGCCCGTTGTTCTCGTCCACAGCCAATGGAGCGGGACAGACACGCCCGGCCGCCCATCCGCTTTCGCGAACCATCACCCAGTCTTCCTCGAGTTCGAGCCTAGTCGAGGACTCGCCGACCCATGAACCCGTTCACAAGAATGACCGACCAAGGGGCGTCTTCGACTTCTCCAAGTCTCTTCCTGCCGGGGCCACGCGCCCAGCGCCGGTACGCCAGCTCACCCGCGAAGAGTCCACGTCGTCGAACGACTCCTTCGCCACGCCCGAAAACTACAAGCTCGTGAAACCGCTCCCGGCCGCGTTCATGTCGACCGGCCTCATCTCCAAGAAGAACCGGAACGCCGAGGACCCGCAAAACTTGCTCGGCATGAGCAAAAACATGCCCGACACTCCTTGCAAGCGGCCTATTAACCTGTTCCCATCGGCGCAACAGGGATCGGCCGAAAACCCGTTCGGCAAGTCCACCATGGTTCGTCCGGCCGATCTAGTTCCGCCGTCGCCATCCGACCCCCTCAGTGCACGTCCCAAGCCAGGGCCTTTTGCGCGGGGCATGGGCATCTTTGGAAGCAGCTTCAATCGGCCCGAGGCGTCCCGTCGCGGGAGCTTTGTGAGCGTGGACGGAGACGAGATGCAGTCGGAGTCGCCGTCCGGTCGACACGATAGCCAACCGTTGAGTGAGTTCGATCTCCCGCCCACGCCGACCAAACAAACATTCTTCCCGTCGCGGACGTACCCCCCGGCCACGTCTCAAATCGCTTCTCTGGAACGACTATCGGAAGCCATGGGAACCAATACGACCCCATTGCATGACCGGTTCCAGCGCGGGTCGCCGCGCACGCCGCAGGACAATCTATTCCCTCCGGACCCCAGTGGTCTGTCGATTTCGGCGCCGAACGACCAGCAACCGATAAAACCCGACTTCAGCTCGTCCAATCTCCCTGCAACGCCCACCGGACCGCGGGATTCACTGTTACAGTCGGGCAAGCGCCCCAGCCTTCCGTTAAATGTCTTCACCGCGCCGGATGTGGACCCCAGCCTGACCTCTCGCTTTGAGCGAGTCGAGCTGATTGGAACCGGCGAGTTCTCGCAGGTATACCGCGTCGCCCAAGCTCAGAAGGCGCCCATGCTGTCGATCTTCTCGAGTGGCCCCAAGTCCCCCAAGGTTCTGCCGGAGCAGGTATGGGCGGTCAAGAAGTCCAAGCAGCCGTATTCGGGGCTGAAAGATCGGGAACGCCGGATTCGCGAGGTCGATGTGCTCAAGTCGCTCACCAACTCGGATCATATCATCTCCTTTATGGACAGTTGGGAGGACAACGGTCATCTCTACATTCAGACAGAATTCTGCGAGGAAGGCAGCCTCGACGTCTTTCTGGCGCAGGTCGGACTGAAGGCCCGGTTGGATGACTTCCGGATCTGGAAGATCATGCTGGAACTGTCCTTGGTATGTACCTGATTCTGTGTTTTTGATAGAGATACTAACTTTCACAGGGCTTGAAACACATCCACGACATGGGCTTTATTCACCTCGACTTAAAGCCGGCCAATATCCTCATTACTTTTGAAGGTGTGCTGAAGATCGCAGACTTTGGCATGGCCACTCGGTGGCCAGCCGAAGAGGGCATTGAAGGCGAAGGCGACCGAGAGTACATCGGCCCCGAAATCCTGATGGGTCGGTACGACAAGCCGGCCGACATTTTTTCGCTGGGGTTGATCATGTTCGAGATTGCCGGCAACGTCGAGCTCCCGGACAATGGCCTGTCCTGGCAAAAGCTGCGGAACGGGGATATGAGCGATGTGCCCAGTTTGACGTGGAGCTCGGAGACCAGCATCTTCCGGGATGCATCTGGCAACCCCGTCTCGGAGGAGCCATCATTCGAGGAGCTCTGCGCGTCGGACTTTGGCGATGACACTTTTGGTGAGGATAGCTTCCTGGGCCGGCCGTCGAGCGAACGGAAAGCGGTGCCGCTGGCGCGGACGGGCGAGCTCGTGGACCCGCCCAGCTTCATGATTGACGCCAGCCACGAGCAAGCGCTGGATAAGATCGTGCGGTGGATGATCTCTCCGGACCCGCAGGATCGGCCCACAGCGGATCAAGTGCTGGAGACGTACGGGGTGCAGTTTATTGCGCGGCGACGTCGGGCTGGCGCGACGATCTACGAGGGGAACTGGGGACCAGCCGATGAAGTGCTTGCCGAAGACGCGGAGATGATCGACGTGTAATCGGCGTGACATATCAAATGCATTTGGGAGGAGTTGGTGCATGCGGTACATACCATATAATGACGGCGTTTGTGATCTGGAATGATTTTGCCTACCTGGGATTCGACTTGGATTCCAATGGAGCGAAGAGCTCTGATTCTGCCAACTCTGTGATTATCGAAGTCACAGTCTCACACTCGTTTGAACGTTTCCTTTGTCTGATTGTTAGCGTTGATGCTTTCCTGATGCCCGGTCCGGATGTCGTGTATGATTGGATTTAGCGGCGAGAGAGATTCTCCGTTTCTACTTTGTTTACCTGTGTACTTGTTGACTTGCTGACTCCTGTTGAGATTCCCGAACTGGCGACTGTATTTTATTTCCTTGGGTTGTGTTGGAGTCGAGACGACTCCGCATGGGGATGATGCCTTGATGTGATCAAGCGGGCTTGAGAACTGGTAATATGTGATTATATGCGCCGATGGTGTAGTGTAAATAATAATATGTCTATCTTCTACTCTAGGATATATGTGTAGTCTGTAGTCTGTACTATGTAGAAGCACAATATTAGTGTTGGATCTATAGAGCGGGATATTTACTGTCTGTCCGTCCAAGTCAGTCACAGGCTATTGTCGGGTAATGAATCTCCCCCATCCGTTCAGATCGGTTATTCTTCTCTCCAGCTGTACGGAAACCCGATCCCGCTTGTTAGCCGACCGCACTGCTTCCATGGCTAGACTGAATCCTTCGCGGCGGGAGCCCAGTGAGAGGCGTCCGGAGCAGGACCGAGAAGAAGCTTGCATCGCTTGAGGCTACTTTGCTTGGCGGGGAGCCTATTACCCCCTTAGCACGGCTTGTCGATGCTTAGCGAGTCTTCAGGGCTGACTATTGTCTGTTGAAGGTCAGTCAGGTACGTACGTATGTATGTGTGTGTGTACTGTCTATGCACATCCGGACTAGCATGACCTCGATCTTGAAGCCCGTCAGACGCGTATCTACCTAGCACCGCAGACTAACGGCCATGTTGACAGCATCTCACCCCGGCACACAAACCCAACTAATGTAACGTGGCGCCGGGCTAGTTCCTTTGGTGTCGTTCGTCCACCAACCACCCCGTCCGGGGCCCCGCGTCTCCAATGGAAACTCGCTCGATCACGGTATATCAGGGCCTTGCTGCTTACCGTCCGCGGCCTAATGGGGTCATGGACAAAGGCCGGATGGCATCCTGGAAGGGGAAGAAGCCGACGGATAGAGATTTAAAACGACCACGCCCCGTGTTATTCAAGTCCAGAGCTGTTCCGTTTCATTCTGGATTGCAGTGAAAATCATTATTGAGAACATGTCGACTGAGAGCGTCGACCGCAAGCACGATGCGCTGGAGAGCGAAAAGGCAGAGGTCGAGCAGAAGGAGATCCTCGCCAACCCGGATCGACTGCACGATGCCTTTGACGGCGAGAACCGCGAGCATCAGATGGGCGTGTGGGAGGCCACCAAGCAGTATCCGTGGGCGTGCTTCTGGGCTTTTGTGATGTGCTTCACCATTGTACGTGTATCTTCTATCTGTATCTTCCGCGTGGTGGTCTAATGCTGTCAGGTCATGGAATCGTTCGACATGTTCCTCAACACCAACTTTGTGGCCCTCACCCATTTTCAAAAGGTGTATGGCGTCCAGACCGGCCCGGACACCTACGCTATCCCGACCCGCTGGCAGAGTGCCCTCTTCCAGGCCGGCCAGTGCGGTGCCTTCATCGGCGTCTATCTGTCTGGGCCCATCACCAACCGCATCGGATACCGCTGGACCACCCTCTTGGGCTTGCTCCTGATGAATGCCACCATTTTCATTTCTTTCTTTGTACGTCGTACGCTCCTGTCTCGTGAAAACCGTCTAATACCTGCAGGCCAACTCCCTCACCCTCCTCGTCGTCGGTCAGGCCCTTGAAGGCGTCCCGTGGGGTTTCTTCATTGCCAACTCGCCGGCCTACGCCAGTGAGATTGCGCCGCTGCCCCTGCGCGCCGCCTGCACAGCTACCCTGCAGATGGGTTGGTCCATCGGGTCCATTATCGTCGCCGGCGCGACGTATGCCTACAATGGGCTCGATAACGAGTGGGCCTGGCGCATGCCGCTCGCCCTGCAGTGGATCTTCCCTGTACGCCCTCCTCCCTATCACATCTCACGAGTGCCAGTACTGACCAACAGACCCCCCTCATGGTCCTAATCTTCTTCGCCCCCGAATCCCCCTGGTGGCTCATCCGCCGCGGCCGCAGAGAAGACGCCCTGCGCTCCATCCGGCGGCTCGGCGCAAAGACCGAGGACAAGGCTCAGCAGTCACTGGCTATGATCGAGCGCACCGTCAAGATCGAGGAGGAGATGGGCGGCCAGCCGACCCTGCTGGACCTGTGGAAAGGCACCGACCGGCGCAGAACCATCATCACTTGTCTGGTGTACGCGTCGCAGAACTTTGCCGGCAACCTGATTGCCAACCAGGCCACCTACTTTTTCGAGCGTACGCCCCTCCCCTCCCCTCCCCATTCTGTCCGTTCCTCCTGGACGAGACTAACGCCATGTAGAAGCCGGCATCGCCCACAACAAAGCCTTCATGCTCAACTTGATCACCACCTGCCTGCAGTTCGTCGGCAACGCCCTCTCCTGGGGCCTGACGTCGTGGTTCCGCCGCCGCACCGTCTTCCTCTGGGGCACCGGCGCCAACGTCCTGTTCCTCTTCCTGCTGGGCATCTGCGCGTCCGTGCCGCAGAACTCGCAGACCAACTACGCGCAGGCGTGTCTGGGGGTGATCATCTCGTTCGTCTATGCCTGCGCCCAGGGCCCCATCACCTACACCATCATCTCTGAGACCTCGTCGGTGCGTCTGCGCGCCCTCTCCACCGCCGTCGGCCGCTCCGCCTACTACATCACCGAGATCCCCATGATCTACCTCGCCTCGCGCATGCTCAACACCACTGGCTGGGACCTCGCCGGCAAGTGCGGCTATGTCTGGGGCTGCACGGCGCTCGTGTGCTGGGTGTCGGCGTATTTCTGGCTGCCCGAGCTGAAGCATCGCTCGTACCGCGAGGCGGATATCTTGTTTAAGCGGAGGGTGTCGGCGAGGAAGTTTAAGACGACCGTTATTGGCGTGGAGGAGAATGAGTAGTTGACGCCGTTGGAGTATCGCCGTGGGTAGTATAATGGAAGACTGTCTACCCGTTTGGGTTAGCCCTGTATGCATCAAGGTCAACATCTCAACTACCGTACATTCATCATCCCTCTCGTTATTATAACACATACCACTGTCCAACGTCTGTGAAATCCGCGAACTGTTCAAAAACAATGAACCAAAAAGACTCATCCTCAAAACCCCCAGCACCCACCTCTCTGCAGAGGACTACACCACTTCCACAAACACCCTCATAAACACCATCTTCCCATCGTGGCCCTCAGACCCGCGCATCCTCTTCCACGCCATGGAGATCTGGGGCGACGGCGCCTTCCTCGCCATCGACATCAACAACCGCAAGTACAAATTCTACACGGCCCATAAGACCACCACTGGGCTGCCCGTGTACGTGCTCCGGCTGCATCGAAAGCGCTGGGCGCTGGTGCGCCGGCCGCGCGAAAATCAGCCGGTGGCGGAGAGACTAGTATCTGCATAATGCGAATGGGTGAAGGCGATGCCGTTTGTGGAGGATCATAATGGGCGGGTTGTGCACGAGAGTCCGAGGGAGATGAGCTCTTTATCTAGTGTAGATGGGGTATAGGCGCAGTAGGACTTATACAAATGACATACATACTATACCATATAAAGCCACGCACCTCTAAAGCCACGCACTCTTGGCGCAACATCTCCCATCGGAGCTCGCACATCCTTCATCCACAACCATCACCACTCCACCTACCTTACACCTACAACACTTCTCGTGTCTACACCGAGACTCAACCAACAATGCCGTACTGACCGACACCCACACTACAAACCGACCACTCATCCCACACAATGGACACCCGAACCTTCATCTCCGACTCCCTCCTCCGCCTCACCAACGCCTCCGACGACACCGTCGTCGACTTCATCCTCGCAACCGCCACCTCCGCTCGCTCGCCCTCCGCGCTGCAAGACAAACTCGCCCCCTTCCTCGACGGCGGCAGTCCCGACGATGTGCGCGATTTCTGCGACAAGCTGTACCGGCGTGTCGGGGCTAGCTCAAAACCGGCCCCTGCCGCCACCTCTGCTTCTGCCTCTACATCCGCATCGACTTCGACAAAAGAGCGCTCGTCGAAACGGTACGCGCTGCTGGAGATGGAGGACGACTCTCTGGGCCCGGTGAATGTCGAGGCGGATCGGGAACGCGAGCGACGGCGCCGGCGGGATCGCGACCACGACCGAGACCGGGGCGATCGCAGTAGCGGCCGCAAGCGCGAGCGCAGTCGGGACGAGGGCGCGCGGTCGTCGAAGAAGCTGCGGCGGCGGGCGGCGGCGGACGAAGATTTCGAGGACCGCTGGGGCGACGAGGACCTCCCCGAGGAGGAGGAGCAGGATGCAGACGAGGGGGAATTTGCCGAGTCGCCGGCCAAGCGCACGCGGTTAGAAGAGGGGAGTGCGTCGGCTGGCGCGGGCGAGGAGGATGAAGACCTCGACCCCGAGACGCGGCGCGAGCTGGAGCGGCGGCGCGACCTCGAAGAGCGCGATGAGTTCGCGAAGCGGCTGGCGAAAAAGGATGACAGCAAGTCGATGAAGGTGGTGGAGGACCGTACGCGGACGGGCGAGGCGGCGCGACGACGCGCGCTGGCGGACGATGCGTCGGCGCGGGCGGCGGCCATGCCGGAGCTGCGGCTGCGGTCGCGGCAGGAGTACCTGAAGAAACGCGAGATGGAGCGGCTGGCGCTGCTGCGGAAGCAGGTGGCGGAGGAGACGGCGGAGCTGCGCGAGAACCCGCGGCTGACGCGGCGGGAGAAGGAGGAGTTTGCGCGCAACCGCGAGGTGCTGCGGATTGCGGAGGAGCGCATGCGCATCGACGACCACCGCGACGGGTACATGATGCCGGACGACTACATCACGGAGAAGGGCAAGATCGATCGCAAGAAGAAGGAGGAGGCGCTGTACAAGCGGTACGTGGAGCGCGACGAGATGGGCCAGGAGCGCTTCGTCACCGAGCACGAGGAGTGGGAGCTGGAGCAGACGGCCAAGGCCAAGGCGCAGATCAACCGCGCTGAGATCGCCGACGAGGGCGACTACGAGTATGTGTTTGACGACTCGCAGAAGATCAACTTCGTCATGGACGCCAAGATGGAGGGCACGCGGAAGCCGTTGACGCAGGAGCAGCGCGCCCTGCAGGAGCAGCTGGACGCCGCGGAGAAGAAGGCCGCCTCCATCGAGGACACCAGGAAGAGTCTGCCCATTTACCAGTTCCGCCAGCAGATCATCGACGCCGTGCGCGACCACCAGGTGTTGATCATTGTCGGTGAGACGGGATCCGGTAAGACGACTCAGATCCCGCAGTATCTCCACGAGGCCGGGTATACCAAGAACGGCATGAAGGTGGGATGCACGCAGCCGCGGCGAGTGGCGGCCATGAGCGTGGCGTCGCGTGTGGCCGAGGAGATGGGCGTGAAGATTGGGAACGAGGTCGGCTATGCCATCCGGTTCGAGGACAACACGAGCGACAAGACTGTGCTGAAGTACATGACGGACGGTATGCTGCTGCGGGAGCTGCTGACCGAGCCGGATCTGGGGCAGTACTCGGCGCTGATGATCGATGAGGCCCACGAACGGACGGTGCCTACAGACATCGCCTGCGGTCTGCTGAAGGATATTGCCAAGGCGCGTCCCGACCTGAAGCTGCTGATCTCGTCGGCGACCATGGACGCGCAGAAGTTCCAAAAGTATTTCGACGATGCCCCCATCTTCAACATCCCCGGCCGACGATACCCGGTGGACATTCACTACACCTCGCAGCCGGAGGCCAACTACCTCGCCGCAGCCATCACCACCGTCTTCCAGATCCACATTACGCAGGGGCAGGGCGACATCCTCGTGTTCCTGACCGGTCAGGAGGAGATCGAGGCCGCCGAGCAGAGCTTACAAGAGACGGCGCGGAAACTGGGGAGTAAAATCCCCGAGATGATCATCTGTCCTATCTACGCGAATCTGCCGTCCGAGCTCCAGACCAAGATCTTCGAGCCGACGCCGCCCAAGGCGCGCAAAGTCGTGCTGGCAACGAACATCGCCGAGACCAGTCTGACGATCGACGGCATCGTCTACGTGATCGACCCGGGCTTTGTCAAGGAGAACGTCTTCAACCCGCGCACGGGCATGGAGAGCCTGGTGGTGACGCCGTGCTCGCGGGCGTCGGCGAACCAGCGCGCCGGACGCGCCGGGCGTGTCGGGCCAGGCAAGTGCTTCCGACTGTACACGAAATGGGCGTACTACAACGAGCTGGAGGAGAGCACAACGCCCGAGATCCAGCGCACCAACCTGAGCAGCGTGATCCTCATGCTCAAATCGCTCGGCATCGACCAGCTCCTCGAGTTCGACTTTATGGACCCGCCGCCGGCGGAAACGATCATCCGCGCGCTAGAACAGCTCTACGCGCTGGGGGCGCTCAACGACCGCGGCGAGCTGACCAAGATCGGGCGGCAGATGGCCGAGTTCCCGACGGACCCGATGCTGGCCAAGGCGATCCTGGCGGCGGACCGGTACGGGTGCGTGGAGGAGGTGCTGTCGATCGTGTCGATGCTGGGCGAGGCCAGCGCGCTGTTCTTCCGGCCCAAGGACAAGAAGATCCACGCCGACAGCGCGCGCAACCGCTTCACCGTCAAGGACGGCGGCGACCACCTGACGCTGCTGAACATCTGGAACCAGTGGGTCGACTCGGACTTTAGCTACGTCTGGGCGAAAGAGAACTTCCTGCAGCAGCGCAGTCTGACGCGCGCCCGCGACGTGCGCGACCAGCTCGCCCGCCTGTGCGACCGCGTCGAGGTCGCCGTCAGCACGTGCGGCGCCTCCAACCTCGTCCCCATCCAGAAGGCCATCACCGCCGGCTTCTTCCCCAACGCGGCGCGTCTCCAGCGCGGCGGCGACAGCTACCGCACCGTCAAGACCGGCCAGACCGTGTACCTGCACCCCTCCAGCACGCTGTTCGAGGTCAACCCGCGCTGGGTCATCTACTTCGAGCTGGTGCTGACTAGTAAGGAATACATGCGGAGCAACATGCCGCTGCAGGCCGAGTGGCTGATCGAGGTGGCGCCGCATTACTACAAGAAGAAGGATCTGGAGACGCTGGGGCTGGAGCGGAAAATGAAGGGGGAGGGCGCTGCCGGACAAAAGAGCCGTGACTAGTTTGACTGTAAAATAGCCTTCATAGCATCATACCTATCATTCTTAAATCTAGACTATACTGTAGCTAGAGGATCCCTACAATGTAGTACCTATGTAGTATGTAACCAATCACACCCGTCCGATTTCAATTCTGACCGCGGCTCCGGCACGGATAACCTCGGTTGTTCCCCAGATTAACTGACGGCATGACATGCATTATATCCCTCCCCTCACCTCTTCTCTACCTCTACTCTTCAACTACACCCACTACAACGACCTCTAAAACCACAAAAGAGAAAGAAAAGTCAAAATGTCCCAATCCTTCACCCCCGCCGACGTCGCCGCCCACAACTCCCCAGACAAGGGCCTCTACATCATCATCGACAACAACGTCTACGACGTGACCAACTTCGTCGACGAGCACCCGGGCGGCGCGAAGATCCTGAAGCGCGTGGCTGGCAAGGATGCCACCAAGCAGTTTTGGAAGGTATTTTCCCTTCTTTTTCCTTCGTCTCGATCTGGACAGTTTGTGTGGCGAGATGGCATGAGACGAGATGCTAACGTGGGCGGCTGCAGTACCACAATGATGGCGTGCTGAAAAAGTACTCGCCTAAGCTTAAGATTGGGGAGGTGAAGGATGCGGCGAAGCTTTGATTTTTTTATCCTACTATACCTTATCATGTCATATCTATTCTTATGTTGAGCTTTCGCTCGGTCGGGTTGTGATAGAGTACCTAGGGGGCAGAGGGCCGAGTCAGAATAGAGCATACACCTTCTATCAACATCCTCATGTAGATTACCTATTATACAATACGCTTACTCGCTAACAGACTGGTATCTGGGTATAGATCGACACGCTCAAGCAAAAACTAGATCAAAACCCGCGGAACGGATCCGGCATTTCCTCCTCGTACAGCAAATCCACCTCATGAAGCCCCGCCTGTCGCAGACTCCACGGGCTGGACGGCTTGCGGATGTGCCGGCGACCGCCCGCCGCCACGCGATGCCGGTTCGACTCGGTCTGGTCGATAAACGCCTCCATGCGCACCGTGCCGATGGCCTCGAAGAAATTGCCCGTGCGCACGCTCGTCTCCGACGTGCGCCGGCTGCCGCTGCTGCGGCCGCTGGTCATAGTCCCCGGGCCTGCGCCGCCGCCAGCCATGTGCGACTGCCCCGGGCCCGGCACCGACGGTGGCAGCGCCGCCCCGTGGGTATCGGACGACGCCCGCGTCGACGCGACCGACGGCATCGTGCCCTGGCTGGAGAAGCTGCGGATGGTCGGGATGGGGATGCGCGGCGCCGTGTTGCTGCGTTTGCGGCTGTGGTTGGAGAAGCGCGGGACGGTCGGCGGGTCGGCGGCGTCCAGCATCGCCGGGTCGATTTCCGGCACCGGCTCCGGGTGGTTGAGGGCTCGTTTGCCCTTCGGGGTGGGTCGTGGGCGACCCTTTGCGATGCGGATCGAATCGCGGATGGGGTTGCGGCGGAGGGCCGCGGTGGGGGCCGCCGGGGAGGTGTATTCCTCTTGCGGGACGGGTGGCAGCGCGTCGAGGTCGTGGATGCCCGAGTGGCTGAGGAAGGAGAGCGCCGTCAGCCAGACGTAGTGCCGTTCGACGCTGGTGGCGGTGAACTTCAGCGCGCGTTTGGGCGTGAGGATGAGGATGGAGCGGTTGAAGGGGGCGGCCTGGTTGGCGCCCTTGGGCAGGGGGTTGTCGTCTTTGACGTCGAGGACGGATTGGATGGTTACTGCTGCGGTCAGTGGTTTGATATAGGATCAGGGGACGACGAACATACACTTTCGGCCACTTTTGCCAAGCAGCGCTGGCCCACTGGTCGGCTGCTTGCTGCTCCACATGACGGCGCGCTCGTACGGGGCCAGCCACACCCATCGTTTGTGGCGGACGCCGCTGTTCGTGATGTTGGCCGACACTTCCTCGGGGTGCTTGTTCTCCCAGGCGTCCTTGGACTCGCCGACGCCGAACGACCGTCGTCGGACGTATTTGAACATCCACTCGCCCACCATCGTCTGCGCAATCGCGTCCACCACGCTCGTCGGCTGCACAGACGTGGCCGTCGAATCTTCTCGCTCGTGCATAAACCCGCTGGAGGGAGCCCGTGAGGGTACCCGTCGATGGGTGGGACGTCCATTGAACCGTCGGTCTAGTGGCATGGTCACGTCGTCGAACGGGAGAGGTGGCCGCTGCCGAGGGCTTTCCGTGTTGTAGGAAGACGTCGACATGGGGGACGCTCTGCTGGGCGGCCTCTCAGTCTCAGTTTGAGACATTGCAGCAGCGGAGCGGACGCGACGCAGCGTAGGCCGGCGGACGATCGAGTGGCCGCCTCGGTCAGAGAAGTTTCGCGGGAACGACGGAGTCGGACTCTGACGACCATCGCTTCCTGAGTGAGGGAACTTCCGGGAGCTGAGCCGGATGGGGACAGGGAAGGGCGGAGCGACACTCGATGCGCCGCTCATGCTATCATCGAGACTGGGCTCACTCGGGCTCCGGGTCCGTATTTTTTGGTGGGCGGCGGCACCGTTGGAGATCATGGCCGCCCTTCGGATGTCCTGCTGGCGCACGCCGGAACGTTGGCCGGCGTGGGACGGACCAGCCTGGTCCTTCTCGTGTGCAGGGGTTGGTTCGTAGATCTGCGACTCCGGATCGAGCAGATGCTCATCGACTTCCGCTACGGCAAGATCGTCAAAGCTCGTGCGTTCCTGCGCGGAGACCAGTTTACCTCTCCGGATCTTATAGGCGGCAAACGGGCGATTGAGAAGCTCGTCGTCGGTGAAGATATCCCTGGCCGCCTTGGGCGATTCATCGTCACTGCCCTGATCGAATCCCGCGAAGAGACTGCTACTTCGCATGGGCCGTCTCATGTCCGACCTGGACTCGTTCGATAGAGGCCCGTTGTCGTTATTCCCTGGATACGCCTGCTGCACTTGACTCACCGACTTATTCCGTCCTGGCGCCTTTGCTGGGATGGGTGGCGCGGCGATATCGCCTTTCGCTGTCCGCGGAGGGGGTGGACGATACGGCTGTACGGGGACATCCTGGCTACTTTTCAAGGGGAGATCCTGAATCGCGGATGGCAGGAGGCTCGCGGGGAGCTTGACCGGCCGCTTATCGATGCGAATCTCCTCCGTCTGGATGCCGATCGTCCGACTCGGGACCATGGGGCCGAAGTTCGCTTGACAGGAAGCATTCTTCGTCTGCGGCGGCAGCACCACGCTGCCTCTCGGCGAGGACGGCTCCGAGCATGGGGGGTGAATGGTGATCATGGGGACGTCGAGATCGGGGCTCCGGTCTGGGGAGGGCTCCTTCGTAGCGTCTTCACTAGCAGGAGGCTGTTCCGTCTGGACAGATGCGCACACCATATATGTCTGTTGCAGGTCCCTGGGCGGCGACGCTTCGCCGATATTGGGCGTCCATGGCGGCGTTGGCAGCTCGCCCACGGTCTGGCAAGACGTGGACACCATATCTGTTGTAGTTTCCTTGGGGTGCAAGTCTTCCGCCTTATCCTCGACTGTAGGAGACGGCGGCGGAGAATACTGAATGCCCGCATCGCGATACACGAAAGTAATCGCGGGCTTCAAGGGGCTGGTGGCCTCTACGCTGCCGTCTGTGCGAAGCCCTAAGTGATCCACGCCGCCTTGGAGCGACAGACCCAGGATCTTTCGTGCCTTCTCGCCCATATTATAGGACGTGTGGGAGTTGACGGAGGCCGGACGTTCCTCTGGCAGCGCCTCGGGCGAATCGGGCGTCAGATCATGCTCCTCCGGCAAATCAAACTCATCCTCTTCGTCAAACGCCAGCTCCTGCGCCAGGTTCAGCCCATCATTCTTCATCCCCGGCATATTGGCGACACTCGCCACCGAGTAGCGGATATTATGGCAATCGCCTTCATCAGAACTAACGCTCGTCACGCTCGTCCGACGCCGCTCCTGACTGCTCGACCGCAGACTCAAGGTATCGCTATCCTTACCCGGGATGCTTTCATGGGGCGGTTCAGGCGCATCACGCGTCGGCGGATGGAACGAGCCGGCCGCCTGCGCCGCGGCGACTTCCTCCAGCACGATCTTCAACCGCCCCTCGACAACATGCACCTTGCGTTCCAAACCGCGCCGCTCGGCCTCCCAGGTCTGCTTTTCACGATCCCAGAGCTGCAGGGTGCGGTCGACCTCCTCGTCGCGGCTGCGGGCGCGCTTCTGCGCCTGGTCGAGCTTACGGCGCACCTCGGCGATGTTCTCCAGGGCGTCATCGCGCTCTTTGGCGAGCTCGGTAAGAGCGGACGAGGAGCCGCCCTCGAGCAGCTGAAGCTGGTGCTTGAGCGAGCGGGTCTCGCGGGAGGACTTGGACAGACGCTCGGTGAGGTCTTCATTCTCGTGGCGCGAGTCGTCCAGACTGCGCTCGAGCACGTCGATCGCCTTGGCTTTGTTCTCAACATCCCGGCGCAGAGACAAGATCTCCGAGACGAGCGAGGCGTGAAGGGTGGGCGTGAAGCGGCGCGGGTCCAGCGGGGAGATGGTGTCCTCCTCGATGACGTCGTCGTAGTCGCTGCGCCCATCGGGGGAGAAGGGTTGGGTTGGGAGAGAGGTGGGAGAGGTGGGAGAGGTCATAGGGCCTGGGGAGGAGTCTCCTCGGGAGTGAATGGAGGCCCGTTGGGGGGTGGTAGACGGGGTGGGAAAGGCCTGGGACGGCGGCGGAGTTTGCAGCGCAGAATCCGTAGCCATGTTCATTGACGGGAGGGCATCAGTCGAATCGCTCCGAGAGTTATAGTTATCATTGACGATGCATAGAATTGTATGACCGCTGAGGAGCGCTGACCAGCAGCGAGATCTGTTCTGGGTTGTCAGATTTGTCTCCAAAGGAAGAAAAGAAAGGTGAAGACAGACCGAACGAAAGCTCTACGCGGTCACCCCAACAGACCAGTCCGGAATCAACCCCCAATCGCCAGACGAGGTCCCTTGCAAGTCATGCAGTGAGGGGGTTCAGCGAGGATGAATGGATGGGAAGCGGGGGGAATTGCAAGACGCAAGACGAAGATCGTGTTATGCAACCAGAAAGAACGGCGGCTGTCTTCGATCAGGGTCAAACAGAAGCAGTGGAAGAGAGACGAGAGACTGGATGTCGAGTGTTTGTCGGCCCCGTGAGATCAGCGCCGATCCAGGTCGAAACTAAGTCGAATCGAATGGGGAATCGCAAGAACGCGTCCGAGCATGGCGACGGCGCAGGGAGAGCCACTCGATGGCAGCCCAGGCTAAGCACCTCGAGCATGATTAGTTTAGCATCTCCAGGGGGGGGAGGTGTTCGTTAGTGAGTTAGTGTGTTAGTTAGGGGGAAGAGTGGGCGATGGGGAAGTCATCGCGACACCCGATTAGTAGGCGAGGGTCCACCAGAGCTGCCACGCCAATAATATTCAGATGAGAAAGGGGGAATAGAGAGGATGGCTGGCCAGTGAAAAGGGGGATCGTCATGTATTTTGGGAGGATTTTGCTATAATCTCGATATTATCTATTATCATGATACAATTGATGAGTGTAGTATTCTATATTTGTTCTACAGGATATTCTACGGGGTACCATCATATGATCCAAAGTCATAGTATACTTACCAGTATACTCTCACTCCATCACAAACAAAAAAAAACTTCCCGCCTCATCCCCTGGTACCTAATCCCCGGTCCTGGTCCTGGTCCCTGGTCCAGCTCCACTTCCACGTCCACTTCCACCTGTTCAGCCTTTTGACGCGCGGGCCGTCGTTCAACTCAACTTGGTAGGCTCCCCGGCCGGAAATTACCACGGATTCCTAGGTATCTAGTACCCTGTTGCTGCGGTGCGGTGCTGTGTGCTGCTGTGCTGCTGTGCTGCTGTGCTGCTGTGCTGCTGCACCACGCGCACTCGTCACGCCGGCAAGCGAATAAGCATAATTCAATTTCGTCCATTGTTTCAGATGCTGGCCTGCATAAAGAGAGGTAGACACGGAGTGGCATGTAGATACGAGGATTGTCCCTGCAAACACCACCGGGATTTGCTCGGAACCGTCCTTAGCAATCATCGTCTGGTCTAGATCCCAACGCACCAAGGAGTCCATTGGCTCATATTCGCCCATCGCAGGGTCTTAGTAGGGTCTTTATAGGCGCTCACGTACTTTGTACGGGTGCTGTAGACGGAATAACTATCGCCACCAGTCCACAACGGCCCCCGAGACACTGGATGGAACGTGAGCACCAGACCAGACTAGTTACGGAGTAGACACTCGACACGACTCGACGTCGCCGATAGACTTCGCATGGCCCCGTCTAGTCGACCCCACCGTGTCTTAGTGGCTCGCTTCAGGGGCACAACCTGACAGGTCACCCGGTCCCGATATTAACGGAGATGAAGGCGAGTCTCAATATTGGGAGTTCCATGGTCGAGACAGACATCCCGTCGCGTCATTCCGTTTCTCGAGGCGATCCTGGATTCGGTTCGACCGTTGACAGTACGTAGTGACCCAGCGCAACGTCGCGGCCGGAACCCACTGGATCGCGCGCACTAGTGCACTCGCAGATGCAGCGCACAGAGCAAATGGCCGGTCGCAGACACGGATTCGCCGTTGAGGATCATCGGGCTGCAGCTGTCATCCCGGCTAGTTGCCTCGTTGGAGGGTCCATTGGACGAGAGCTATCAATCTGAGGCGACGGAGGGTGATGAGTTGTGCAGTCTTTATGGCGGACTCTTGTCTCCTATCACATCCGTCCATCCATCGAGGATAAGGAGTCGGAGCACACCCAGATCGGTTGGACGGGATCGATATTGACGATTATTGTTAATAATTGCTGGTCCTTGCAGGTCGCATCAATAATCACTTCCTCCTCTGTATATACTCCGGAGGTCATCCATGTACAAGCAGTCCTGACTAATCAGGCACCATGACGCATCTACCGATGACCGAGGTTATCCTCTCTCTCCATGTGGACGATAAGTATCCCATGCACCAACAAACAACAGACACACCCACACCCATCTACTCCGTACGCAACATGTCCCTAACAAACCCACCCCAGGTCCTCCTCTTCGACGTCTTCGGCACCGTCGTCGAATGGCGCACCAGCGTAACCAACGCCCTCCGCAGCGCCCTCTCCACCAACCCCTCCACGCCCGCCGATATAGACTACCTCTCCCTCGCCGAAGAATGGCGTAAATCCTACTCCCACTTCACGCGGACCTTCGACCCAACCACGCAGCCCTTCGTCTCCGTCGACGAGCACCACTACACCTCCCTAACCGCCATCCTCGCCCGCCGCTTCCCCGACCTCGCCGCCACCCTGTCCGACGCGCAGCGCCGCGATCTCGCAACCTGCTGGCACCGGCTGGAGCCGTGGGCCGATTCCGCGCGCGGGCTGCACGATCTCAACAGCCGGTTCCGCACCGCGACGCTGTCGAACGGGAATGTCGACTTGCTGCGCGATCTGGCGGCGTACGGTGCTCTGCCGTTCGTGGAGATCGTCAGCGCCGAGCATTTCGGCGCGTATAAGCCGGCGCCGGCGGTGTATCGCGGCGCCGCGGCAAGGTTCGGTGTAGAACCCGGGCAGTGTGCGATGGTTGCGGCGCATCTGCATGATCTGAAGGCGGCCAAGGCGTGCGGCCTCCAGACTATCTATGTTGCGCGGCCGCTGGAGGAGAATGGGGATGAGGAGGCGGCCCGCGCGGAGGGGTTTGTGGATATGTGGGTGGGTGTGGAGGAGGGGGGTTTGGGGGAGGTGGCGAGGCGGTTTGGGATTCTTTCTACGTAGTTGTGTATATGGTGTAGATGATATCTATGATGTACATGAGGCATGAGTATGATATAGTTACTCGGAGTACACCGGGTGTTGTGAAGCAACGCAAGTTTATGCATCCTTGTAAGAAGACGATGACGCAGCGGATAAAGTAATTGCAACATTGACCGATTTGTCAGCTCATCAACTAACTAACTACCTCCTCCGGAGTACTACTTACTGCAGACCTCATAAACTACTATCACCAGCAACTACCAGGCTTGTAAAATGACAGACCAGGTATGATCTCATCATCTCCCAACAACCCATCTAACTGATTAGGACCAAATCTACCGCCACGCTGACGCAGACGGCCACTTCCGCCGCAAAGACTCGGTCTTCCGGTCGTTCGTCTCCCCAGACGCCGACGCCGAGTTCCCCGCCGAACGGGACCGGTACGTGCTGTACCTGGCGTACGGATGTCCCTGGGCGCACCGGACGAACATCGTGCGCACGCTCAAAGGGCTCGACGACATCATCCAGCTGGTGGTGCTGGACCCGGAGCTGGGGCCGGATGGGTGGTTCTTCAGCGGGCGCTGGGGATCAGCGGAGCGCGACCCGCTGTACGGCTTTGGCCTCCTGCGCGAGCTGTACTTCAAGGCCGATCCAAACTACACAGGACGGTACACGATCCCCGTGCTGTGGGACAAGAAACGGGAGACGATCGTCAGCAACGAGAGCAGCGAAATCATCCGCATGTTCTACACGGCGTTTGACGCGCTGCTGCCGCCGGCCTGCCGCGAGTCGCACCATCCCGCTGGCGGGCTGTACCCGGCGCATCTGCGCGGCGAGATCGACGCCATGAACGAATGGGTCTACGACAAGATCAACAACGGCGTGTACAAGACCGGCTTCGCGACCACCCAGGAGGCCTACGACGCCAACGTGTACCCGCTGTTTGAGGCGCTCGACCGCGTCGAAGACCACCTCGCCCAGCCGGGCCACCAGCCGTACCTGTTTGGCGAGCACATCACCGAGGCGGATGTGCGTCTGTACACGACCATCTGTCGGTTCGACGTGGCGTATTATCTGATCTTCCGGTGTAACCTCAAGATGATCCGCCACGACTACCCGCGCATCGATAGCTGGTACCGACGGTTGTACTATGACGAGTCGGAGCGCACGCGCGGCGGTGCGTTCAAAAACACGACCTTCTTTTGGATTGTGAGTGATGTGGCTGTCAATGCGGATAGGGCTGACCTTGGCAGTATAAATATAACTACCTGAAGGCGTTGGGCAAACGCATGGGCGGTTCGCAGACGGTCGTTCCGGCGGGACCGGTGCCGGACATTCTGCCTCCGGATCTGTGAGTAGGGCTTATGCGCGTGGGACGTATGAAAGATTGTGGAGATCGAGTTCCACAGGAGCTTGTAGTCGGGTCTTTGGTGTACAGCCGTCGACTATATTGCTTCATTTTCAATCTCAAGAATGTATTCCGTATATGTCCACGATACACTCCAGAGCTGGAAAACAAGTTCTCCGAATGAACAAGCACATTGTCCACTCACTTACTCAACTACCTCAGACTAGAATCGGAAGCAAAAGCCGCCAATCAGGGGTAGCCAGCTAGTCAGGTAGCCAGCTAGCAGACTCCCATCGCAGAACCCCGACACGGGAGAAGAAAGAAACGGTCTAACGGCGCGGGATTTGCTGGGTCCAGTCCAGACGCCAGCTAGTCGAGGATATCACTTAATCGAGTAACGGCCGGGGATCAGCCGGGATCATGATCCTCGCGGCTCATGTCTCAGTGCATGACGGAGGCAATAGCCATGTCATAATGACGGTGGTATTGGAGCTTTGCCTGGTATGGAGGCCGTTCTTTTGCCCGATGGAGCAGCGATCGGCTGGGGAAAGCTGTCAATCGGCTGCGACGCCGACGTACGGACATCTTGAACGTGCTGCGGGACCACCGACGAGGACTGATTCGGCCGAAGGAGCTAAGACGGTCTAGCGGCCCAAGGTAGTGGGACTCCCCTGAACCATCCGACTACTAGTTCGAGGTGCTAGGCAAGGACCTAGTGGTCGATGTCTTGGTTTCATCTTGCGATCAGGACGACGGATGCGGTGTGAGCTTGGACGGGGTGAGCGAGAAGAAGCGTGCGTCACGGAATTGAGTTCTCGCGTGTTCCGGGGTCTATGCATCAGATATGCATGCATGTCGTGCAGGATACTCGTGCTCGATATCAGATGGCGGTGGTGGTGGTGGTGGTGGTTGGCGTGGAACATTCCGGAGACGCTTCGGTCAATATAAATAGAATGGTTTCTCCATATCAATTAGACAAATTAGAGAACGGCGTCGCCTTGACGCGTCTGAGTCAAGCGTGCAGTTATATTGCGATGGTCGAGCAGCGAGTCAGTTTAATTATTAGGAGCGGATGGAAGTGAAGCTGCATCGATACTGGGCCTCGGGCCGCAGTAGTTCCGGGACTAGTTTGGAGTAGTCTGGCCATCCACGTGGAAGACGATGGGGCGCGATATTGAGTGGATATCAGCATCTCCCTACAGTACGTACCAGGTAACGTTTTCCACAATCGAGCCGCGCCTACAACCGAGCCGCGCCCTTTCCACCAAAACTCCTACTTCCTAAATTCAACGCGTCTTTTCTCATCACCACAATTTAATATGCATCTTTCTAAAGAATCGCGCATTCAGATGGCTATTTCAGCTTATCAGAAAGGCCAGGTTAAATCAATTAAACGCGCTGTGGCCCTTTTTGCTGTCCCCGAAAGCACTGTACGCGACCGGCTTCATGGTGCTAAATCACGGTCGGAAACACGCGCCAATGGTCATAAACTGACCGAATTCGAAGAGGAATTACTTCTAAAGCGATTATTAGATGCAGATACGCGAGGATTTCCAATTCGACCCGAATATCTACGTGGAATGGCCCAGGTTTTACTTCGCAGTCGTTTACAAGACCCTACCGCAGCTATCGGAACTAAACTGGCCTTATAACTTTGTTAAACGCCATCCTCAGCTCCGTACGCGATATACAAGGCGTATTACCTATCAGCGCGCAAAGCAGGAAGATCCAAAGGTTATAGGCCCGTGGTTTGAGACCGTACGAGCGACTATTCAAGAACACGGCATACATGAAGACGATATCTGGAATTTCGACGAAACTGGCTTTGCAATGGGAGTCTGCTCTACTTCAAAAGTGATTACTGCAGTAGAGCGAAGCGAGCGACCGCGCAGAGTTATTCAGGGCAATCGTGAATGGGTTACAATCATCGAAACAATCGGGTCAAGAGGCGTATATCTACCGCCAGTCATTATATTAAAGGCAAGCGTTCAACAGGCTGCCTGGTTCCAAGAACCTAAGCTGCCTCGCGACTGGTGGATTTCTACTAGTCAGAATGGCTGGACGACTGATGAAATAGGCCTTCTCTGGCTGAAAAATGTCTTTGAACCGCTTTCTAAGCGCTATATGACTGGTGCAAAGCGCTTGCTTATTCTTGACGGCCATAGTAGTCATTTAACTGCTGAATTCGATGATTTCTGCAAGCAGAATGCAATAATATGTCTCTGCATGCCTGCCCATACTTCACATCTTCTTCAACCGCTTGATGTGGGCGTTTTTGGCCCGCTTAAAGAGGCGTACGGAAAGCTCCTTGAAGACCTTATGGCTGCTGGCAACAACCATATTAATAAAGAAGACTTCCTATCGCTATATCCGGACGCCCACAAGCAAATCTTTACTTCGGCCAATATCTGCAGCGGCTTTAGAGGAGCAGGGCTTAAGCCGCTTGATCCAGAGCATGTTCTTTCCAAGCTTACCTTTCAACTGCGTACGCCTACACCACCACTAGTTGAAGGCTCAGTTTCCTCTGCTTTTCAGACTCCGCAGAATACTCGCCAGCTGAATCGAAAGGTTCGAAGCCTGCAGAATAGCCTTAATAGAAAGCGGCAGCTTTCTAGCAGTCCTATTGCGCATATTCAACATCTGGAGAAAGCAGCGCAGATGGCGATGCAAACTACCCTTCTTTTGCAGCAAGAAATTATGGGCTATACGCGCTGAAAATGGACGACAACGTCAAAAAAAAGCAAGAAGACGTGCTGAGATAGGTAATGACCGCCTTCTTAATGTGCAGGAAGGTGAAAATCGCGTTCAGCAGCTTGATACGCAGCTTAATGAGCAGCCTGCGGAATCTACTCTAGCGCCTCGTCGACGAGCTCCGCAGCGCTGTAGTGGGTGTGGAACAATCGGACATACAATTCGAAATTGCCCTAGTAGATGGCTATAATTTCATGTATTTAGTTAGTTAGATTTAATGGCGTTGGTGGTTGAAAAGCCTTAGGAAATAGGAGTTTTGGTGGAAAGGGCGCGGCTCGGTTGTAGGCGCGGCTCGATTGTGGAAAACGTTAGATGCATAGGGTTAGGTAGTATCTACTCCGTAAGTAGTCAGTCACCATAGGGTATACCGTATGAGTACGGTGCAGAAGGACGACAAAAATTCCGGAACTATAATTCCCTCACCTCTCCACCACCCGTATGAGGTGCTCGGTAGTTCGATTGGAAGAATCCTACTCGGTAACATCCCCTGGATCCTTGTTAGCTCGTGGAACCCATCCGCCATGGACCGGGCCGGCATCTGTTCGTCGGTCAGGACGGAATATGGCCGCCGGCCAGCAGGGGATGACGGTCTAGGCAGGGATCAGGCCATGGAGTTCATTCCTTTGGATTAATAATGCGACCGACCAGGTGTACCCTGAGTACTCGATGGCTCCTTATTGGAGAAGGGGATGCAACAATAGGGGGTTGCAGGATCCCCTCGCAGTCCTCGTCGGTCACGGGACTGCTATTCTACACTACCTGATAGTGACAATGCGACAATAGTATAGTGCCCGAACGGATGATGATCTTCTCTCTGGAAGATAGTGAAACGCTAGATATCCCGAGAATCAGGATGATGGGTTTGGCTACGACCCGACCAGGGGCGCGGAAGGTTCGATGATGATTCCGGGTGGACATGACGGTGGGGGGCGTAAGGGATGTTGCTGCAGGGTGACAGTCTGGTGGGGAGCCGGAGATTATGTTCTCCGGATATACAGAGGACCTAAGGTGTAGGAAGTCTCCAGGTACTCGACTCTAAACACCGCCACCAACGGAGGTATATTCCTGGCCTGTCATGTCTACCCGAAACCATCCGCACGACTTGAGTTCCAGTGCGTTGGGATGGCGTGCAGTGGGCCGAGATAGACTTTGGTGAAGGGGAGCATCCATGGGAACGAGCAGGATTTGGTGAGTGGGGTTACGCGAGTCTCCAGTTAGGTAGGTATGTACTGTACTTAGGTGCCTTAATACTCTTAGGTATCGAGATACCCAGAAGGTAGAGTAAACTACCAGGATGGTGGAAGTACTGAATACTTCGGTACGTGCGCACTCGTAGGTACCTCTAGAACAATACAAGGTTCCTACTAAGGTACCTAGTAGTCACGGGTATCTCCTGTATCCACCACGTTCTTCTCGTTTACCTTCCCTTTCGACCAACAACACTAACCGAGACTAAAGAGCGGTTGGTGTCCGACAGGGGTCATCGTTCTGGAGACTTCTTCACCGTGTGGTGTTTTGGATGATAATATATTTCCATCGACTCCTGAATCCAAGACTTCTAGAATATCTACGGAGTACATGGTACCTCTTGAGTGGTATTCAAGGAGCCTTGCCTACCTGGTCTTTAACCGATCCTGACAGAGTACCTAGACCGAGTCGACAAGACGGTTGCATTCCTGCTCTATTCTACTCTACTTCCTCTTCTTTATTCGACCCCTTCTACTCTCTACCTACGGATCAAATACCCTTGATCGTTGTCGGTGGCAGACTGGAGAATCGGAGACCGGACATCCTCATTTATCGGACTCCGCCCACTGGTCGCGTATCCGTCATTGCTCGAGTCCGTTTGGTTTCGTCTTTTCCTCACTACCTATTTCTCCTTGACTCTCTTGAGTCTCTAATTTTCCTCTTTCTTCTTTCTTCATCCTCTCTCTGTCCATCTCAATTGCACAAGGTACGTGGCTCCCGCTCGGCTGGACCTGGTGTTCCTTTTTCCCCCCCTCTCGTCCGTGCCGGGGCCCGCATGTGCTCAACCTTCATTCTGCCGGTGGCTAATCGCGCACTTCACCCAAAGAATAATAGGAAAATAATAATAATAATAATCACCACAATAATTAACCCTCCGCGTCCGTGCTCAACCTGGAGCATCCCTCTTCGTCCATCCACCATCCATCCCATCCTCCATCCACTTCGTCTTGTTTCTTTCTTTCTTCCCTTCCTTACTTACTTTCTTTCTTTCACCTCGTTCCGAATTTCCTCGAATTTTTTTTCCCCCCTCCTCTCCTCCGATTCCCCTCCCTAAACCCTCTTCTTCTTCTTCTCTCTCTCTCTCTCTCTCTCTCTCTCTTTTCCTCCCACCTTATCTCCCCCTCAATCCCCCTCCTCAATCTTCCTTCTCCAATCCATAAGCTCGCCTCGGCGCATTCTCCCTCACCATGTCGGGCAAAATGACGTTGTACAAGCTGGTCGTGCTGGGAGACGGTGGTGTCGGAAAGACCGCCCTCACGATCCAGGTGAGCCCTCCTCTCCCTCTCCACCCGTCTGACGCCTGGTGACTGATCGTTACCTCCACGTCCAGCTCTGTCTCAACCACTTTGTCGAAACCTACGATCCCACCATCGAAGACTCGTACCGCAAACAGGTCGTCATCGATCAGCAGTCCTGCATGTTGGAGGTGCTCGACACCGCCGGCCAGGAAGAGTACACCGCCCTGCGAGACCAGTGGATCCGCGATGGCGAGGGCTTTGTGCTCGTCTACAGCATCACCTCGCGCCCCTCCTTCACGCGCATCCAGAAATTCTACAACCAGATCAAGATGGTCAAGGAATCCGCCAACTCGGGCTCCCCCTCCGGCGCCAGCTACCTCGGCTCTCCCATCCATGCCCCCGCCGGCCCCCCGCTGCCCGTGCCCGTCATGCTGGTCGGCAACAAGAGCGACAAGGCCGTTGAGCGCGCCGTGTCTGCCCAAGAGGGCCAGGCCCTCGCCAAGGATCTCGGCTGCGAGTTTGTCGAAGCATCGGCCAAGAACTGTATCAACGTGGAGAAGGCCTTTTATGATGTCGTGCGCATGCTCCGCCAGCAGCGCCAACAACAGCAAGGAGGCCGATCCCAGGATCGCCGCCCGACCGGGCTCGGTCCCATGCGCGACCGCGACGCCGGGCCCGAATACCCCAAGTCGTTCCGAACCGATCGCTCCCGCCATCGCAGTGGTCTGCGCTGCACCATCATGTGAGGCAATCGGTCGGATGTTTTGATTTTAGAGTGTCTGTCCTACTTGGCCACGGGCCCTCGGCTACGGGGCCATCGGGGGGTCGTGTTTTCCTTTTCCTTCTACCTGGCCGGCTGGGATGCATTGGTGAGCGACGCAGATGCTTGACGCATGGACCCGGTCGCATTGCCATATTTGCCTGGTGTCTTTTCTTTTTTTCAACTGGTTCATACGTGGGCGGCGAATTTCTTGAGTCCATCGCAGGGTGTTTCGGCTACGGAAGGAATCTTATGTTTCATCAAAGTTAGGACGCGGGGCTACTGGGATCATAGACCGATTGGTTGTCGTTTTATTGGCCTCGTTCGGGATGGGTGAGACCCCTGGTCACCCGCCACCTTTGGGGGACCTTCTTTTTGCGTTGGTCGATCCGGATGCGATACGCGGTCTCTCCGGAGGGGTTGGTTTGGGCACCAAGGCACCGAGCCGCTCCCTGAGAGGGTCCGAGACGAGTTTTGGAATGTGCGCCATGTGGGGGACAGAGATGCGGACGAAGTGGATCGGAAAGTGGACCGCTAGTCTCTTGATTGATCATGAAGCCAGAGACAGGCGGCCGTCGACAGTTTAGCAGGCATTGCGATATGATACCCTACGGCTGAGCTTTGCGAGTTTGATTTGTTGGTTTATGTGCATTTGCGATATTATTAAGACCGGAGCAATTCGATGTTGGTTATAGATGAATAAAATGTCATTCAGATGAACGTGTTGCAGCTAGCAGTCTAGTGTCTGATTGCCACCCGATATGTCCATATCACAGACTCAACTCAATCCAACTGCTGTCCGATTCTATGCGATGATAGGCGGGCAACAGTCGTCCTAGTGTATCCAGGCTGCATCGATCAGTGAGTATATCGGATGGTCCATGCGGCGTTCGTGCGGGGAAACCGGGGTATGCATTGCAGCTCGGTACTGTTAGCCAGAGTAAATCGATAGTGTAGCTTGCATGTTGTACGAGGGTTCTGTCTACCCACTTGGGTTTCTACCAAGGTAGGTAATCCAAGGTATCTGGGAGGAGGTGGGTAAATCCTGATCCGATCAATGCACTCGTAGATCGTTCCCTGACACCACCACATCATGTGGCTCTTACGAGCCAGGCCACCTCATTCCGTCCCACGACACGGACAGTTCCGCTCTATACGCTGTTCGGCATATACAAGATCTCCCGCGTTATACAAAGAAAACGCACATGGCGCAGGTACGTACCTAGTTAGCTTCCAACGACCAACATCGCTACCAAATATATAGATGAACCCATCCATGAAGACGACCTCTATCGATATACCAGACACCGGTGGCTGTAAGGCCCCTAATCTCATCCATAGCTCATGTCCTGATAACCCTTCAGATACAACGAGGAGGCTGAACTCTCCAAACGCTACGTAAAATTCAACCTGCAGAAGCTCTTCGAGACAGCTGTCCATGTCACCCACGCACAACACTGTACGCAGTACTCCCCGCTGTCCAAGCTATACTAACAACCCAAGGCACCAAAGTCCTCAAATGTCGCGAGGGCTTACACAACAAAGCCTTCGTCCTGACCATGGACAACGGCACGGAAGTTGTTGCAAAGCTTCCCAACCCCAACGCCGGCCCGGCCCATTGCACGACTGCGTCTGCGGTCGCAACCCAAACGCTGGTAACGAGTGCCGTCGCTGAGCTTGATCGGACGTAGCTAAAACAGGATGTAGCTGCGTGAAGTTCTCGGACTGCCCGTCCCGCGCATCATGACATGGTCCTCTGATGCGGCGACTCACCCCGTCGAGGCGGAGTTTATCATCGAAGAAAAAGCAACCGGTGTGCGGCTAGGATCTGTGTGGAACCAGTTGCCGTGGGAGCTGAAGCTCAGGTTGATTACGCAGATCGTCGATATAGAGAGGCAGCTCGCCAGCATGACCTTTCCTTTCCATGGGTGCGTCTACTTCAAGGGGGATCTTCGCTCGTGGACAGGGACGCCGGAGATGGATACTCCTGCCTCCCTTCATCGCTTCGCCATAGGACCACTTACGTCGACGGACCTGTGGACTGGTTCCAGACCGGATATGGAGTTGGACCGTGGGCCCTGTAAGTACAACGTAGCGAAATCACAGTTACTTACTAACCTTGCAGGGCGGACTCCGTGTGCGTACACATGGGCCCTGGGTCACAACGAAAAGAACTGGATCCAAACATGCGCAACCCCCCGAATAAACCACTACAGATCCAGCCATGACCACGAGCGTCCAACCGACGCACTCCACCTCCTCGATCAATACCTCGCCGTGGCACCATATCTCATCCCCGCGCAGACCGACGAAGCAGCCGCCTCCAACGTCCTCTGGCACCCCGATCTCCACCGCGACAACGTCTTCGTCGACCCGCTCACCGGCCAAATCACCAGCATCATCGACTGGCAGGCCGCGCGCGTCGCCCCGCTCTTCTACCAGTCCGACGTCCCGCGGATGTTCGGACACACTGGACCCGTGCGCGAGGGCTGGGCTATTCCCGAGCGGCCTGACACTTTTGACAGCCTGTCCGCGGAGGAGAAGGAGAAGATCGACGCTGATCTCGAAAGTGAAACAATCCACAAGTACTACCAGGCTCGGGTGTGCAAGCGGACTCCTCGTCACTGGGCCGTGCTCCAACAACCCTTGATCCCTCTAATCCGCAGGCCGGTAGAGCTGGTGAGCGGGGCGTGGGAACACCGGCGCCTGTTCTTTCTCCGGCAGTCGCTGATGTGGGTTGCGAGGAGCTGGGGTGAGATTGTTCCTGGGGACGTGTCGTGTCCGATTGCGTTTACGGCGGAGGAGCTCGAGCTGCATTCCCGGGAGGAGGAGAACATCGATGGCCTTAGGCGTATGCTGGAGCTGTTTCGGGATCAGGGGGTTCTGCCTGTTGATGGGATGGTCGAGCCGCAGGACTATGCGGTTGCGAGCGAGAATAATCGTAAGTTTAGGGAGGTGTTTGTCGAGTCGGCTGGCGACGAGGCGGAGAGGAGGCTGTTTGAGAATCTGTGGCCGTATCAGGAGCAGAGAGATTAGCTGGGCATATACTGCTACTGCAAACTATGCAGATATACCTCCTTTTAGCAATACCCCGCCAGCGTATATTATAAAATACCCCAGTCAAATACACCGATGACTCCCCCCACACCAAAGACACGCCGCATACTGCATACACTTCCCAATGACCCCGGGATGCACGCAATGCGGATGCGAGCAGGCCCGCACCTCCTCAAAGAACGCCCCCAGCCGGGCCTCGGACATGCCCTTTTCCTGCAGCAGCCGGTCAAACAGTCTTGCGGACGCCATCCGCGGGTTCAGATCCTTGCTGAGCGGGTCCGCGGTGTACGCGAGGATCGCGCCGTCCCAGCCCTGTCGGATGGCGTAGCCGCCGCTGTGGTTGTGGATTGTGACGTCTGGGTTGTTGGTTGTGAAGGCCTTGAGGGCGGTTTCTGATGGGAGGATGAGGGCGTTTTCGGGGAGGGTAGTGGTGTAGCAGGTTGTTGGTGTCGAGGAGGTGGGATTTATAAGGACGGATAATAGGAGGTGAAGGGTGTGCATAGTGATGAGTTGAGGATGTGTTTGGTCTTGGGGGGTGTTTTGTGGTAGTATGGTCTGAAGGGTTAGAGATAGTGTGGGACTCTTGTCATTGTATGCTTGAGCATAGCGGTGAACAAGGTCTCGTCAGTCGCTGTTGTGAGAGATCTAGCACAGGGTCTTTCATATATAGACATGACCTGGCCAGGGGACGACCCTCAGACACAGGCTGACAGTCCAGTAGTGAATGAATCCGTACCACCACCTGATCAATTGCCTTGTAACGCATCACTACGTCCTGCTTCCAGAACCGTGGCAATGTCAACAACTAGCAGTAAGTATACAAAATATCTCGGTAGGCATTTTGGCATTTGAATACACGGCATGCTCCTTAGACCTCCTCGGCTCTTCAGATGCTGGAACTTCCTGTCGAACTCGACGCACATCCCGTCCGACATGACAGCTATGACTTTCCCGTCTGGTCTTTGGCATAAGACCCGTTGTTTTCTGGCAGAGGCACGCCGTGGGGTTGTCTATTTGGCACTGGGACCGGTATAGTGGGTTGACGACATTGTCATGTGCAAAGGGTTGTGAAAGAGTTGAAACGGGCCTATGATGGTATTTGTTTGATCTTTGTGTACATCATTTGACACACGGAGTACCTGTTCTAGGGCTGAGGAGGGGGACCTAGACCATGGGTGTGCCACGCCATGTACGTCAAGTTTGGCCCTCTATCCGAACAAAACATTTGTTATAGAGGGGAACATCAGAAGACCTTACAAAACCAGTCCATGCACAATCTAACCCTACGCTGTTGCAGCAGCCTACGTCTCTAAAGGCGCACGGGCTGATATCATAGTTACGTTGGTTGCGTAGGATCTAGGTAAAACATATGTGGGGACTTGAGCTTTTTGCCCCAGGCGATTGTTGACCTCGTACGTTCCACGCGGAATATATTTCCAGCATTGGTCCAAGCCGAGTAGATTAGACATTGTTAACGGTTTATTCTCCTATCCATATGGGAGGCTGCGCCAATTGTCTAGATTGCGAGTTATACGGAGTATATACTTCATAAAAGGCCTTCAGCCATTCACTAGTTAACAAAGACTACAATGATGTCAGTACGGAGTCGGGGCTGGTCAATGCTCCCCCAACATGTTCCCGGACAATCACAGATTGATTAAAAGAAGGTCGGCTAACTACTCCGAAACATGCTCGAACTGTGGACGAGACAGTACTCTGTATCCCATTAACAAGGATGTCGGACTCTATCGTTATATGTAGTGGCTATGATAGGAGAGTGCTACACGTGAGTCGGAGGGTCAGTTGGGATGGGTGTTTCAGAAAGACCTAGTTTCCTCCACCGACGGACTTTTAGCGCGCGCACCAGAGTGTTTCAGCTATGTTTGCTCTGATTACCTAGTCCTGGTGTTTCATGCATTAGGTGAAGGAGATTCGGAGAAATCCTCAGGATAACAGTTTAGAGAAATCACAGAGAGAAATCACAGATACAAATCTCGTTCGAAGGGAAACAATTCTCTGGAAATAGCTTGCCGTAACAACTGAGATATAATAATAGGTATGTTAAATAATAGGCGGTGATAAATAACGATGAACATCCACCCGTCCATGTCCATGTCCACATCCACTCCTACTTCCAGGGGTCAAACGGCGTGACTTGGCCCCATCCGTTCAGCCTGTTGTTTCATCTCCCAGAGCCTCTGCCAGACGCCGTCAGCAAGAGGCCCCTGCGGAACCCTGTAAAAGGTCGCTTGCTCGCTTCTATGATGTCTTTTGCTTTGACTCGTTTCTTGTTCTCTCTTTTTCCTCGATCTTTCGTTCTCTGGGGACTCGATTGACTTTCTTTGTTGTGGCTCCCATCTCGACGGATCGTCCTCTTCTTATTAGTGATTCGGAGCAAACAACAAACAGCTCACGCACAGAGCGAGTTCCGTGCGCCCACAAGCGGGTCCTTTGCACCGATTTGGAATTGTGCCTGTCGTCCACTTTCAGAAGTCCGTTGTGGTACCTCTCTACCTGTACAGTCGGAGTGTCCAATTTGGATCGGATCGCCTCGTGGTGTCGCTTCTGGAAGAATCCGACGAATCTTCTGGGCTTCTTTTTGTTGGGATCGCGATTCCGATCATTCGTCCTGGCACTACACCCCGACACAAGAGCAAATGAAAATCCTGTCTGGACCTAGTACCACTCTGGTATAGGCGCCCTTCCTGGACCACGGCGGTGTGTCCTCGCCACTCGAAAGGATTCGATATACGGAGTACGGCATTTGAGACAGGTACGTTGGTGATGATGCCTCTGCATTCCATTAATATTTGATTATTATTCGATATTCTGGGATCGGATTGCGAGTCCATTTGATTTTGTTCCTGACCCGATCCCCCTCCCTTTCCCGTTGGAGCTTAGTCTCTGCTATTCTTACCCTTCCGTGGCGTCAGTTGTGGAGCTGTCCATCCGTTTCTTTTCGTTGCTTGTTGCTTGTTCGTGGTCTCCCTCTTCCCATATCCACCCTCCCCCGAGCTGAAAAGGAGTGAACTGTCTGCGAATGAGAGAGAGAGAAGAGAGAGAGAGAGGCAGACCCCCAGTCAGTCAGAACAAGAGAGTATGCATGTGAAGGATACCATCGGTGGATCATGATGGGGGCTCCTGATGGTGGCTCCTGATGCACCTCCGACTATGCCTCCTTCAGCCCTGGATTGTATCAGAATGGCTCCACCCGTCTCGGTCGCCCATCACTCCCCCATTTGCCAGGTTGAAACCCATTCCAAACGCGTGGACGATCGTCCCCCCCCCCCCCCCCCCCCTCCAACCGACACCAACTCAGCAACCGGAGGAGTGGAGTGATACGACGAGCAGGCCGTGTTGGGCGGAGGAGCGCTGTGATTTGCGTGCTTTTGGCGCCCATGATGCAGCGTCCAGCCTCCCTCCCCAACCCGGGCGGCTAAATTTAGAGCTGCAGGCGATGGTGGCTGCGGCTGATTGGTTTCCCACATCTGGTTGACCGGAGGCGGGCTCCACCTTGGCCCACCCTGGCACCGCCGCGCATTGGCCGGCCGTCAGAAACGCGGCCGGCCAGGACCCAATCAGTCGTGCCGTCTGAACCAATTCTGAATCGGATGCGCTCACGAACTCCTCCAACACCGACGATTATCATTCTTCTTCTGCTATTATTCTCCTAGAAGGTGTCGGTCGTGTGTTTGTTGTCTGGAGTGAAGAAGAAGAGACTGGAGGCAGAGATTCCCTCCCATATTCCCACCTCGGACAATTGGTTGCAGAGCAGTTGATCCGTGTTGTGTTCTACTTCTTACTTCTGTATCTCCAGTTCTTCCCCACTCCTCCTCTCCTCTCTTTCTCTCTCTCTTCCTCTCTTGTCTCTCCCTCCCTTCTCTCTCTCTCTTCTTCCCCTCCTGGTAGGGTTCTTTTCTCCTCTTCCACTGGCCCTTTTCTTCCTCGGGTCGTGGGCAGTCGTTCAGTCATTTACTATCCCTTCTCCCTCTTCATCCATATCTTATCGTGGTCTGGTCGCGCCTTTCGTCATTCCCCCGGAACGACTGCCCATACAAAAATACCTTACTCCCGGGCGGCAATTCCTGCACCTTTTATCATTCTTCTTCGAGCCTCCTAATTCTCTCTGCCCTTTTGTCTGCTTCTTCCAGACCCTTTCCTTCCTTTGCATTCCTGTTCCATCTCTTCTTATTCATTCTATTCGTCGCCTTCTCCCCTGCAGCAACGCAGGGGCGTTTATTGTTCCTACAACAATCCACAGTCCTTGACATCACTGACATATCTCCAAGAACATCAGCCTTTCGGTGGCATTCTCTGGTACGTCCTTCTCCTGCCTCTCTTTCTTCATCTTTCTTCTTCCCTTTCGTTCTTTTGTTTCCTTTCCCCATCCTTTCTTCCATCTGAACGACCAACCCAGGCCTCATGAATGGCCTTGTGGTAAGGTTCAGATCATCCGCCCGTCTCATCTCCTTGCAGCTTGCCGTGCTTCCTCGTTTCCTCCGTCTAAATCCCTTGACTCGACCTCTCAAACCATGGAGACTAACCCATCGCTGTCCAAAAGGTCATTTGCTCTGGTAGCAAATACCTCCCGTCCTTCTCTTTCGTCCACTGCATGCCACAGTTGTATAGCCCACCGCGACACCCGCGACTCCGAAAGGGAACCGTCCCCTTTCAAACGCCGCTCCATCTCTACCGCTTTCTCCATCATGCCCGTGCAGACCAGCCATCCGTCTATCCCGGACGCCTTTCCGTCCTTCATGTCCGTCTTCGGTGGCAGATTGCCCAACCAGCCCGAAAAGGAGGACCATCTCGTGGCCACCCATCCCCTCAACGTGCCCCCTCATGTCACCGTCAACACCGCGCGACGACCGCTGCCGTTTCGACACCGCGAGAGTGTTTCGTCCGTGGCCTCCGCCTCCACCGAATCCTCGCCGACCACCACCATCTCCACCTTTGACTCCCCGTCGGCCGCCGACACCTCGCCGAGCTCCTCGCCTGAATCCCCCTCCTCCATGCCATTATCGTACCCCAAATTCATGCCGCCCGCCCGCAACATCGAGAGCCAGACGCTCTCTACCACGCAAAACAATGCCGCGAGGCGGTCGTCCGACGTGCCGAACCTGAAGCGCCCGGATTCTCCCGGCCGCCGGGCTCGTAATCTCAAGAATCTCTCCCTCCGCATGCCCCCGCCTTCGCAATCGTCGCGTCCTCCCATCGCGACGGCGCCGGTCGACTCCGGGTCCCAGCACCTCTCCGCGCCCCCATCACCGATGCATGCGCCTCCAAAGAGCTCCCGACGCAAGCCAGCGAATCTCACCATCCGCACGCCCGGCTTCGACCGCTCCTTTTCCAGCAACATTATGGAGGTCCCGCCTACCCCGCACGGCCGACAGTCGCTACGACACACCGAATCCTCGCCCTCCTTGACCTCGATCTTCTCCCCGTCGTTCGGACCAAAGGGCGGCATGCAGTTGCCTCGACCCGTCACCCACCATGGCACCCGACGACCGTCCGGTACGTCAGACGAGGGACTGTCTCCGTTGCCATCGGCCCAAGAGGAAGGCTCCGTTTCCGGTGGCGTGCTCCATGAACTGGAGGAAGAGGATGACCACCTTGATTCGCGCGAGTCGACTCGGCGGAACGAGCGCGGCTATCCCCATGGACCCATCCAGATCTACGACTCCGGCGTGTATCTGTATTTGGAGCCGACCCTGCAGGAAGCGTCGCAATTCGATGTGGTGGTGAACGTGGCCAAGGAGGTCGCCAACCCGTTCACCAACCAGAACACCAACAATGGAACGGTCATGAGCACCTTGCGGAGTGCATCGGCCCCGTCGAAGCGTCAGTCGGTCGTGGATCCAGGCACCGCAGTTTCAGAAGTATCCTTCAAATCTGCCTTTGAATATCAACCCGAGGCCGATACCTCCGCCACACCCAGTGGGGAGTCCAGACCCGAATACGTTCATGTTGGTTGGGATCATAACTCGGAAATCCTGGACGACCTGTACCCCCTGTGTGAACTGATTGATTCGCGTGTGTCGGAAGGCAAGAAGGTGCTCGTGCATTGCCAGCTGGGTGCCAGCCGCTCTGCCTCGTTGGTGATTGCATACGGCCTCTACAAGAATCGGAATCTCGATTTCAACTCGATGTATGAAATTGTCAAGGGCCGAAGTCAGTGGGTGGGGCCCAATATGAGCCTCATCTATCAACTCACCGACTTCCGGTCCCGCCTCCTCCGCGGCAGTCCCTCCAAGCCTCCCCCGGCGGAGTGGTTTGTCGGAGGACCTCGGAGATGCTCGGAACCCCAGGTCCCCCGCGCCAGCCGAATGGGTCCACGAGAAATGGTCACTCCGGTCGGTTCGGACGGCGGACACAGCTCCAACGGTTTTTCGCAGGGGTCGGTCGGCAGTCTGTCGATTCCTTCGACGCACCAGACGACGCCGACGTCGGCCGAGAGTGTCGGTTTCCAGCCGCTCTCTCACAAGCGAAGCCTGTCTCCTCGACCGTTACCGCTCCGACAATCCAGTTTCCATACGCTTGGAGCGGCCTTCCGAGCGATGCAGCCTGCGTCGGAATCGCACTGGCGCACGGAAAACGGCCCCTATTCGCTGGCCAAAACAGACGTCTTCGTGCGCGACGGACCGGCCGAACCGTCTGCACTGTTTTCGCCTCGCACGACGGGATTCCTGGCGGCGCCCATTCCACGGTCTGTCTCTGGCGACCCCGAGGAGGGATTCCAGTCGCGGATGGCCGACCCGAGATCCCCGCCTCCCGGAAACGAGCGTCTGATCATGAGAAATATTGACGAGTTTCTGTAACCCGCATAATGTTTAAGAAGGCGGCTTGATAGCAGCTCGCCCGAAATGATTGCATGACTACCAGTCGTTTGATTGGGCTTTCGCTATTTCCCACTTTTACTTATCTTTCTTTCTTTCTTCTTGACTTTTTATGAACTGATGACCAAAGCGGGCTTTGCTGTCGTTTTTTCATTCTCATCTGTCACCGAGCTGACATCTGGCTCGGTTGACATGCTGCATGTTATCCACGGCGTTCGGTGTTCAAAAGATAAGGCGATGACCTACGCCTGGTAACTTGTAATACTATGGTGGTCGCTGTTGTCGTTGTTAGACTTTCTGCCTTATCGCTACATTCGCTTCCACTGTTTTATTTCACTCTTTACATTATCTGGTGGTTGCATCGCGGGAGGCGGATACCCATATTGAATTGATTCATTGAAGTACAAGTTGCAGTGTAGACTGGTACGGAGTAGACTGGTAGACCAAGTACCTACGGGAGTAGATTGTTGGGCCGTGCGGGCCACTCCACCTGGCTCGGAATGTCAAGCCGCATCAATCCTTCACCACCAGTTCGAAAGACTACAACAGAGCAAAGAGATAGGAAACGGTGATTGAAATGGCAGAGAACCACCCAACATATCTCTCGCCCAGCGAGCTGGGGCACAAAAGACTAGTACGACAAGATTTTCACCCTCCCCTTTCAGTCCCCCCTCCCCCCACTTACCCCTCCCAAAGATCCCTCCTGGGAACGAACACAAAATCCACATACCTAACAACCTCTGATCTAGCTGGGAAACCTTCTACGCCAGAACCCTATCGCACATCTCCTCCAAACCCTCCTCTGACCCGCGTCCCGCCCGCCCCGAAGCCCACCCCAGCGACGCCCCCTCGGACGAAGAATCAGTCGACGACGACGACGACCCGGGCACATCCTGGTTCTCCGAACACAACGCCCCCGACAAAGTCCTCCGCTTCCTCACCGACGCCTCTTTCCCGCTCGCCCCGTGCAACCGCCCGCAGCCCGCGCCCTCCGTCCTCGACCTGGGCACCGGGAACGGGAGCATGCTCGCGCTGCTGCGCACGCGCGGCGGCTTCGCGGGGCCCATGGTGGGGGTGGATTACTCGGCGCGGAGCGTCGAGCTGGCGCGCGAGCTGCAGCGGAGCAAGATGCATTCGGCGTACGCGCCGGACAGCGACGACGACGATGACGACGAACCCGGGCCCGCCGCGGCTGGGGCGGCGGAGGAGATCCGCTTCGAGGAGTGGGATATTCTCGCCGGCACGGATGCGCTCTCCGCCGAGGAGGTGCGCGACGCCGCGAAGACACGGCTGGATTGGTTCCCGTATGCGGCGGGGCGGGGTTTGATATCGTGCTGGATAAGGGCACGTTTGATGCGGTCTCGCTGTCGGAGGAGACCGGGGAAGGGGACAGGCGCGTGTGCGAGCGGTACCCTGGGATTGTGCGGCGGCTTGTTCGGAAGGGAGGGTTTGTTGTTGTTACGAGCTGTAATTGGACGGAGGAGGAGCTTGTCGCGTGGTTTACGCGTGGGGATCAGGAGGATGGGTTGGTGGTGTATGGGAGGGTTGAGTATCCGCGGTTTCGGTTTGGGGGGAAAGAAGGGCAGGGGGTTTGTACGGTGTGTTTTCAGCGGGTTTAGCCTATAGGACTTGGGATTAGGTAGGAGGATAGTTGTATAGAATCAATCATGATGAGGTGCATCTATAGTACCTAGTATAGACGAGGACTGTACAGTCATGCTACTCTCCGCTTGAGCAGAGCAACCACTCTCATATCCCTCACCGTCGCGCTGGACATCCACTCACGCCGCACGTCCTTTCCATGCCAAAGGCAACTAGAGGAAATGCGCAAACAGCTTGCGGCCCTCGTCAAGGAGAGATAGAGGTGTCGTTGTCGTGGCCTCCATGGGAGCCGGGTAAGGAAGAGGGGAAGACACCGCTGACGATGGTGGAAGACCACAGACGTGATAACGGAGCATGTTGAATCTCCCCTGAGTAGCTTCTTCGTTTTTCTTCTGAATGGGGAGAATCTCTTCAAGTTGCGCTGTATACATGCGGAGGCAGCGGAACCTTCCGCTGGTCACATGATCATTATGTCAGCCTTACAAAGTAACTAGGCCGAGATAACTATCGCTTTGAATTGCCTTTGACCGACGAAGATAGAAGTAAGGGGGATTATTTATAGACACTGAGGGCCGATCAAAGAAATGACAGCTGTCCATTTTGTTTCCAGTCAGTGGGTCAGACATGCCGTACTACATATAACTACAGAGCACATACTACGTATATACAGATAGAGCTCCTTGCCGGAGGCCACGACAAAGCCACCCTCCACGAGGTGGTAGGTACCTCACCTAGCTCCCAGGGGCTCGCCAGTGGCGGAGCTCAGACCGTAAGACTCGCCATACGGAGTATTCCATACAGTACTAGGCTAGGTACCTAGGTGCATGCGTGGTCAATTGCAGGGGCGGATCTCCCATTTCCTGGCATTGTGATAGGCAGTGGAGGGATGACTTGCCTTAAGTGCAGGGTTGGCGTGATGTGCTCCGACAGCTGATAAGAGTCGAGAGTGTGGCACGGACATTGTCAGCTGCAGCGGACAGCGAGTACGGTATCGTATGGGATGGTAATTTGGGTACGGTATTGCGTACGAGGTAATTTACGACGCCTGGATTCTGGGGGATGACATCATGTGCCCACTTTTGGGATTCTGTCTAGACCGTCCACGTATACCGGGTAGAGTTGTATGATTTTGAGGATCTCATGTTTCAATATTTATACGTTGTTATAATATAGCATTATATAAGAGTCCTAGATATGTTTCACTTGTATACCTTATAGAACGAGTGAACGCATACTAATCCGGTACAATATAATAATGGTTGGTTGATCACATCATCCGGTCAGTCAGGCATGTCGAGTGGAGCCGCCTGATCAGCTCCTTAGCCAGGAACCGGATAGAGGAGAATATTTCCTCACCAGAGATGTTGAATCATCATTAGTAGTCTACCTCCAGGTATATGTCTATCTATTGTATCTAATCTTCCTCTTCTGCTCATCTTCACTTCTGTTCTTGTCGTACTATACTTATATAATATATTATTTTCCTACTGTATTGACCCCCGCATTACCGCCTCCATTTCGGGCGACTAGCGAACCCAAAGGGCCCCGCCAGACAATCCAGTCATCAGCCGGATTCCTCGTGCCAGGCCCCGTTCGTTCCAGCCAAAGGGAATAATCCCTCTGTCGGCCATCCAGACTCTCTCTCTCTCTCTGTCTCTCACTTTCTCTCTCTCTTTCTTTTTTTCCTCTCCTCTTCCTCAACCTCGCTCTTTCTCCTCTTCTCCTCTTCTTTTTTTTCCCTCTTCTCCTCACCACTTCTCGCACACACCTACTTTCTACGTCTCCCTCCTTACACTCCCTCCCCATACCCCCCCTACTCCCTCTATCCATCCCTTCAATTCCCCTCAATTGCATAGCCCCCTCCCTCCAGGTACGTGTTCCCACAATTTATTCGCCTCTCACTTTCTTCCGACGATTCAACCCCGATTCCGACCAGCTAACACTCAACCCCCCAGTCAATCATCGGCCTCAATCAGTCTGTGTGCGAAAGGCTCCGGGTCCATTACCCAGACCACGTACTCATGGCTTCCTTTAAAGTCAGATTCCCTCCTCACTACCTCCGCCACCGCACTAACATCTCCGCTGCAGGAATTATCCCTCTCGCGTCCTCTCCCCCAGTCCAACCCCCGCCATGCCCACTCCATCTCCCTGGGCGCCGTCAACCACAACCATCGAGTAACCCGACGGAAGAGTGTCACCACCGCTGCCGCCAATGCGGCCGCCGCTGCTGTCGCCGCCTCCTTGAAAGAGGAGTCGACCACCGTCCCCATGCCCGCCCTTCGCCGCGGGAGCCGCAAAGGTCTGGAGTCCAGCTCGGTCGGTGCCCCCTCCGGTTTCGGCTCGTATCTCTCCCGGAGTATGAACAGCCCCAGCCAGGAGCCTCCGGTCGCTCGCAAGACCTCCCCTTCCCATTCCCAAGATGGTTCAGCCGCACCCCCCGCGGACGACATTACTCCGGCCACCAAGCCCGTCACCACCAAGAACCGAAACCGTCGCGCCAGCGAGGGGTCGCACCTAATGAAGGGCGAAGGCAAGCGCTCCGCACCCGAACTGCGCTGCGATCGTTGCGGGAAGGGGTATAAGCATGGCAGTTGTTTGTCCAAGCATATGTGTGTTCTCCCCCTACCAGCCACCCTCTCCGC
>NT_165933.1:173523-221262 GCF_000149615.1 Aspergillus terreus NIH2624
GTCGGTTGACGTTTTTTCTCTGGCTTTCTAGGTGGGAACACGATCCCGCATGGGCTATTACTTCCAAGTTGTTGATCTCCAAGCATCAGCAAGTGCAGCTGCTCGAGGCTGCCTCGGTCTTGGTCAACATGAACCAGGATGGGCCGGAAGCTGATTCCGAGGTGTCGTCTGCCTCGCCTGACGCCTCCTCCGAGGTGCGCGATGGCCTCAGCTCCGCTGAAACCACGCCGCCCCCCATGGATGAGGACGACGACGACGATGATGATGACATGTTGATCGAGCCACCCACCGGAGGCAAGCGATACAGTGTCGGCAACATCTCGGCCCATTTCTCCCACTCCTACCAGTCCGGCCCGTCCAGCTCCTTCACCGGTAGTGCTCCCTGGGCGTCGCCCGCCTTCTCGCACTTCCGCCACTCCAGCATCGACACCCGACCGTCGACGGCCGAAGCCAAGTTGCATGAAGATGACGAGGCGGATCTGGCTGCCGCGATCGGACTCTGCACCTTCGGAACGCCCCGAACGGGGCCTGTGGCCATGTCTCCCAGCGTGCCCCCGGTGCCGCCCCTGCCCAGCCGCTTCCTGGACCAGAATGGCTCCGCGAGCAACCACAGCCAGAGTCTGGATCAGTCCAAGACCAAGGGCCTGGCTGATACGGCGATCCTGGGCTCCAGTGCGAACCTCTTCCCCTCGCTCTCCTACAACCCGTCGCTGTCGTATAAGGTGTCGGATGAGCGCGAAGTGCGCATGGGCGATGCCGACCGTGCGTCCCGACAGACTCGCAATGCGGATGTTGACTTTGGAAACCGTCCAACGGCGGACGACGATGACGACGGCGTTTTCGGTCGGATGGAGGAGTAGAGCACACCGCGCGCCGTCATCTCCATCCATTCTTTTTCTCCCCTCGCTTATTTATTCTCTCCGCCCGGTCCCCCCGGATGGCTGCTCCCTTGCAGAAACTTACGATATGTATGAGCTTGTGCGCGCTTTTGCGATTGTCGATGTGATTTGGTTAGTTGTGCTTGGAGTTAAAACACCCCTTTTGCGTGTATGACGATTTCAGGGATTGTACCACCCAACTGTGCCTTTGTGCCGCTTGGGCCCCTGACTGCATGATGGACCCCGGATTATCCAGCATTTTCTCATTTCTTTTGTTTTGTTGTGTCGTTCACTAGTCCTCACCACTTTACTATGTTCAAATTCCCATGTACCATTCCCCTGGCATGATCCTCTCCGCCGGACATGGCTGTGCATTTTCATTTATTTATAAAGACCACTTGCATGCCCTTGGGCTTTCTTTCGTGTACACAGATCCCGATGGGATGCTTGAATGGATATTGGTTATATATCGTTTTCTTCCATTGCATTGCATGCATTTCTATGTCTCTTTTCTTCCGATTCCGTGCGACGCATTTCTGCATCACCGAGCCAGTGACTGATACTGAGATTCGAGGAATAAACGTACCAATGACTCCACAAACATCACATACATTCCACGGGTTGTCATGTCTCATACCAGAATCCCAAGGGACAGGTGTCGTAATGCTATTCTTTCAATACATCGATGGGAATGCTTCTGTCAATGTACGGAGTATGCCTGCATCTCTACGGAACAGTCGGAAGTCCGAAGATCCCTCCGCAAGGCACTGTAGTTTCATTGATTCCCATTGGAACGGATTTGCGTCATGTGCGGCTATGATTCGCCCTGGAGCCCTGGCGCGGGAACTCTGGTCGATCAAGGGATTGTTTGATTTCTAAGTAGTCTAGTCCAGGTCGGACGATCCAATGTGTCAGCATCGGAGTTGACAGCCGCTCTGCAAGGATGGTTGTTATTCGAGGATTGCTGTAGCATGGAGATTCTTGACGATCTTCGAATTATGAATTATTGACCATCGCATATGAATACATTGTCATTAATCCAGTAATGCTAACATAATAAACACCATTCATCTCTTATGTTGATACACATAGCAATGGAACAATCAATAAGCCATATTCCCACTATGAGTCCGCGCCAACTCTCCCGATCTCATTTCCCTCTTGTTCTTCCCTTTGCCTCCTTCGCGCATTGCGGCGTCGCTTCGCCTGGCTGGGTCGCTTGCGCTTTCGTTTGCGCTTCTCTGCGCTGGTGTCTGCCACGAGACTTTCGGTGTTTTCCTCACGTTGCTGCTGTTGCTCCTGCTGCTGCTCTTTCTGGTGCTGGTGGTGCTGTTGCTCCTCCTCCCAGCTGATGCTGTTGCGATAGTGGCGGTGGTGGTGGTGATGGTGGCAGCGGAGGTGCCTGCGGTTCTTGACTACCATCAAACAGCTCTCTACAAAACTCGAGAAAGTAGAACGGCGACACATTCTCCAGCCGCCGAACAACCAGGGCCCAATGTCTCGCCGGCGCATAGGGCGGAGCCCACGCAGAGGCCACGTCGAGATCAGCGTCCATGACGGACCTGACCTCGTCCGCGCTGCCTTCTGACGCGGTGCCCATCCCTGCAGCCGGGGACACTGGCGCCCACTGCTGTCCGGGGCGGGAGTGCGCTGTCGCCGTCTCCAGCTCACAGTGAGTGGTACACGTCTTTTGCTGTTCTGTCGATCGATGTTCTTGTTCTTCGGTAGCAGCAGCAGCAGCAGCAGTACCCAGCTTCGCAGCGAACGCACCCTGGAAGGGAAAGCAGCAGACATCCGCCGCGGGGGCCTCAGGCGCCAGGCCCTCAACCAGAGCATCGATCTCGTCGTATAGCGCAGAGGGGCTATCAACCACATCGGGATGTGGGCTCGTCAGCTGCGCGAAGGCGTCGTACATGTCGCGGCCGACGGCCCACGCCATGCGGAGCATCAGCAGGACGATCTCGACGACGAACCAGACGATGGCCCCGACCTTGGCCAGGGTCAGCAGGCTGCAGACGGCGCACGGCGTCATCGAGCGGTAGCGGTAGGGGACGAAGAAGCCCGGCGGCGGGATGCAGACCTTGCTGGTGTCTGGGTGCGGGGGCTCGCGCAGCGGGATGTAGATGGTGAGGGCCTTTGTTTGCGGAACGGCCAGGGCTTTGGTCTGCGGCGCGGCGAGCGCGGTGGGACTTGTGTCGGGGGGTGAGGCGGTCGTGGTGGGGGTTGTGGGTGAATGGTGGACGACGCTTGGTCGAGGGGACGGCGCGCGGTAGGTATGCGCGGACGCCGTCGCCAGCTCGGCGAGGTCGTGGATGCCCTTTGCCATGGTGGTGACTTCTATGGCGGCGGAGATGCGTTTGATGAGCGGGTCTTGTGGGGTGGTGAGGCCCGGGACTGGGAGCAAGGTGCTCCATATTGTGAGGGAGAGGAAAACGCCGATGAAGGGGAGGATCATGTTTGGTTGGTTGAGAGGTGGGTTTAGAATGTAGGTGTATGTAGAAGTAGATGTAAATGTAGAATGTAGGTGATGGATATGAGGGTTGATGGAAGTTGGGGGGTGGGAAAGGGAGAGGAGGGGGTTATATAGGAGAGAAAGAGGGAGAGTGAGAGCATTACAGAGAGAAGACATGGTCAGTGAATGGTGAGCAGATTATGATGGACCTGGATGAAGACCGGTGACTTGTCTTGACTGTTGCATAGTGAAGGGCTGATAAAGGATTCAATGATGTTTGTTCTGGTCTTTCCATTGGTCCTGGAGAGATAGCCTTGGTTCGCTGTCTGTCTCTTCATTGATGTCAGTATAATCATGGTTATATTCAGAGTAGAGAAATACTGTAGATTCTAAATGAATGGAGTATACGGAGTACTGTATAGTCCATATCTAGTGGGCGACAATTCCATACTCCGTAGGGCACGCTAAACCCAACTGGGACTCGGCGCCGCCGCTCCGAATTTTTATCTCGACCGTCGCCCATCGACACCTTCACTCCTCCACGTCACTCTCCCTCGCAACCTCTGTGCAAAGATGGCTTCCACTCTTGCTATCGGTCTCGGTATTGCAACCACGGCCTTTTTGGTACGCGGGAATTCCCTTAATCCTACCTATCGGTCCACCGCCCAATACTAACGCTTTTCTGCTCAGGGCCGCGCGGGTCTTGTCGCCTTCCGCCGCTACAGGGGCGGCGTCAACAGCATGGGCAAGGCTTTTTACAAGGGGTCAGTATACCACATAATTTCGACATGCGCGTCGTGGAGACGACAGCTGACACCACGCAGAGGATTTGAACCCCGGATGAACCGCCGCGAAGCCGCCTTGATCCTGGAGCTCCCGTACGATCCTCCCCTTCGATAACGTGTGGTTGTATACCAGATCTAACGACTATACTAGGGAACGCACGCTCAACAAGGAAAAGGTCCGCAAGAAGCACCGTCAGCTCATGCTCCTCAACCACCCCGATCGCGGTGGGAGCCCGTACCTGGCGACCAAAATCAACGAAGCCAAGGAATTCCTCGACAAGCATACTTGAGCATAACTGAGGCTTGAGTTGCCTTCTTGATCGCCTAGATCGATGTCGACTGTATAAGAATCTGTTTGTATATTTGGGTGCATAGCGTGGCGTTGGTGGGATTTTCGAAGACAAGAGTATATTCTTCCTCTTCGGCTCCTGAGGGAGACATGTATTCTGATATCCAAGATCGCCGCTCCTGTTTGCAATATATGTTGTAGTATTCATTTGGTATTCTTGAAGAGAATAAAAGGAATAAAATACGTATGTAGAGTACCTACATTCTACTCCGTAGTTACCCGTACTCCGTACTCATCGGAACTAATCGCATCCGACGCAGAAGAAGAAAGAAAGTGAAGGGTGCAGCTGGTCGGGAATCGGGGTTATCGGATTCCGTCCGCCCTATACGACGGGGAATACGGAGTTTGGCGCCACATTTAGGTTTGATCTTAGTCAACGGCAGCCTCTTTGTCGAAGAGATCGCATGGCCCCCCCTTTTCAACTTCTCTCTACCTAGGCATTGGATGACTATTGCATGTGCTCTGGCGTCATCTGCTGCTCTTCCTGCTGTCATTGTGCATCGATCTAGGCCTCTATCACCATTGCGGCCTGGGATCGCCACATGCTCCTAATCGGAAGGTTGAGTAAGCCACCGTCATCGAACTCACCTTCAGGCGGTACGAAGTACTGCATCCTCGCCTCCTCAGTCATCATCTTCACTCCTTTGCAGTCATTCTCTCTCCGACCCGGTCGATCCCCTGACACCTGGCTCCATCCCGAACCCGACCTCGCTGCCTCCTGACTATAGTCCCTCCTTTGCGGAACCCGGCGGAAATCTCCATCGTCCCCATTTCAACGTCCTGGTGGACGGACCCCGCACCGTCTGCCACCTTGTCGCGCTCAACACGAATACCCGCTTGGGTCTGCGGCTCCACTCCCTAACCTCCCACCGCGTCTTCGCTCACCATGGATGGTATGGGGGACGCTCCCGACGGCATGGGCTACGATATGCCCATGCTGATGAACCAGCAGCCCAATCTCTTCGGCGCCTACGCCCACGAAGGCTCCCCCATGCTCGCAGGGCTGTCGAATCCCTCCTACGAAAATGAACCGACGATGGGCGCAAACGAGGACAACAACGATGCCAAACGACGGCGGATCGCGAGGGTGAGTGGTTGTGGCGGAATCATGCCGTTGGACAGGCGCACGGGAAAGACGACTAATTCTTGTTCCACCAGGCTTGCGATATGTGTCGGAAGAAGAAGATCAAGTGCGACGGGAAAATGCCCAAATGCTCGCATTGTATGAATTACAAGACCGAGTGTGTCTTTACGCAGGTCGAGAAAAAGCGCAATCCTCCCAAAGGGTACGTGCGTCGAGAAACCCCTTACTTCCGTGGTTCTTCAGCTAACTGTCGACAGTGCCAAATACATTGAAGGTCTGGAAAATCGATTGGGTAGAATGGAATCGTTGTTGCGACTTTCGGGGCTTTTGTCAGAAGACGATGGAGGGAAAACCGACCTGGGAACGCTGGAGAAACGCCTCGCGGATCGATCGTTGGCGAGTGGAGGCGGTTTGAATGCAATCAGGAGTCCAAATCGATTCAACGCCTCGACTTCGGCCACACAGTCGCAACACAACACCGCATCGCGACACTCTACCCCGCGTGTGGATTCTCAGTCCAGCCCGCGCACGGCGGCGACTTCTCCCGACTCCCCCAAGGAATCCGAACCCGAGGTGGAAGGTCTGTCTGATATGATGTGCTCGCTTGTGACGAACAACTGCGGCGAGACGCGTTATATTGGTATGGTCTACGATTCAGGGTTGCTGCGTAGCTGTGGACAGGCTAACATAGCGTGACAGGATCGTCCTCGGGTTTCTCCATCTTCTCGCCCAAGGGTATTCAATGGGTCAACGAGAAGACAGGCGACACGTCGTTTCAAGATATGATATCCTCCGCCTATGTCGATGACAACAAATGGATGTACTGGAAGCCCGAAATCTTCAGCGACATTTTCGCCCGTCGCGTTTTCAAACCGCTACCGCCAAAGGAGGAAGCGCTGTCCCTGTTTCGGGATTTCTTCGAAAACTTCAATTGCATGTTCCCGTTGTTCCACGAGCCGACTTTCATGCATCTAGTGGAGCGCCAGTACTCCCGAGATCCATTCGAAGGGTCCGGTTGGTGGGCCAGTATCAATGTCGTCCTTGCCATCTCTCATCGATTGCGGGTCATGAGCAATCTGGTTCCCCACGAAGAAGACAAGAAAGCTTGGCTGTATCTGAAAAATGCCATGGGAGTTCTGACCGAGCTCACCATGCGAAATACCGACCTACTGAGCGTCCAGGCGCTGTTGGGCATGGTACGTGACGGACTGCGTCAGGTTACAACAGAAGGTTAGCTAACACCACCCAGTCACTCTTCCTACAAGGCACGCCAAATCCTCAACCCTCATTTTTCCTCGTCGCGGCAGCCATCAGGTTGTCTCACAGTATCGGCCTTCACAAACGAGGCTCAGGCTTTGGCTTGAACCCGGTCGAAGTCGAACAACGAAAACGGGTCTTTTGGATTGCCTACCTGCTTGATAAAGAGTAAGAGAGTCCCCCGGTCACTTGTGCGATTGTTCTGACGCGTTGTAGTATCTGCCTGCGTTCGGGTAGACCTCCTGTGCAGGATGACGATGACATGAACGTCGAGCTCCCGAGTGAGGATCCGCCAGATAATATCGGCAACGTCCCGCTCTCTGATGGCAAGAGCAAATTCAACCTGTTCCGGTCGATGTGCCAGTTTGCCACCATCGAAAGTCGCGTGTACAAACGACTTTACTCCGCCAAAGCATCGAAACAGTCCGACGGTGAGCTGCTTAATACGATCGGCGAGCTTGACAAGGAGCTCGAAGAATGGAAAGATAGCATTCCTCTTGATTTCCGGCCGGAACACGAGATCAAGGCTACACACACACCCCTTATTCTGCACGTCGTCGTCCTTCACTTCGCCTACTACAACTGCTTAACGACAATCCATCGCATGTCGGTACACCACGGTTATTGGACTAGTCGATTGTCCAATTATGCAATCCAAGGCTTGAACGCCCGGCCGCTGAACCCCAGAGTCTTCCTATCGGCCGTTCTTTGTGTCACGGCTGCGAGAGCATCTATCAATCTGATCAAATACATCCCGCAAGGAGACTTTGCTTGTGTCTGGTAAGTGCTGCGAAGACGATTTATTTGATATGATTCCCGTGCTAATTCAGGTCAGGTTGATTCTCTATTATCCGGTTTCAGCACTTGTCACTTTATTCGCAAATATTCTTCAAAATCCAAACGATGCTCGAGCTCGGTCAGATGTCAAGTTGATGAACGTCGTCGTCAATTTCCTCTCGACGCTCGTCTCCGACGAATCCAATGGCAGCATCAAGCGTATGCTTGGTCTCTGTGGTGAATTCGAAAGAATCGCGCAGGTTGTGTTGGATAAAGCCGAGCGCGACTCTCATTCCAAGAAGAAGCGCAAGACTGCCCCTGAAGAGACACGGAACTTGCCTCAAGGGACGCCGGAGGAGAATCCCACCCCCTCTCCATCGACTACGAAACCGCCCGATCCACCGCCTGCTACTGTGCCCTTCCCGCCGTCTGTATACCCGGATGGCCTAAGAAGCGACGGCCCAAACATGTCGAATCACGCGAGGCCGTTCAGTCCCGACCAAACCGTTCCCGTCACCAGCGGTCTAGCTGACAACATAATGTCTGGGATGGGACAGGATTTCCCGGATATGCTCAGTCCTCACACGATGGGCTTCGGTCACGCGACTCCATTCCCTTCCACCGATAGCCCTTTGACATCCTTCCAGCAGCCTTTCGTCCCCCAAGATCTTTGGCAGATGCCGATGACCATTGAATGGGACTGGGCCGATATGTCGTCTAATTTTCCCGTGTTCGGCACTGAGGCGCCCCCTCAGAATGGACCTTGAGCACGACGAAATGATAAAATGGGTGAATGGATATAAACGGGGCTGCTGTTATTGTCGATACGTGGCGTCCATGGAGATCACTCAGAACTTTTCTATTTATTGGGTTTCATCATGCAGGATACCTTCATTGTTGAGGGATACAAGGCGTTGGGAAGACTGATGACACTTTCAAGAAGCGCCACTCCACTATCTGTATCTATTCTTCTTATCTCTTTGATATTCACAACCAGTGAATACATACGATCTTCATGGTTGTATTTAGATGTAATTACGAACCAATTCCTCTCCCGACGTGAATCGAAAAGATGAAGAACAAAGGTCTAGATCTTGGTGCGTCAGCATCGTCCACTGAGTTCGTTCAGGTTCGGAACGGATGACTCAGCCGGCCGACGGAACAGAAAAATCCCAGGCCGAGCGGGTGGCAGACGAACCTCCGACATTAGAACGCCGACTGTCATACAGCTCCCCAAGAGCTTTCCACCCTCGCCTCCCCCTCCAATCCCTACTCCGACCAGGGTGTCTATGGCTTCGGCAGTCTGCCATCGCTATTAACCCCGGATACATACGCCCTTTTACCCCTTTCCCCGGCCTCTGGGCCCACCATCCTCGACCATGGCCACCCTACTCCGACGGCCAGGCAACCTTGCTCGATACTCGAGGAGAGCCGGAGAATCAATCTATCGCGGCGCGCCACTGTCTGCGCACCTCCCGCAGTCGAGACTTTCCTCCCTAATCACAACGCGCCGCGTCCGGGCCTTTGCTACCCAGTCCCCCCACGACCCGAAACCTCCGAACAAGAAAGATCAGAACCAGCCGCCGGATCAAGGCTCTGGCCCGAAGAATGATGGCGGCAAACCGGAAGATGGCGAGAAGCCAGAGGCGGCGCAGTCGAAACTCAGCGCCGAGGAGCAGGAACAGGTGGATAAGTTCATCAAGCATCTGAAAGAGCGGGTACCGGTGTCGCAACACCAGATGCTGGATGATGTGCGCACAATCATGATGAACGAGGGGCTCCCCCCGGAAGTTCGGGACTTTATCAAACAGCACATCCAATCCGGGAGACCCGCCTCCCTGATGGACTATGTGAACCTGACCCGCTACATGTCGAAACACCTGAACGACTACGCCCACAAGCTGAACGATCTCGAGATGAAGCGAAAGCAGGACGGCCAGTCGGAGGATGGCAAAGGACAACAGCAGGGCCAGCAGCAAGGACAACAGCAGCAGGACGGCCAGCAGAAGGGCGGTGACTGGAACAAGCCGCCGAACTTCAAGGTGTTCGAGTTCCGGTTCGACCCCGCCGGGTTCTTGATCAGCTCGCTGGTCACCTACTACATCTACCGCAGCTTCTTCCCGGGCGAGTCCAGCAAGGAGATTACGTGGCAGGAGTTCAGGGCGAACTTCTTCGACAAGGGCCTGGTGGAGAAGTTGACCGTCATCAACAGCAACCGCGTCCGCGTCGAACTGCACCGTGACGCCCTGGCTCGCGTCTACCCCGACTCGCCCGCCAACCAGCCCATGTTCCATTACTACTTTAGCATCGGATCCGTGGAGAGCTTTGAGCGTCGACTGGATGACGCACAGGACGAGCTGAAGATCCCCAGCTCCGAGCGCATCCCCGTCGCCTACGTCGAAGAAGTACCCTGGGGCTCCACCCTGCTCTCCTTCGCCCCGACTTTGCTCCTGATTGGTTCTGTCTTCTGGCTATCGAGACGTGCTGCTGGCGGTGCAGGTGGTCAGAGTGGAATCTTTGGTATCGGCAAGAGTCGCGCCAAGCGTTTCAACCATGAGACCGACATCAAGATCAAGTTCTCCGACGTGGCTGGCATGGACGAGGCCAAGGTTGAAATCATGGAGTTTGTCAGCTTCCTGAAGCACCCGGAGAAGTTCCAGAAGCTGGGTGCGAAGATTCCTCGCGGTGCCATTCTTTCCGGTCCTCCTGGTACTGGTAAGACGCTGCTGGCCAAGGCAACCGCTGGTGAATCTGGCGTGCCGTTCTTCAGCGTCAGTGGTTCGGAATTCGTCGAAATGTTCGTCGGTGTTGGTCCCTCCCGTGTGCGTGATCTGTTCGCCAACGCCCGCAAGAACACGCCTTGTATCATCTTCATTGACGAAATCGACGCCATCGGTAAATCCAGAGCGAAGCAGAGCTTTGGCGGCGGCAACGACGAGCGTGAGAGCACGCTCAATCAGATCCTGACGGAAATGGACGGCTTCAACACTTCCGAGCAGGTGGTCGTCCTGGCCGGTACGAACAGACCCGACGTTCTTGACAAAGCCCTGATGCGCCCGGGACGTTTTGATCGACACATCGCCATTGACCGGCCTACGATGGACGGCCGCAAGCAGATCTTCCGCGTTCACCTGAAGAAGATTGTCACCAAGGAGGACATGGAATACCTTACCGGCCGTCTCGCTGCTCTGACCCCTGGTTTCGCTGGTGCTGACATCGCAAACTGCGTGAATGAGGCCGCACTAGTTGGTACGTTACTCCGCTCCACTTCCTTTCCTGCTGTCTTAGCTAACATCTTCAAGCCGCTCGTGAGAACGCCGAAACCGTCACTATGAAGCATTTCGAACAGGCTATCGAGCGTGTCATCGGTGGTCTGGAGAAGAAATCCCTCGTGCTCTCGCCCGAGGAGAAGCGCACCGTCGCCTACCACGAGGCCGGACACGCCATCTGTGGCTGGTACTTCCGCTGGGCTGACCCGCTACTGAAGGTGTCCATCATCCCCCGCGGCCAAGGCGCCCTGGGCTATGCACAGTATCTGCCCGCGGGTGGCGACACGTACCTGATGAACGTGAACCAGCTGATGGACCGGATGGCCATGACGCTGGGCGGCCGTGTCAGCGAGGAGCTCCATTTTGACACCGTCACCAGCGGCGCCAGCGACGACTTCAACAAGGTCACGCGCATGGCCACCGCCATGGTGACCAAGTTCGGCATGTCCCCCAAGCTGCGGTACATCTACTACGAAGAAGACCCGCAGCAGCAACTGCACAAGCCCTTCTCCGAGGACACCGCCCGCGACATCGACTCCGAGGTCCGCCGCATCGTCGACGAGGCCTACAAACAGTGCCACACGCTGCTCACGGAGAAGAAGAAGGAAGTCGGCATCGTCGCCGAGGAGCTCCTGGCCAAGGAGGTGCTCAGCCGCGACGACATGATCCGTCTCCTCGGTCCCCGGCCGTGGCCCGAGTCCGGCGAGTTCGCCAAGTACTTTGACGGTGGCGCGACGATCGCGCCCCCGGAACCCACGGAGACCAAGGGTGAAACCGAAGGCAAGGATGGGAGAGACCAGACGCCCTTCCCGACGACATAGACAGATTGCATTCCGGTCTAGAGAAAGCACATCGAAAACATACCTGACTTTTTACGGTTGACGAGGGGACATATCTTGGGGTTTTGTATTTATCGATACGGAAGCATCTCCTTTCTTCTTCTTCACCTTGGTTCTCCTTTTTATCCTCCTATTTCTTTTGCGCGTTCATAAACCTTAGGATCAAGCTACCTGTTCTCCCTTCTCTTTCTTCTATCCGCTCCTCCTCCCTTTTCTCTTCTCTCTCGTTTGCATCTTGCCCGTGTCACTTGAAGGAGCATCAGTGTACTGTATTGTATAGTAGGTGGTTATTCATTGAGATTATCCTGTATAGATTCATTTTTTAGGTGTAGACGAGAAACGCGCGGATAGCATGAAATTGTAACCCGAATTCGAAACCCGATGAGGAACCAACTAAAATGTTATATTTCAAATATGTACTCCAAGGCCCAAAGAAAAGAGAAAATCCAAAATTGGTATCATATAACCAACGAAATTTAGAACTTGGTATACCACCCTACCCCTTTACTGACTTTTCTTCTCCACAGCCGTCTGTTCGCCCTCACCGACGCTCTCCTTGGCGGGACGGGTCTTCTTCTTGCCGCCCTTGTACTTGGGCTTCACAGAGAACCGGGGAATAAAGCGTCCAACACGCGCCTGATACTCGCTGTACTCGGGGTACTTGCTCGCACTGATGGCCTCGGTGAGACGAACGCTGCCCTGGAAGATGAGCAGGTAGCCCAGCACGCCGAGTCCGGTCCACTGGAGGTAGGTTTCGGTGCGGTAGCAGTTCCACAGGTAGAGAGTGAGCCAGATGGCCTGCTCCGCGACGAAGTTGGGGTGGCGCGACAGGGACCACAGGCCACTGACGACGAAGCCGCGCTCGAGGTCCTCGGGGGTGAACTGCGACTTGTACTGGCCGGAGATGCGGGCGGACTTCTGGTACTCGTGTTTGGCGCAGTGGAAGGCCCACTGCTGCTGGTCGGCGAAGTACTCGATGATGAGGAAGAAGAAGGCGACGCGCGAGAAGATCAGGTCGGGCAGCTCGAACGACTTCATGTGCGGGAGGCGCGAGAGCAGGAGGAAGTTGTAGGTCGGCGCCGTGATGAGGAGCAGGAGCAGGCTCTGCGTCAGGGAGATGAAGACCACGTTGAACAGGAAGAAGATGAACCGGTTGTTGACCTTGGCGCGCACCACCTCCCAGCGGTAGTCCTCGGAGCCGATCTTGTAGCCGCCCTTGCGCCAGTAGTTGAACGTCAGGCGGATCTATGCAGGCGTCAGTTTGGGTGACAGTTTTCCTTCATTTGTGTCGTCACTTACGCTCCAGAGTACGGCGAGAGCGGCGATGGTGTCCAGCGCCTCGGTGCGGAGGCCCGACATGCGCGCCCAAACGGCGAAATGCACATTGTAAACTGCGGGGAGGATACTCCAGAAGCGATCAACTTGCGACCAGTTGCGGTTCAGCTCCGAGAAAACAAGGAAGAAAGCCGACAGCGCCAGGCAGAGACCAAGTGCTGAGACAAATGGGTTCGTGGAGAGGTAGATCTCCTTCAGACCTTGCGCATCTTTCGCTGCCGCGACAACCTGGAGTCTTTCAGGCAAGGTCGTCAGCTGCGGGAGAAATGGAAGGACCGTGCGGTTGAAGTAAGTGCAGTCCCAAATGGACTGGACGTCAGGAAGCGGCAGCGCCATGGTTTCTTCGCGACAATGGAGATGGGGAAGAGGTGGTCGTTGGGAAGAGAAGTCAAGGTCGATGACGACGATCAAAACAAACGAACCGACCAAACTGCTCCCGCGCCTTACCTCTTTGGGAAGTAACCTTTGAACATGCCTTTCTGCCTCAGGCATCACTACGCGCGGGTATCGCGTTCTTTCGTGATGTCCTCGACCGTTCACTTCCTCGCACACCGTCGTCTACGATCAAGGTTCGGCGATAATTTGACCATGGACGTCGCTTAGACTTGTGTAGACCCGGATCTGCTGCCATGGCAATCACACGGGTCTTATGCGTGGCTGAAAAGCCCGCCATCGCAAAAGCTGTGGCTCAACATCTATCAGGTGGTGCCATGCAAACAGTAAGTGGATGCAAACCTGGAAAGATCCGTGCTGACACCCGTAGCTCTCCATTCGTGGCAACCAATATGTGAAGAACTATCTGTTCGAATTCAATTTCGGTAGCCCCTGGGGCACCTGCGCAGTCACCATGACCAGCGTCATTGGACACTTGACAAGCCTGGACTTTGAGTCGCATTACAAAAGCTGGCTGTCTTGTCCGCCTGGTGCGCTGTTCGAGGCTCCAGTGCATGAATCCATAGATTCAGTACGCACCATATGCCCTTTCTTGCCCGTCTTGCCCAGAGAAAGCACTAACTTGGACGACTTAGGACAAAACCGCCATTGCAGAGAATATCCGAGAACAGGCCAAGTACTGCAAGGCCTTATTTATCTGGACTGACTGTGACCGAGAAGGCGAGCACATTGGCACCGAGGTCCGCTCCCAGGCAAAAGAAGGGAATCCGCGGATTATCGTGAAGCGCGCCAGGTTCAGCAACACAGAAAAGGCGTAAGCATCTCGATTAAAAAAGTCCATTATAAATTACACTGACTAACCCCCCCTTCAGCCATGTCCTCACGGCCGCTCGGGGACTTATTGAACTGGATGATCTCCAGGCCAATGCAGTAGCTGCTCGGATCGAACTCGACCTGCGAATTGGCGCTGCATTTACTCGCTTGCAGACCCTTCAACTAAAGCATCTGTCAGCGGCACTGGCTGATACTTTAATCAGCTATGGTCAGTCTCCATGACCCCTCTTATCTTTCATAAACTAATTTTGACAGGGTCCTGTCAATTTCCAACTTTGGGCTTCGTAGTGGACCGCTACTTGCGCGTTAAAAACTTCAAGCCAGAGACTTTCTGGGGCATCAAGGTCATGCATCAGCGGGATGGCATCAAAGTCAACTTCTTGTGGAAACGGGTCCATCTCTTTGACCGGGCCGCTGTGACGGTTATGATGGAGCGGTGTCTTTTGGCAAAGAAAGCCAAAGTCACCAAAGTTAATCAGAAGCCGACCAGCAAGTGGAGGCCTTTGCCGTTGACAACGGTGGATCTACAGATGATGGGAAGCAGATACCTCCGTTTGGACAGTCAAAAGATTATGAAGGTACCATTAAGAAATCTCATTTTATGCTACCTTGCTGATCCCTGTTCATTCCAGGTTGCAGAGGCACTATATACAAAAGGGTTTATCAGCTACCCCCGTACGGAGACGGATCAATTCGATAAAGGAATAGATTTGAAGAAGCTGGTCGAAAAACAGTTGCCCGATAGTAACTGGGGGCAATACGCACGAGGGTAGGTTTGCTCTATTGGTACTTGATCGATGTTTCTGACCTGGTGAGCCAGCCTTCTTGATGGCGGCTTCAGGACTCCCCGGGCCGGACGTCACAATGACCGCGCACACCCGCCTATACACCCAATTTGCTGGGTTTCGCCAAGTACATTGTCAGCAGACGAGAAAAAGGTCTATGAGTTCGTCGTTCGGCGGTTCCTCGCTTGTTGTTCCGAAGACGCAAAAGGCCAGTCCACAGAGGTTGAGATCGAATATGGCGATGAGATGTTCCACGCCAAGGGTTTGATCGTTCTGGAAAGGAACTACCTCGATGTATATGTGTACGACAAGTGGGAGAGCAGCCAAACATTACCCCCATTCCAAATGGGAGAGACCTTCGAGCCAACCGAAGCCAAGATCTTTGACGGCAAAACCACTCCTCCGAATTACCTCACAGAGCCTGAACTCATTGGATTGATGGACGCCAATGGAATCGGAACGGACGCCACCATGGCAGAGCATATTGCAAAGGTGAAGACGCGCCAGTACGTCGCTGTCCATTCGCGTGGAAGCGGCCGCAACGCAGTCAAGGAGCTCATTCCTACCAGATTGGGCATTGCACTGGTGGAGGGCTATGACAACGTGGTGGCCGGCTTATCCGACAGCATATCTCTCAGCAAGCCTTTTCTTCGGAAGGAGATGGAAGCTCGTATGCGTGAGATCTGTGCGGGCTCTAAGACGCGCCAGCAGGTTGTACATGAGAGCTTGGAAAAATATCGCGAGGTTTTTATACATACCCAAAGACGCATCAACATCCTAAAGGAGGCGTGTCGCAAATATCTTAATGACAATGCAGCCTGACCTGCCGAGATGATATACCTACTACAACTAATGAAGGTGGCCACAAAGAACCTGTGGGTTGTCAAATGCACAAGCAAACCTGTCGAACCATTCTCTCACAGATGATAACTGTAGCGTCTAGACTCAGCAGCAAAAAACACACGATATCTATGCTCCATTCCGTTGGATGGTGAAGCAAAAATCTTAATGGTTCCGACGAGGGTCGAACTCGCGACATCCGCGTTAACAGTGGATAATCTCCTATATTAGCACGGCGCTCTAACCGACTGAGCTACGGAACCAGCTGTTGTGTTAATAGTTGTACTCACGGTATATTGACACAAGATCACGTGACAAAGCTTAGGGTTTAGGGCTGGGCACCAGATGGCGGGGCATGACTCAAACAGGTAGGGCAGCTAGATTGTTGTCGTCACGAGAAAAGGCCTGGTATCGTTCTCCCCAGCTCCCCATCTTTCCAATCTTTTGTCTTCTCGTTCTCCATACACCCAGCTCTCAAACCATGGCGGACTCCGAGCTCCCTGTCCGTCCTAAGCCCGAAGAGACCCCCGCGGGGGGTGAAGCCCCCGCGGAGGGTGCGGAGCAAACTAAGAGCGCCAGCAAGAGCGCCGCAAAGAAGGCTGCAAAGGAGAAGGCCAAGGCTGAGAAGGCTGCTGCTCGTGCTGCCCAGGAAAAGGCCCAGGCCGCCGCAGCGGAGGCCAACGATACCGCGAAGCATCTCTACGGCCAGATGCCCGACTCCGAAGACACCGTCCCCACCACGCGATTCACCGACATCAACGACGACCTCTACGAGAAGGAGATTACTGTGGTGGCCCGTGTTGACAATGCACGTGTGCAGAGCGCCAAACTGGCCTTCCTGATGTTGAGACAGCAGGGAGCCAAGATCCAGTGCGTCATTGCGCTTGCGGAGCCTATCTCCAGACAGATGATCAAGTACACTGGTGGATTGAACGTCAACTCTATCGTGCAGGTCACCGGTGTTGTTAAGAAGCCGCAGACCCCCATCGCCTCTGCTACCCTCAGCAACCACGAGATCCACATTCGCAAGGTTTACATGATTTCGGAGGCCGCGCAGCAGCTGCCGATGCAAGTGAAGGATGCCGAGAGACCCCCGCCGGAGACCACGGAGGAAGGTTTCCAAACCGATGCCGATGGCGCCCCCATTGTCACGCTGAAGACTCGTCTTGACAACCGTGTGCTTGATCTGCAGACGGAGACCAGCCAGGCTATCACCTGGATTTCCAGCGGTGTTGCTGAGCTGTTCGCCGAGTACATGATCAAGAGCGGTTCGCGGTGGATTTTCACTCCCAAGCTTGTGGGTGCTGCCACCGAGGGTGGTAGTGGCGTCTTTGAGGTGAAGTATTTCAAGCGCAATGGATACCTGGCGCAGAGTCCCCAGCTGTACAAGCAGATGTGTATCGCCGGTGACATGGAGAGCGTCTTCGAAATCGCCCCTGTTTTCCGTGCCGAGGACAGCAACACACACAGACATCTGACTGAAGTAAGTCGGCACGGCTGAGACACCGATATTCAGTTTCCGTCAATTGCTGACCCTTTCATAGTTCTCTGGACTCGATTTCGAGAAGACCTTCCACGCCCACTACCACGAGGTGCTCGAGTTTGCCGAGAACCTGCTGGTCTTCATCCTTACTCAGCTTAAGGAGCGTTACGCCGACAAGATCGCCATCATTCAGAAGTCCTACCCCAAGGCGGGCGATTTCAAGCTGCCCAAGGACGGAAAGGCTCTGAGACTGAACTATATGGATGGTGTCCAGATGCTGAAGGAGGCCGGTGTTGATGTCTCTGAACAGGAGCGCTTCGAGAACGATTTCACTACAGCAATGGAGAAGCAGCTTGGACAAATCATCCGGGAGAAGTACGATACCGATTTCTACGTGCTGGACAAGTTCCCCATGGCTGTGCGTCCGTTCTACACGAAAGCCTGCCCCCAGGACCCTCGCTTCTCTAACTCCTACGATTTCTTCATGCGTGGCGAGGAGATCATGTCTGGTGCTCAGCGTATCAATGACATCAAGGAACTGGAGGCCTCCATGAGGGCCAAGGGGGTTGAGCCGAACCAGGAGGGCTTCGAGGACTACCTGAATGCTTTCCGTCAGGGATGTCCCCCGCACGCTGGTGGTGGTCTGGGTCTGAACCGCATTGTCATGTTCTTCCTTGGCTTGCCTAATGTTCGCTTGGCGACATTGTTCCCCCGCGACCCCCAGCGCCTGCGCCCATAAGTGTCGGGAATGTCTGGAAGCAAGAAGAGGAAATATATCTGAACTAGAGAGGGCTTTAGAGATAGCACCCTTGGAAAATGTATGAAAATGAGAATATAATGTATCACAGATGGTAGCTGATGACGGCCTAGCGCTCAGGCTTGCTCACCAAGCCTTGGGGAGACCAGCAGGCAAGTAACGAGCATCTATTGGCTCACAGTTATGTATTTCCTATTAGCCTGTCTTCTGTTTTCCCTGTTAGATTCTGCGTAATACTTCCTGCTACTTAGCTATTCCTTCTTGCGCAGCACATCTAGGTACGAATATCCACGTCTGTTCGTCCCATAACAGTTTCACTTTTATTGACTATTCCTATTCTATTCTCTTTGCTTCGGCCACTCCTTTCTGACGTACCCGAAGGCACCGCAGTTACCCTATGTGCATCCATATTGGCCATACGAGAGCAGTTGAAGTTCAACTGAAATGAAAGGTTATCTCCATGCTATTACTCTGCTAAGCTACACACCTGGGTACTATTCGAAAGATTTCACCCTCTGTCGGCATCTGTCCACTTCGCTCTATAGGTCTGTTGGATGAACAGAAGAAGCACAAATGTCAAAGGAAGCTTCCCCAGAAAACTCCTCCAGCTCGGACACAAATGCGTTCCATAGTCGATCGGAAGTCATGGGCGCATAACTGTATGGCGCCGTTCCGGATTCGTACACCAATTTTTCTAGGTCTGGGAGTAATGCATCGGCAGCTTGGGCTTCCATCTCGCGCTGGGATCTCCGGCTGATGCCTCCCTGCTCCGTATACCATGCGGAATCTTCTAGAATAACCCCGCTTTCGTAGAGAGCGCAGAGCTTGGGGTCAATGTTTGCCTCCTTTGCTGCTTCCAATGCCATTCGGTGGCCGATGGCCTGGATCAGTGGAAGCGAGAGCGGGAGGATATTGCGGTTAAAGGCTTCGCTTCGATGCACGCCGCCAAATTCTATCAAATGCTGTTTTGCCTCTGTCAATAATGCGGCTTCGTGCCGAGCAACGGGGCTGTTGGGGTCTTTAGGGGGCGGCGGCTGATAGCGGCCGATCAGGAGCTCGCTTGCGAGTCCTAAATCCGTAATTAGCATTAAGCTCAAAGTCTGACATCTGTATGAGATGGTGACATACGAATGGCGAGGACCCTAATGTCGCCTTCTGCAGTTCCTACGGCTCGGAATTCCAGCTATAGATAGATCGTCAGCGTTCCGTACGAACAGTGGTTTCGGTTTACTTACCTCCATTTGAAGGATTTGATTATGTTCGTAATATCCATGCCAACCACACTCGTCATTCAAGGCTTTGATGCTCTTCTGAAAGTGCTGCAGGGCAACAGCCTTGAACACAGTCGCAACGGCGTGGCGCACGCGCGGATCGACCTTTCTATTCCGGAAAATGGTCGCCGCTTGCACGAGGAACGCCTGGAGCACATGGTATTGCGCGACCGCGTGGAGGATGGGGAGATGCTGGGTGCGGAACTTGATGACCGCCATTTGATTCCCGTCGTGGCCCGTGACCCTCCGGCGCACACTGAATTGGGCCGCATTGTACACTGCGAGTTTGAGGGCCGGGATGGAAGCACCAGACAGGAATAGCGTCCCGGCTGAGACGCGGTGGATGGTGGAAAAGAAGTGGTCCCGTTCGTTTTGTGGCTTTTCAAGGCTGCCCAGGAGAGCGGAGTTGGGCAGCACAACCCGGTCGAACAGGGTGAGCGCGTGGTCGATTGGATGAGCACCAGCGCGTGGGGGTAGGGCTCTTCATCCAACAGTTAGTATACTCATGCGGAGGGGAATAAGAATGGACACTCACTTCGCAATCACGCCTTTGCACATCTCATGGCCATCTCCCAGGGGAACTAAGAATGGCCGGACACCATGATTCTCGCCCTCCACGATCAGGCGGGCGATGACAACGGCAACGACGGGAAGTCCGCTTCTTGGTGTCGTCGGTGGCATACACCTGCGGTTTGTAAGTTAGCGTTGCGCCTAGACGAGGTATGATACCACCCACTTTGCAGCGGCCCAAGAAGGGCTGTGGAGCTCGAAGCCACCGTCAGGCAAGAGTGTCGCGGTCGTTTCTAGATTTCGCGCGTCTAGTCCATGGCCGACCTCGGTGAGCATGAACTGCGCTCTGGGTGGGACCTTCGAGTTAGCCCGAATCACTAGTTAGTGACTATTTCCCCTGAGGGCGGTACTAACGAGATCTCAAAGTTCAAGGCACGCTGGAGGATCCCGTGAAGGTCCGGCCGGGTGGTTGCGAATGGAGCCACAGTTCCCACAAACAGATTGTACTGGATACTAATCAAAGTCAACGCTCCACCGTCAACTGCCGCGATTGGATCCGTCTGTAGCTTCCAGAACTTCGGACTGAGGGATGCAATGTCTTCCACCGTCAAGCCTAGTCTTGCTTAGCTGGTATCAAGTGGGCTGAAAGGACGATTAGGGCCGTACTGTATGCATCGCAGATTTTCTTCGCCCTTTCGTATGTGAGCCTGGTGCGCTCTTCCAGGGTCAGGAAACGTGCTGGTAGTGTGAACAAAGGTGATTGAGCCAGCTCAAGAGTAGGTGAGGGCGACTGCCACACCCAGTCATAGAGGGCCGCATCGGATGACCTTGGTTCTGGTGGCAGCATATTGTGATCGGTGGTCTTCGAGCCGTCGAGATTGATGAATGTGCATCCCCATCTTCCCTCCAGCGAGCAGCGGATATTTATACACGACCGGTAGTTGCGTAGACGTCCTCCATGTCGATAATGGAGATATCCCAGCTGTTACGAAGTTTGGTGAAGAACCAGGTCATGGACGGCGATTGGCTTCCCTTGCACACGCCAGTCCCGCCACCAACATGATTGTGGCTGGCGGAGGCATACGGACTTCGCCGTCGTTGAGACAATACCACGAAGCAGACTAAAACCGGGAGCTGAAATTCAGCTAAACGCAGCACGAATATGAGCCTGACACATAGTCGGCTACTAATTAAGACCGTGCTATCCCAGAACAAGTCGGCAGTTCTCATCGCTCATCCAGCAAATCCAAAATGTACATCGCCGCGGTACTTACAATGATGAGGCCCCATTGGGCTGCCGTTATCATCGGTTTGGCAGTCTGTTATGTGAGGACTGACTCCCAATTCAGTAAACGAAATCTAACACCTTCCTAGTTTATCGGCTCTGCAATCTACAACTTGTACTTTAGCCCGCTGGCAAAGTATCCTGGCCCATTCCTCTCCAAGATTTCTGCCCTTCCGGATTTCTACTGGTCTTTAACCGGGGACCGGCATATGTGGATTGCACGGAATCATGAGATCTATGGGGATGTGGTTCGCTTTCGCCCTGACGGTCTCCTCTTCAGAACCCCCCAGGCCCATCGGGATATCTTCAACGCCAAAGCCAACGTCAAGCGAGCCAAGTTCTACGACATGATGACGCGGAACAAGCATGACACGAGTACCATTACCGGGACCGACCCAGCCCTCCATGCTCAGAAACGGCGAATTCTAAATACTGTCTTCTCGGAAAAGTCGCTGCGCTCAATGGAGCCTTTCCTGGTCAAGCACGTGGCACGCTGGTGTGAGCTCCTCATTGATGGAGATGGCACAGATTGGTCGACTCCACGGAAAATGTCTGAAGCATGCGACTACCTGGTCCTAGATGTGCTGTGTGACCTCTGCTTTGGGCAGTCTGTCCATACCAAGGAACCCGGCGAGAATGAATATCGCAACATTCCCCATGCGATCGGCTCGTTTCTCCAGGTCCTTTACCCGGTATGCTTCCCATCTTAGCCCGCAGGCAAGCTGGACATATAACTAACAACCCTGAAGCTTGGTCATTCTCCATGGCTAGATCTTATCGTCTGGTTAAAGCCAAGAGGCCTCGATTGGGTGTTTGGGGCCCTGACTCCTCCGCACATCCAATTTCTCTACGACTTCGTGAAGCAGTCGCTAGCACAACGTCTCACGGCCGAGCAAGAAACCCCGTCGTCGGGACATGAAGGCCGAGGGGACATGCTTCACTATCTGATACACGCTAAAGACCCAGCAACTGGTCGCGTGGGGTACACTCCAGAAGCGCTGGAAGCCGAGGCACTGATGCTCACAATCGCGGGTTCCGATACCACTTCCGTGATCATGGCCGGGTTCTTCTTCTATATTGTGCGAACGCCTCGTGCTTATCGGAAGCTCGTTCATGAGATAAGATCTACTTTTGCCTCCGTCGATGAGATCCGAGGCGGCCCCAAACTGACGTCCTGCCAATATCTTCGGGCATGTGTGGATGAGGCGATGCGGATTATGCCTCCCGGACCATCTGAGATGCCCCGGATTGTGCTGCCTGGAGGCATCATAGTTGATGGGGACCATATCCCCGAAGGCACAACTGTTGGAGTGGCATCTTGGAGCTTTTACCGCAATGAAGAGTACTTCCCAGATCCCAACGTCTATCGCCCCGAACGGTGGATAGTAGATGAGCACGCTGGGGTTACGGCCGAAGACGTGGCCAGGGCGCGGTCTAGCTGCCTCCCATTTGCAGCTGGCACAACTGGGTGCGCTGGGAAGAATTTCGCCCTTTTAGAACTTTACATGACCATTGCAAGCACATTGTGGCAGTATGACGCGCGACTACTACCGGGAGACCCGACTGGGGCTGGCAGCAAGGCGCAAGGATGGGGAAAGAGGAACCGAAACATCTACCACGTCAAGGACAAGTATATCAGCGTTAGGGATGGTCCAATGGTTCAGTTTAAGAAGCGAGTAGCTTAGATTCTACATAGGAACACAAACACTGGTGGAAAAACGCCGATACGAATATTATCTGCAAGGCACCAACATATTTCGAGCTGCCAGTAACCCATGTAGAAGGCAATGCGGGTATCTCCGAGATACGGGAGATAGCTCCCAGTGCGAAAGCAAGAAATGCCGATGGGCCTACTGTACCCATGTGCATTGGGGTCTGTGTCATGCTCAATGCCGCAATGTGTTCGGGATTGCCGGAACGATTCTGAAAAGGAAAGTCGGGACTACTCCGTACTATAGGATTTTTGTGAGGAATGGGTTCCTACGCTCCTGATACACTACTGTTCGAGCAAGAGCAGTCACCACTGTGGCTTGCTTATGGAGTCCAGATTGCAGCTCGCCACCTGAAAACAAAAACACATCTCCACTATACACCCCACTTGTATTGCAGCGGTGACACCGTCGAGAACACCTGTTCACTCCAGCATGGCGGTATATTCTGCCGATTGGCTGTCGTTATCCCATAGATTGGCTTGTTATACCCGCCTAGCAAGGTTGGTGCCATATAGTTACTAGTGTAGATGGGGGACAGTCCATTTGCCAACTCAGGCCAAGTGGGAGCACTAACTCCGTTACAGGCAGAAATCTCATGTGGCTTGCAGAAATGCCCAACTAGGGTTAGAAAACAGGGGCCACAAATGCCGCCCAAAGTCATGTATAACTGCCTAAGGTGATGTTAAACATAACTAACAGGCCGGTCCCTACGCCTGCAGCTTATCACAGTAAACACAGTAGGTTACTGAATAATTGGATCACCTGAACGCCACAGTTGACAGCCTGGTACTAGCGTCTACTAGATCTTCAACTCAGTAATCACTTGATCTATGTGGCATCTGTGTGGAAAGCTCGAATCGGGTTCACACTACAGGGTACTCCGTTCTAGCTGGTGCTTCTGGTCATAGATCTAGCCATAATCTTGCGCTAGGTTTGTGGCGTTGCTGAATATCTCAAAGAGGTTGCCAGCCTGCATCCTCTGCTGCGCACCCCGATCGTTCAGATGCGTGCTCATGGACAAGACCCGGGATATGCTGCAAACATTTGCAATTAGATGTGTCTGTGATGAGCGAACCGACTTGCAGGAGTAGAATCGTTCAAAGTATAAATAGACCTCTACTACGACGCTTCAGACAGTCCGACACTAGGTACCTTTATAGAAGCCTTTAGTCTATACTCTCTCCTCCATATTCACTACCAGTTTTCAGACCCCCTTCGTCTTCTCTCCTCGAACAGATTGTCGATCTTTCTTACAGGATGGTCAAGGTTACCCAATTGATCTCGCTCACCACCATGCTCGGTGCGCTTTCACACGCAGCATCACCTACAGTAAGCACTCCATTCTCCAAAATCATGAATATAAGAGCATTATTAATCTTCCACTACAGATGGTTTTCTGCAAAGATGCCAACTTTGGCGGCACTTGCGTTAACTTGCCAGTAGTCTCTGATTCTTGTGTCGACTTCAAAGGTGGCCTTAGCTTTCTGTAAGTATTCACGCCAGCCGGAAAACCGTTTAGAGCCATAGCTGGGCAGGAGGTGTTTTTGACTAATTGCCGTCTACTTCTGTGGTATAGTTACCACGAGGTTTCCTCAGTAAGAGTCCCATCCGGCTTTGTCTGCTCGCTCTCTAGGTATGTACAACCCATGAACCACCCTGACTATACGTGCTTTTTGACAATATTAAGGTATTATGGTTGCACCAATTCTGAAGTCTTTCTCATATCTGGATCCTACTCCAACTTATTTTCTGCGCCTACTGTCTACGGTACCACCAATTTCAATGATTTAACGGCCAGCGTTCTTTGCAGTCCTATTTGAAAGGGGTAGGAAAGGGTGCCCTTTGGGACTGGCTGGCTAACGTCGACACCTACTCTCAATTTATAAGCATATCTAGTTGTCTAGGCACATTTGTACTTTTGTGCAAGCCATCGTTTCAAGCCCGTCTTTGATTGTCCTCATAAACCTTCTCTTCGCTGTCTTCGTTTTGTTTCCCCAGCATCTCCGATTGAATTCCTCGTCAGCTCGCTGCTACTATTGCCTACCTAAGAGAGATGAATGCATACCAGAGACGTGATCTACTTACAATAGCTATTCGTAGGGAGGCAGTCAACTTCTAGCGCGCCTTTTACGCCCTACACTATATTTACTAGTAGTGATTGCTGTTGTCCCCTCGACAGGAGAATCCAAGTGGTATACTCCGGTCTGGAGTAAGTGTCACAAGAAACAAAAAAAAAAAACATACAACAGCTTAAGTATGGTGGTGGTCCCCATGAACTAGGTAAATGGTGGGCAAAGGAGCAAACGTCCACTGGGCGGTCCTTGTCATGCTCAGTGTGGGGGTAGCGCGTACTCGTCTCATTTGCGTAAAGTTAACTTCTTCCTAGTCTAGGTGTATGCCTAGGTAATATTCGAGTGTATGAAACAGAATCTGAAGTTTCCCGAGGGAAGACTGGATAATATGCGCAGAATTGAGGGCACGACATCCTCCTATTCCAGGGAGGGGTGTTCCTAGCTACTGTCTGTTCCGGGATTCTTTGGGCATGTATCTTGAATCGACGAAAACCTGCTCTAATATTCTTCCAGCATCGCCCTTATTCCAATTCTAATGACCTTGAGCCGCAGCTAGGACGGAGACAGCTTCCAGCCTTCCCCCCCCCCCCCCGGCGGCGGGGGTTTCGTGGCGATCAAAAACAACTCCCGACTCAAGGATTTGAGTAATTTCTTTCACAGTATGAGGCCTTGCCGTTGATAGAATTGAAGTCATGTTCGTCCGCCACAGTCCAGTTATGTAGCTCGAGAGCTGCAGGCCATGCACATTCAATTCTTCGAGAAAATGTGCCAATAGCCTCTCGAGATCTAATATCAACAGTTTCTCCTCATCTTGAATCTCTTCTATTTCTTCGGACTCGATCTCTCTCCACTCATGCGAGCAGGTATGAGTGATATCCAAGATTGCGAATGTGACGAAGCGAAGTACGCAAACACTCAAGTGCCTCTTAGAGTGTTCATCAGGCTCATGCTCAGGTTCTGAGTGAAAGAGAACAACATTCAATAACTCGGCGAAGAGACAAATAAGCTTGGCTACAGTCTCCTGGTCAGCACGTGTATGCAAAAGTCCTCTCAAAAGCGCCGTCAGTGGAGAGCATCCATTCTGAGAACAGACACAGTCGCAATCATCTTGAGTATTGTTGAAAAGGATTGTTCTCAGTAAGGCCTTTGGGGGTTCACTCAACGAATGAAATTTCGAAGAAGAGCCTTCCTCTGCGTTCATCCAGTATAATAGTCTTCCCACGCTATTTCCTATGTCATGCAAGGCCGATCCGGAATGCTTTTGGTAATAGACATCGGCGCCTTTACTGATCAACCAGCAAGACTTTTGCAGGAATACTTCCAAATCACAGGGCGGAGTGGTTGTCCAAATTTTTGTTAGGCACGTCTTGTTGTCGTCGTCGATCTCATCCACGCCTCGGAAGCCAGCGCTCCATAATCGGTCGGCCAAATTAAGATTGATGCCAACATAGTCAAAGACTGACCATCTATGACGCTCCAGGAGACCTCCCAGATCCACAGACTTTGCTTCAAGTAAAGTATATACTTCATAAGCATGGACATTCAGTAGGCTCTGAGGTTCGATGCGTAACCGATCTTGGACTTCTCTTGGTAAGTGTGCCTCAGCAAGAGCCTGTAGCCGCCTTCTGCGATGAATGAGTTCGCTGACAATTAGATCAACAATAGCCGGATTAGGATGAAAGCTGGCTATTTCAAGCTCTTTTTCTCCAATAAAGCACCTTTTGTCATTCACCAATATCTTGACGCTCTCCTCACAGTTCGCTTCGCATGCCGCTATAAGGGCGCCTTCGGTTGGTGCATGGCCAGATTCAAGGATCAGGGCTAAACCATCTCCCCAACGAGTGTTCGTTTCGATCCATCGATGAAAATCAACCCCTCTTCTCAGTTGTGCTGTCATAAGTTTCCTGGATTTGTACACGAGTGGCTGTAGCTCCTCTGGGAGTTCGATGTCTTGGTTTAAATCAGCCTCTCACATTCTTTCAGATTGTTCTTTGAGATGTAAATACCCTGGAGCCCTTTCTCATGGGCAATTCTCCAAATAAGGCGGAAGCTAAAGTCTTCGAACAAGTCATCATTCCTACGTCCATCTGCCCTCGACACAAAGTAACGAGGGTTGATAACATTCTCTCGATGCCTCCAGTCAAGGGCTTCGCGGGTCATATATCCCCCGGCTTTCAGCAGGTCTGAACAGATATCAATCGTTACCTGCTGCTTTTCCAGATCGCTGCCTTCATAACCAAAGCCATCGATCATGCTGTCGGCAGGAGTTGCACCCCAGTCGTTCACACGCTGCGGAGAAAGGCCCGCTTGTAAGAGGTTTTTGATAAACGAACGCCAGGTAAGCCGTGAACGGGTATCCCAGTGAGAACTGTAACTTTGCCAGCTAGTGACCACCTGTAGTTGCGGTTAATGAGGGACATTCAACTAAAAGCCTCAGACGTTCTAGCATCAAGTATTTTAATCGGTAAAAAATTTGGAGCATCTATGGCAAATCAATACTCACATGTAGGATGGTATCGCCTCTTGAAGAGCATCCGACATAGATGCTTTTCCTTCACGGAAGGCTTGAAATACAGCCTTCTGAGCGTTCTGCATAACAGTAGAGACATCCTGCGACTTGAAACTTTTCTCTGCATCATGAGAGTATGCTGAATATCTCGGAATTTACTGGCACAATGGCGCGGAAATTCAAGTTTAGGGCTGATTGAGAAGCCTCCTGCTCCAGTTGTGCTTGAAAATGAAGCCTCAAGAGAGATCTTCAGAGCCCATCTGCAGAATAGTCGGCGATGTAGCAAAGTCATGATGGCTTTTCCTTCTGTGTGCAGCTCACACTCACTAATACAAGCCGAAGCGGTATTGCGCGCTCTCCCAGAGCTCGCCATGCCACATGAGCATTTTGATCGGCGCCGATCCTGCTGGGAAACTATAACAAATCCCTGAGTATGTGGTTCTTCATCCATGATTTGTTGGTGCACCAACGCCGATTGGAGTAGACCTGGTGCGAGAGCTGGCAGAGCTTTGTGACGGCAGTTGTCATTTTGCTATGTTTCCGTAAAATTGTGATTAGCAGCTCAAGAGTGGAACCTGTCCAGACTGGATCAGAGGGGATAACTATACCATCTGTTTAAGATGATCTTCAAGCACTTTTAGTCTGTACTCAATACTAATGCCGCGCTGATCAGACCTTTGAGCCACGAGCAACATCTGACTACTATCGAGGGCGGCTGATGCCGAGTATGTGAGGAGGATGTCTGTTTGCTTCTGAGAGAGAGCCAACATAGCCCTTGATATTTCCGATTAGCAAAATATGCTCACTTTTTTCTCTAGTCCAGACTGACATATTCAATATTTGCAGTGAGGTATTAAGATGAGCTTGCAGCCAGCTCACCAGCTCCAGAATTGCCATCAGAGTATTGCGTTTGAAGGGATACAGTATCCTGTTGACCTGAATTTTAGACCCCAAAAAGGTCATGCTCGTGCTTTTGCACTTATCCAGCGTCATGCTTAACCTGTATAGCCCATCTTGGCAATTTAAGATGGAATCGAGGGCGACTGTTGCTGATTGAGCCGTCAGAGGCGAACAAAATACTTGCGCATTAGCGAGAACCTCTTGTAACGCCTTCAACAGGCTGTCAAAACTAGTTATACGGTTTGAGACGTTGTGAATCTGTTCATCATACGCTTTGAAGGGCCCATAGTAAGCCAGTAGACCCTGACAGACTGTGAGGCCAAGCGATATAACGCCTACTGCGCTCCCAGCCACAGAAATTGGATCGCCCATGCAGAACAACGATCAAAGGCTTCGAAAGAAATTTTGTCGGATAGATCAAGGTCTAAGATTTGGAGGTTACCGTGTGAGCTATGCCGGCATTTACGGAGTAAAGAGCAGGCGGCCTGAGGTGGGCAGTGTAATCGTCGATAGCCTACCGCATTCTATTCTAGCCTAAAGGGGCAGTGCAACGCGCGCTATAGTGGTGGCGCTTCCAAACACAGCCCGACCAAAGTCGGGCTTATCACTTTTCCCACCTCATGTCAAGGGGGTTTGTGGACTTTGCAGGTCTGAGCGGGTCCGGAATTAAACAATCGTTTTGATGTATGGAAAAGTCCCAACTCAGGCAGGGATAGGATAGTGAAAGGTCTGTTTCCAGTCAGTTTTACCGGATCAGTTTCTTTACCCCTCCTACTTTCCCAAACACTTATCAACAACAAAAAGGTAAAAACATACAACAGCGGGGATTCGCTGGTGGTCACCCACCCAACTACTAACCTGCCGGCGTGTGGCTTAAGTACGGCTGAGCGGACGGGAAGCCCTGTTTTCCACACCCTATGGTCGTATGTACTAGGTCGGTCGGCCAAACAGAATACCAATATTCCTCTCATGGGCATTTGTATTTGTGCGGGAATTGGGATGAGGCTGGAATGTGAACAATAACCATCCTTAGAAAGCAATAATTCCTGGGTCCACATGGACCGCTGTCTATAGATCTGATTCCCACCTGAAAAAACAATAGCCTTGGATCCACTGGATGGTCTAGAGCTGGATTAATGCGCGATTGATTTGAGGGGAAGGGTCCAGCGAATGGAGCGCGAATATCTCCGCCGCATATCAACGCAGAAGCCCTTATGTCTGTACAACGTCTGGGTTGGATGTACAGCTGCAGGTTGTATTAAGTTGTGGCGGCGGGAAGTCTAATGCAGATCCTGGCAGTGTCCAGGTAGAGAGCCGATATAACCCTGACACTTCGGGGATGGAAAACCGGGGATGGAAAATCCAACAGGTACGAAAAGCACGCTTCAAACATCGAACTTCTGCGCGATTCGTACACTACCGTGACAATAACATATGCTCAATTAGAGCACCCAACAAGTCTGAGGTATACTATCAGATCCCTCTAAGAGCTGCTCTAGCAATATCGTCTCTGGTTCAGATCTACCGTGATCCAGCGTCATTGCTCGGCCGGTGCGGGTATAAAGAGGACCATCGTCCTGTTGATCCTAATGCGCATCTCGAGGCGTCCCCTATCAATGCACTGGCTCTTGCTTTTGGTGTTAAATCAAAGCAGCTGTTTACATCGCTGGCTCACGATATATATATATGGCTCAAAGAGCGCCCCGCAAACAGCATTCCACTATCCATGCGCCAGATCCTCCAATTGCAACGTCAATGCAGAGCCTGGAAGGTGTTGTGAAGGCTCTGTCCTATAGTTCTAATCTGGTTGAGACGTTCAGGCATGTTGCAGGTATGTCACTATGTCCTTCGGCACTTTGCACGAGGTCAATATGACGCTTGGGATAGTTGACATCGTATCTGCATACCATCAAGCATTCCTAATAGACTAGGATTACATGCTTGTCCCTCCATTTCTTTCCGAATCCCGTGGTCCATTGCTCCAGGGGATATAAGTACCATCTCGATGACACCCTGAGGAGGCCATTATTCCATGGGAGAGGATACTAGTCTCCTCTGAGATATTAGAAGTAGAAATGTATCGTTCCTTAAAAAGTTCGAGAACACTTCTACAGTGCTTTGTTCTCTGACGGCCAGCGTCGTGTCCGGAAACGCAGTGCTCCCCAACCTTTCAGGGAAGTTAATCCTGTGCGACCCAACTTAGCGCCTTTAAGTCACCTTGTGACGTGTCAGAAATAAGGGGTATTCGAGTCTTTCGAGCGAGTGGTATTTGTACTTTGAATCTCCAAGAGACGGTTCTAATGGGACAGGCCTGGCCTATCCTACCTTGTCCTACCTTGACAATATTACACCACCGCAATCATTCTACAGCCATGTCTGACAAAGAGAAACGCAATCCTGTTCCGGATAATTATCTACTCGCTGAGATTTTTCCTGATGCCAAACCCGTCTCAACCAACATTATTTCGCACACCTTCGAATCTTGCACCTTTGTTGCCTATCAGGACTCCCAGGAGGAAGTTATTGTCCGTCCCGAAGCTTCAGGCAGTTATATTCCCATTGTGTCAGTAATATAGAAATTGGCGACGCTGGTGATCCCAGATTACGTTCCTGCTGTCCACCAGATTGGAACTGCATCAACAGAAAACGGCAAGAAGCTTGATTACTCAGTAGCTACGTACATCAAGAATGCCGTCACGCTGGAGAGTGTCTGGGGGGACTTGACCGACGATCAGCAGTTGCACGTTGCAGAGCAGGTTGCATTAGCCATCAAAAAACTCCACAGCGTCAATCTCCTCGATGAAAAGGCGCGTCAATTTGTCAAACCGGGAAGTCATGCCATCACGGAGGCGGCCGTTCCACTTGGTGGGCCAGAGTTGGGGCTTTTCTCTAACGTATCTGACCTGGTGCGTGATCTCGTCGCATCCCAGGATGGGTTCGAGCAGGTCACTATCACCAGTACAGATGATGGAGGACTCAAACTTGAGACAAAATTTGACGACATACCCTCCGTATCCATGTCGGAAAAAGACATGTTCGCTTTGCAGGAAGCCATTGTCCTCTGCCACAATGATCTTGAGCCTTGAAATATTCTCGTTCGAGCGGAGAGCCCAGCAGTTCACTACAAAGTCGTGGCGATCATCGACTGGGAATTGGCAGGTTTCTTCCCGTTTGTGTTTGAGTCTTTCTACAAAGATCTTGTCCTGGGGAACGCCAATCTGTATTTTCTTGGTACCGACTATTCAAAGACCAGACGGCGCATTTTATGCCCAAACCGTTGCCAGGTGGTCAAGAATCACTACTAAGGGCTTTGGATATGGTTCTCAAGGCAAGAGCAAGGGCGTCAACTAGAAATGTTGGGAAATTGATCCAGCGCAAATGGATTGAGAGAGAGCAGTTGGTTCAGAGTAACGAGATCTCGTTGGGATGGGTTCGCAATGCTGAAGTTGATGAGGTTGGGAGATTCACTAAGGAGGACAATCAGCAGTTGGAGTTGAGCGTTCTAAGGGAGTTGGGATATATTACTTAGCATCCTCTCTCTCCCTCTCTCTCTCCCCTGAGGCACCTGTTTGAATAGTGACGGTGCCATCATCTCGAATTAAACCTTTCCCTGTTGTCTACCTAACAACCTTCCTACCACAGCAGTATCATTACAATGCGCCCTCAGTCATCACTACTAATTGACTGATTTTCATATGCCTCCTACGCGCCCACGCTTTAGTAGTAACAGCCTAGCGTGGTCCTCGCGCTGTATCGGTACGCAAAATGATTCACTGTCTCGGCCTTAAATAGATATTTAAAGGCGTTGACGAAAATGGTTAAGCGCCTTCTTGGCGTAGGGTCTGGAAGAGAAAAGAATCAATCCTAGGGAATACTGCTTTCGCAGATGAGTGTACTAGAGACGGCTACCATGCCAATGTGCGAATAATCAGAGATTAATATAGTCAACATTTGAAATGTCATCCACCAATCAGGTCCTGTAGCTCAGTTGGTTAGAGCGTGGTGCTAATAACGCCAAGGTCGCGAGTTCGACCCTCGTCGGGACCACTTTTTTAATTCCTGCTATCAGGTATTAGCTACGTCAAAAATATGATTAGACATTGAAGCCAGATAGAACGAATCCATAATATAAGCACCCCACCCCCCATTAGTGTGTCTACACCTTTGGTGGCCTTGCGCCTATCCTCAGGTGACAGATGCATACAAAATATAGCATGCTTGCCGCCAAGTACTTTTTTCCCCTACGTTCTAGGGTTTATTAACTCACCACAATCTACTCCTCTTGTGATCCATCCTCTCTGTATGCTTACGCAGCGACGACTCTCTGGATGGAGTAGGACCATGTACTCAGTCCTTGTCCCACAGGCAAGAAATAGGTGGTCGGTTTTTTCATGGGACTCTGGCACCGGTGCAGGAAAGACCGGACATCAGTACTTCCTTCCAGGCATACATTAACTGCTTGTAGCTGATACACGCCTGGATGCCTGCCTGCAACTTCTCCAGCTCGCTGCCCCGCTCTGTCACATATAAGAGAGCTCTACGGTCAGTTCGCTGATCTGTTCGCTTTCACTACATCAACTGGTTGGCTGGTGAAGATGCGCTCTAGTGGCACCAGGAGACAATTCTCACTTGCGAGCGTTACCACATTGTCCTCAAATCAAGATGGCAGTCTATACCGTCCGATGTTTGGTTACATTACTTCGCATATGCAGGTGGAGGAGGAAGTGTACCACCTATAACAGGACCAATTCTGTTATGTTGAGCATGGGAAAGGTTGCATGGGGTGTGTTTGTTACTCTGATCAGATGCAGGCGTATTACAGCATAACTTTCTTTATTAACTTAGGTAAGGTTCAGGGTTATGGATACCTATATACAGTACATACACTACCATATAAACAATAGATTGGCAGACACAGGGCGTTGTATCCTAGTCCTGCTGTTGGCACATAGCTAGGGAAAGCAAAAAGTAAGGACCGCCTGGTATGATTATATGTACAAAGGCGCTGACTAACTAATAAAATCTTACTGAGAGCAATGCTTCATGGGATGCCTGCCTTGAGTAACCATAGTCCGGTTCTTTTGGATGAACTTTCCTGCACCTCTATTGAAATGCACAGACCACTATCCTCTGCGTACCTTGCCTCTCTCTTCTGGCCTACTAAGTTACCTACCACCATCACTCTCTTACACGCTCCTACGCTTTCCAGCTTCTAGGTCTACTTTGACCAATTCTAAACAAAGGTGATGAGGGTGTTTAAATATCGTGTCTAGCTAAACGTTGCAATGACTATCCACGGTGTCCCACACTGCTGATTGCGAGGTCATGATATGGCACATGATTTAAATTTTCTAATTCGTTTCCACTTCCACCACCAGTTCCCTTCTTATCCTCATAGCGTCTGGTTATTGTTCTGGATGCCTGGGTAGGCAGGAGGGTGACCAACATACGGCTTCCATTCTGGAATGGAAGAATGAAAAGAAAAGAAAAGGGGGAAAAAAAAAATCCATGGTCCCGACGAGGGTCGAACTCGCGACCTTGGCGTTATTAGCACCACGCTCTAACCAACTGAGCTACAGGACCTAGCTGGTGATGCAAGGGCGAGAATTTTAGATACATAAGATAGTGTATCCACGTGGGGCAAGCTACTAACACTTCAATGCATTCATTAGTGTGGTTTTGCCTGAATTTCAACGCATTACCTGGGAAATGACAAATTTTGCACAGGGAGATAATGTTTTATATGTCCCGTTATTTTCCTGATAATGTATATGATTATTATCCTGTAATTTAGCTATATACCCACGCATAGATAGTCCGCAGCCATTCAATCATTGAGCAGGCCAGTCACATGAGGGATATAACTGTAGCAAGTAGGCGGAGGGAGCATTGCCCCCAGCCCTCTAACAGACAAAGCGTACATAGTTATATCACTTAAGCTAGAATAACCCATCAACTGCAAAAGCGCAACAAAAGAAGTACAATATTCAAGAGAGAAGACTGTGGCTAACCCAACATCACTATAAAGGCGACTAGGTACCTAGGTAGATACCACTCTTTGGCTGTATATAACATCTATACTATTACTTCTAAATTCCCACCCCCTTCGCCCCTACTGGAGTGGTATCTATTGTCCACCAACCGTGGACCCTCTTCGAACGCTTCCCTGCCGAGATTATTTATCATATCATCTCCTACACAGTCAATTTTGTTGGCGTGGAAAACGCTTACTTTCAGCCTCCCAATGGGTGAACAGAGTCTTTAAGGAATAACCACGCATCATACTGGATGTGATAACATCAAACCCAATCACTGCAATGCCAGATATGCAATAACTTCCCAGGAACATAGTTATCGTCGAGAAGCTATCCATTGTGGAAGCTTCAAAAATATCTACGAACAACCCGCAGTAATGAAGTTGACCGACTTGGCGCTATCATTATTTCCCCGGAATCCTACCGCGGAAACCCGCCATCTCCTGCATATTGCAGCAGAACGCCAGCGTCTAGCACGTGCGTATCTTTATGTCGCACGGGAGAACGTTATTTCCGCCATGACAGACACCTTTGGCCTGCGGCAGCCAAAAAGGCAGCCAAGCCCTTATTTTGGGAGGAAGAATGCCGTGTGTACTGGACTCTGGAACTTGCAACAGTATTCCACATTTCTAATAGCCGCAGAAGGTATGCTGGGGATGGTCTAAACCATCAATGAAAGAGACGGTGCTTACATACATCTCATGGAATAAAATCATATCACTATTGCCGGAACAGATCTGGACAGTAGCTGTTATTCTATCTGATTTGGGGCTACGCCCACTGTATGGACATCCCATCGAAGATAAATGGAAACAGGGAGTTGGATGCGACGAGCCTGTCAAGGTTGCCTCGGCTTTCCCTCTTGACGCGCCAACCCCCTTTTTGCTTAACTGGACCCTTCCTCCACATCACCACTGTCCGATCTGGAGCCCATCAACCCACCCCCGAGGATAATAGCAGGATTAATGAAGCATGGGGTCGGAAACTGCGTCATCGTCTCTGGGAGACAACACCTGAAGCGATGATCCAATGCCATGCATCCATGACGAGATGACGAGAAACCGCCATGGATTGAAGACGAAGGTACCAGTCACCACACCAGAGGGAGGTACTGTCAGCGTAGAAAACTCATAGTTCGACTTGTCACTTTGGGATATCAGCGCCAGGTGGCTGGCCTTGGTTGGGAAGCCGCTTTCTCATCCCCGGCTCCGTTTTATCTCTAGTAGTAATCAAAGATCTCTCTAGCACCTAGGGAAGTAGTGAACCTAATGTAGGAGATGATCTGGGGCTAGACACCATTGTTGCCTGGTATAAAATAATTGGGGTTGAGGTCCCTCGCCAGCGAAGGAAAGATGGAGATTGCCATAAATGTGCCGATAGTACGAGAGGTACGAGATACATGCGTTACGTGTCACGGTGGCTGAGGATTATTGCAGTACGTAGTGCCAGATTTATAGAAGGGATCCGGCTCCCAGAGGAGCACTACGTACCATTGAACCAATCGAGCTTTTTTTTTTTTTTTTTTTTTTTTTTTTTCATTGAGATAATAACGTCCTAGTATTTTGAGATGCAATCTATGTAATCTTTGCTTTCCGTTTCTGTGCGCTAGCTATATATGTCAGAATAGTACTCCAATTCGTCATTCCGCAGATCAAGGGGGAACGATATCCAACGTTATATATTCGGAAGCTATCAGGGCTACCTGATTTCTTCACCGGACACGCCCAGGTCAGACCTAACTGATGACAATACCGTCAAACTTCTCCGACTACAAACCTGACCAGGACCAATTGTATAAATGAGCGTAGGACCTTTCGAGAATGAGATACATTCTTCCCATGCGTCGAAAGGCATAAGAGGACTATATACATACAACACAGAAGAGACGCGCAGTCCCTCTACACCTGAACTGGAGGTCGCACTAGACAAGTAGTTCAAGTCAACGCAGTGCATAGAGACACGGTAGGCTGGTTGTATACAGGAAAATACACACAGCTAGATCAACCCTCTTACTCCATTCTACGTAGCATCATATCCTCGTCAACGGTGGTTGTGCTGATCGTATTTGTATAGGTAGGCTGCGATGCATGAGCAAGGATGGAGATTAAAGAGCACAGCCCTGTATCACACTTAGTTATACATCCAGTGAATGGCCCTGTATTACAGGGAAAAAGACAGAAGCCAAGAAACCAGTTAAGTGTCAAGACCAATGCATAGTTTAAGCAGGTCTCTTAGCTCAAGATACAATGTGCATCAACTAGACGGATTATACTGCCATCTTGCACATCTAGTCAATCAAAGACGATGTCAAATCGACAAGGGCAAAAAAAACGCTCAACTATTTTCCTACTCGAGCAAATGGTCCCGACGAGGGTCGAACTCGCGACCTTGGCGTTATTAGCACCACGCTCTAACCGACTGAGCTACAGGACCTGATTGGTGGACCGGTTTCCCCTTATCAAGAAATAGAAAGCAAGGTTCGAGTATCAGTAGGTGTATTATCAGCAATAACACGATTCGTGATAACATGACCCTTAACATATGCGAGGGTTGAACAATAGCTTCTATTCAACATATGTATATAGTATGGATTTGAGCTTATATTATCAAAATGTGTTCTTGGAGTTTAGTCCCAGCCTGGTTGGATCTACCGTCATTAGGCCAGTCTCTTGCTGAGGACAACGCCATAGTAGATCGTAGCACCAAGACACACCAAGTTTAGCAGGCTAGATATTCCATGAATACGAGCAAACTTCTTGTTCAGAGCTTGCATTTCCTTGGAGTGGGGAGCAGGGTCGTAGCTCTTCTTGCCATCGCGGGTTTCTAGAAGTCACATCAGCACGACATGCGTGTAAAGATACTTGAAGGAGTAATCCAATTATCCTATTAGGGGGAGTCAGTTCATACCCTGGTGGTTTCTCTCTATCATGGTATTGACGGTGAGCGGACGCAGCACAAACATATTGATCAGCCCAGCAACCGCGGTCACGGCCAAGGGAAGAAGTGTCTTGCAGCAGTTCTCCGCATTCAGAAGCCCAGATACCCCAATGGGCTTTGCGTTCTTGCTGGCGGTCAGGGCTACTAGGACTGGCAGAGCTGACTGGAGAGAAAAGTAGATGGGGAATGTCGACCGTTGCAGGGCTGCGAAGTGTGGCCGCGGCAGGGACCTGAAGGCCACTATTCCAGAGACGAATGACTAACAAGTAAATGTCAGAAGTGACAACATGAAAGCTCGTGATTGTCGATGTCTACCTGGTAGAGTTGGACACCCAGGAGGGTACCATAACTAGTCAACGTCAGTCTGTCGAGATCATTTCAATTGGGGTGGAGCAAACAGACCTCACGATGTGAAATGGACGAGGGTCAATCATGTTGATGAGAAGGAAGGTTTTATCTCTAACTAACGGTGTATACTATGTAGTCAGGAGAAAAGTGTCTAGAAGAAGGTTGCGGATGATGTGATGTACTTGATGGAGGAACGGCCTGGCGGAACTGTGGAACTGTGGAGGTGGTACGATTCTCTTATTTTCACGTGGAAATTGTATGACAGAGCGCTAATGCCACAAACTATCCGGGCTCATATATAATGCCACTTATATACGGCTATACAGACGCACCTTTAGTCGCCATGATGTCATGTGCCTGCGCGTACCGCCTAGTCCCAGATTGGAAATATCGCGCGTCTGCCTGAACGACCGTGTCGCTCCATCCTCTGTTGCCTCCCCGTGTCTGCCTATTAAAGTGCGCACATCCAACAGAGGGCTCTCGGAGCTGTCTTCTGCTCCAGTTCCACCATGGCCGACAAGGAAGCAACGGTATATATCGTCGACGTGGGAAGGTCGATGGGGGTTCAGCGCAATGGCCGTTCAGTCACAGATCTGGAATGGGCCATGCAGTATGTCTGGGACCGCATTACGGTAACGGTGGGTACCTGGACTTTGATATCCTTTTGGACGGTCGACTAAGCCAAGATATAGGTCGCTACAGGACGGAAGACGGCCATGCTGGGCGTTATCGGACTTCGGACAGATGGTGAGGTTGCTCCTAAACAGATATACCACTCCACACTAACCGAAGGTAGGAACCTCCAACGAACTTGAAGATGATCCCCATTTCTCGAATATTTCGGTTCTGTCGAATATCAAACAGTATGTTCTACAAGTGATAATTGATAATTTCCATTATCCTAAGTGACGGTCAAGGTTTCTCATGCCAGACATCCGCAAGTTAGACGATGATCTCAAACCCAGCCAGACCGATAAGGGAGATGGTGATTGACCTCCAGCGTGTCCACAACAACTATATACTAATTCGTCTTCAGCCATATCCGCGATTGTTTTGGCTATTCAGATGATCAGCGTACACTGCAAGAAACTGAAGTACAAACGCAAGATCGTCTTGGTCACCAACGGTCAAGGTCGTATGAGCAATGAGGGCACCGACGAGATCACCAAGAAGATCAAAGAGGATAACATCGAACTTGTCATCTTGTAAGTGATCTGGAGATTCGCCACAGCCTGGGCAACAGGGACTTACTCTCTCTAGGGGTGCCGATTTCGATGACCCTGAATACGGTGTCAAGGAAGAAAACAAAGATGCCCGCAAGGTATAAAACTATACAAGTATTTAACGAACATCTTCCTGACAAAACATTTTAGGCAGAGAATGAGGAGCTCCTCCGAAATCTGGCCGAAAGCTGTGACGGGGCCTATGGCACTCTCGAACAGGCAGTGTCAGAATTAGACATTCCCAGAGTCAAAGTCGTCAAGTCAATGGCTAGTTTCAGGGGACACCTTCAACTAGGGAATCCCGAGGTGTACGAAACTGCAGTCCGTATCCCGGTTGAGAGATACTACCGGACCTATGTGGCAAAACCTCCCTCGGCGAGCTCATACGTTCTGCGCTCGGATCTTGCAGCTGGCGAAGAAACAGGCGGACAGCCCGAATCTGCTGCCGCGCAAGAAAACGAACCCGGGGATGGCAATACCCTGACGTCGGTACGAAATCTCAGAACATACCAAGTCACAGACGAGAGTGCTCCTGGTGGGAAGATCGATGTGGAGCGTGATGATCTTGCAAAGGGCTACGAATACGGCCGCACTGCAGTTCACATCGACACGACTGATGAGAACATCACTACACTCGAAACATTTGCGGGCCTAGAGCTGATCGGGTTCATTGCGAATGACCAGGTATGTTTGCACCCAACTGTTGCACTCGTCTGTCTAACATTTGCAGTATGAACGATACATGCACATGTCGAATACCAATATAATCATTGGACAGCGTGCTAACGATAAGGCAACCCTTGCCTTATCATCTTTCATCCATGCCCTATTCGAACTGGAATGCTACGCGGTAGCTCGGCTGGTGACGAAAGAAAACAAGCCGCCGATAGTTGTCTTGCTTGCGCCGTCTATAGAGCCAGATTATGAATGTCTTCTCGAAGTTCAGCTTCCTTTCGCCGAGGACGTACGGACGTATCGCTTCCCTCCACTTGATAAGGTCATTACTGTCTCTGGAAAGGTTGTGACCCAACACCGGAACCTTCCGAGTGACGACCTGCTCGATGCGATGAGTAAATACGTGAACAGCATGGAACTTGTCAACACAGATGAGGACGGGTGAGTAGTCAGGCTGATTTGTGATGTATTCAGGAGTCCCGGAGTTGACGAAAACAGTGACCCAATAGAAGGCCTGCCGATTGAGGATTCCTTCTCTCCAGTGTTGCACCGAATTAATGCAGCCATCCGGTCCAGAGCCATACACCCGAACGAGCCTATCCCGCCTCCTTCAGAAAGACTGACAAAGTTCTCGCACCCACCGGACGAACTGGTGGAGAAATCCAAAAAATACCTAGAAAAGCTCATGGAAGTTGCCGAAGTCAAGAAAGGTCCGTGGACAGCCCTCAATTACACCAGCTTTGCTAATTAAGAACAGTGCCGCCCAAAACCAAAGGGAGAAAGCGCACCCGTGAAGCCGAAAAGCCTCTGTCCGGCCTCGATGTGGATGCCCTACTTCATCAAGAGAAGCGGACGAAGATCACCCCCAACAATGCCATTCCCGAGTTCAAGCAGGCCGTGTCTCAGGCCGAAAACATTGATGCAATCAAGAATGCTGTGACGCAGATGACCACGATTATTGAGGACCAGATCAAAAACAGTCTAGGCGATGCCAACTATGACAGAGTCATTGAAGGGCTGGGGGTAACGAGAGACGAGTTGATATCTTTCGAAGAGCCAGGTATCTACAACGACTTCCTGAAACAGCTGAAGGACAAGATCCTCAAAGAGGAACTCGGCGGTGATCGACGAGAGCTGTGGTGGCTTGTACGAAAGAGCAAACTGGGCTTGATCAACCAGCGCGAGTCGGATCAGTCACGAGTGACAGAAAAGGAGGCCAATGAGGTAAGTCGCATATTAAGCGGATCTAAGCGAATCTATGGACCGACAAGACTTACTAACTCATCTATCAAGTTCTTGTCGGCAAAGTAGCCCGGAGTTAGGTAGATAGAATGAAATGGTCTCCATGAATGAAGCTGATCAAGAGCAACTCTATGGCAAGGACGAAAAAGTACTCGCTAAAACCAACAAAACCGCTTCGGATGAATGCGCAACAAGAATGTATCAACATTAGCCTATGTTCAAGACAATGGAAAGGATCAGGAAATCTTCCCAATTCTTTTCTTGCCGATATCGACTTTCTTCTGTAGTCTGCCGAACCATTAGTATAAGTCCATGTGAACAACTGGAAAGAATCCATACCTGTCCGCATCCTCATCGGTCAGCTTCAGCAGTTCGTTCTGGATCTCCAATTCCGCATTAATCGCAATTCCCAGCTCCTTCTGCCGGTTGACAATCTTCATCAGCTCCCCCACACTCTGGTCCTGTTCCTCCATCGTCTGCCGCTGCAGCTGCAGTACGCCCTGGTTATCCAACTCGCGTGTCCTCTCCGTTTCCTTCCCGAGCACCCTCCCCCGCGCAGGTTTCCTACCGGCACCACCGATCAGGGCTTCCTTATCCTGGATTGAAGCCACCGCCTTATCCACTTGGCTCTTCGCCGCCATGGCATTCAGCAAGTCCTCCAGTCCATCCCTCTCCTTCCGGGCATTGATCACAAGATCCTTTCGCCGACGCAACTCGCCCTCGCCCAACGAGCTCCCTCCATTCATAGCCCAAGCGCCACGACGCGCATCCCCATTCCGTCCTGCGGCGCTGGGGCTTTGCGTCCGACCACTGCTAGCCTCTCCAATATGCTTCAGGCCCTCCTCCAGAGCAGTGATCAAGCTCCCCGCCCGCACGAGACTACTTTTCGCCTTCGCGGAGCTTTCATGCTGCTTCTGCGGGGTGGTTTCCTGGTCTCGGCGCGTGAGATGGAGCCGCGCATCGTGCAGGTGCGATTTCATGTCGCGGTAGCAGTCGAGCCACAGCGTAGGGTCGGTGATGGGGGCGTGCGAGCCGGCTGGGTTGCCGGGCTCGGTGATGGCCGCGTGGAGACGGGCGGAGGTCGTGGATCCATTGCCGTTGGAGCTGGCGGTTGCGGCACTGGGGAGGTTGAGAAAGGCACGCCAGGCGGGGCAGTTGCGCCAGCGCGAGTCGTCCGCTTCGTTGATCGCGCGGAGATATGCTTCGAGACCCTGGCGGCGGTCTTCGCGGAGCGAGGCGTTGGAGACGGTGTTGGAGAACCAGGACTTGGAGGGTAGGGGGACGGGTGGGGCGGCGTTCGTTTGCTTGACGAGGTTTGCGTGGAAGGCGGCAAAGTCGGAGTATCGTTTTGCGACGGTGAAGGAGCGGAGTGGGAGCCGGAGGGTGATGTGGTAGACGGTGTATGGGGGGGAGGTCGGAGAGATGCTCGTCGTTGGGATGAAATTTCGAGGCTGGGAGCATGATGTTCTTTTCCACGGGGTGGGGCGTGAAAAGCTTGGAATGGGGATTTCTTTTGACTCCGAGAGTCAGGCTGTTTGGTCCATGGATGGAGTACGAGTTGTTGAGTTGGAGAGTCGACAGAGAGGAATCAATCAATGGGCGGATGACTGATAAGGACGTCAGGTGCTTCCGCGCCTAACATGACGCAACGATCGTCGGCTTGCTGATTGGGAATAACCGCCAGCATTGTTTGCGCGTCGTCGTTTCTACAATTTATTCGGAGTATATAGAACACAATTCATGTTGAAGATACATGCCGCCTATAACATAGTGGATTGTAACGCAATGCGCATTGGGTATCTTGAACTCTTGCCTGACAACTCGGCATCGCGACATCTAGACTACAATTACAATTTCATATCACAGAATCGTCTGTCAGTTCACTCTTCGGGGGATACTTCCCATAACTCGCGAGCCTGGAGTAGGTCTCGCTGGCCGTAATACTGTCCAACCACAGTAATGATCATGTCCAGCATGGCTTTGGTCTGCGTAGCCACGTCCACAAGCTCACACTCTGTTGTTGCTGCCTCCACTGGGGGTTCGTCAGCTGGTAATGGAGCCTGATCTTCGCCTCCTTGTAGCTTCGCTTGTAGTCTGGCTTTCGCCTGCTCTAGCTCGTCTCCCTCGGCAGAGTTGTTCTCTGCATCTGGCATGTCCAGATCCCTTTTGGGGACTCCATCATCACCCTCCACGGGGCCATTGCCAAAGTCCGACTCATCGTCCGACGTTTCACCATCCTGAGCAGCAGCCTGGTTCTTCGAGAGCTCCTCCTCCTTCATTTTGCACAGAATCTTGGCGGCCCGTTTTCCCAGATCCCGGATTTCCCCCACCTCCTCTGTCCCCAGCTGTCCAACATCCCGGCATTTGCCCAGTAGACCCCAGGCCCAGGCTCCCATCCGTCGAACCCGTTCGGCGCTGCCGCTCCGGACATTCTCGGATATGAGTCGCGCCATGATCCCCAGTACGCCCAGAACACTATCCATGTCCATGCAGGCCAGCTGAACGGTCGATGGATCCACTGCGAGAAGCAGGTGCCGCCATTCCTTGCGCGCTGTTTTCGAGTGTCGCGGGAAACTGATCGGGTGTAAATCATCCAGGGCGGTGATCGCCTCGGGGGGTGGGGTACATTTCAGAATCGATCGAAGAAGAAGAAACCGATGGTGGAGGAGATTGTAGTAGCTGGCTTGCGCGTCGGAATATGTGGCTTCGAGGACGTCCGTGGTCGAGATGGTCGCATTTTGTGGCGCGACATAGACTCCATCCACATACACTCCCTCGCGCACGGGAGGTACACCTTTTTCTTCTCGTGGGTTGAGGTCGCCAACGGCGCTGTCATCCGGCGGCCGGGCTGTCTCGGTCTCTGGTGCTGTCGGCTGCGGTGCAGTAAATAGAATAGGTAAGGAGTTTGCTTCCGATCTAAATTCCAAATTCAAGAAATGTCAGTCTAGGTCCCCCAAAGGAAGTGAACAGGGCGAAGAGTCCGTTCGTCGTCGCGAGCTGGAACGGGAGAACAACCAGACTTAGCACGCCAGACGTTTAGAACGCGAAAAATTGTGGCTTACCTGACCATGCGAAGATACTCCAGCCCATCCTCTGCGGGTCCATAGAATAGCTCATCATCATTCACGCTGTCGAGTCCGGGGAAAGCGCTCTTTTGACCGTACACCGGATGGTTGCGAGGCCGCTCATACGGCGTCACAGTCTGCGACATGCCGTCTTCCTCTCCTTCCTCGTGATATGTACAGTATCGTTTGGTATGGGGGTAAGCTGTAGCGCCAGGACTGGAAACTTTTCGCTTGGCGGGCATGGTGATCAGGGCCAGAAGATTGAGCTGGTCGGGTCGAGCGTATGGAGGTGATGCCTTGTCGAACATTGATTGTGAAGAGTTAAGCTTGGATTATGTTGCAAAACGTTGAAATCTCCTATGAGCAGCTGGTCCTGTAGCTCAGTCGGTTAGAGCGTGGTGCTAATAACGCCAAGGTCGCGAGTTCGACCCTCGTCGGGACCATTTTTTTTTTTCTCCTTTCATCTGCCATGAATAAAGGCCAGCCAATGTTGTCTTGTCATCCTTTTTGCCCATACATTTCCAACAGGCGCGCAAACCACGCTTCCACACATTCATCAAGACCAAGTATATATAGCCTTTTCATGTCTATAAAAAAGAAGAAACACCAGCGACCTTTCTTTCCCACGACTATAACATACATATGCAAACTACCTGCAGGCGACCGCCGTCCTATTGACATGGCCAATATGCTCTCTCTGATTGAGAAGCCCATTGCTCCTGAAACTGGTGGGTGGGCCAAGGGAAAAAGCAGTTAAACGAACACTGCTGAAGCGGGTACGTCAGTTCTGATATAACTGTATCAATACCAGGGCCATAAATCGCCACTTTCTCGGTAACTAGCCCCCCCACACTAGTTTAATTAAGAACGCCAATCTTCAACAAAGGGTCGATAGATCAGTGGTAGATCGAGAGATTGCAGTGTACTGAATCATCTCCAGGTCGTGGGTTCGATCCCCACTCGGCCCTTTCCTTTTTGCCATTCTGTTTTTTGCCCTCTAAACATTGACCATTTACCCACCACAAAGATATATATATATATACATTGTCTAGTCTCCAGTTGTGTCCCAGTTGATGAATGCAAAATGGACGTGAGACGACAGCCTAATTAGCGTGAAAACTGGCTGAATTAGTCAAACCAGGACTATATTAACGCCCGTATATACCCAACTCTTCCTTGAACCTGTTTCTTACCATCCCTTATCCTCATCAATACGATGATGTGCCAACCTTTTCTGCCTCCACCTCCTGAAGGGGTCAACTTTGCGGGCCAGACAGTGCTGATCACGGGCGGAAACTCAGGCCTGGGCCTCGAAACCGCCCGTCAATGCCTCGCCCTCCAAGCAAAGCGAGTAATTATCACCGTCCGCTCTGAGGCCAAAGCCCAAGATGCTCTATCAACACTAAGAGCCAACCCGGACGTGCGCGGTTCCAACCCAGATGCAACGCTCGATGCATTCATCCTAGATCTCGACGACTACCAGTCTGCCATTGACTTTGTGCACAAGGTCAAGCAGGAGGTTGCTGAACTGGACGTTCTCCTGTGCAACGCTGGAACTTGTATGCCCGAGTATCAGACCAGCAAAAGCGGTCATGAACGGCACATGCAAGGTCTGTAGGCCGATTTGCCTCCTACCTATCTCCTTCGGGACGGCGCTTTCTGACCATTATCCAGTCAATTGCTATTCCCAATTCCTTATCGCCCTGGAGCTGCTGCCTCTTCTTCGTGCCACCACGGCCATGCGAAAGACGCCCTCGCGATGCACCATGGTCGGATCCTACTCTCACGCGAACAACTCCCTGGCAGATCATCCTCTGCCAGATGGTGTCTCCGTCGTAGAACACTTCGACAACCCGGCCAACTACGTCAAGTTCAAGCAGTATATGAACAGCAAGCTTGTTATGCATGCCTTCGTCCAGCATCTGGCCACGCTTGTGCCCGCGAACGAAGTCATTGTGAACGCACCGTGTCCCGGAGTCGTGGCCACCACGCTGATGAAGGGCTTCCCGCTGTGGCTCCGCGCGATTATATTCGTATGGCACAAGACGATGGGCCGGTCTGTGGAACAGGGGGCGCGTGCGCTGATCTATGCTACTCGAGTGGCAGGTGAGGAGACTCACGGAAAGTACCTCTCTAATAATGAGGTGGCTAGGTATGCTTTCCTCTGCGCCGGTTCTTCATTAGAAACATGAACTGATGGTTTTTTAGTGCAGCGAGTGTGTTGAGTGGGAAGGACGGCCAGGAATTTGCCAGGCGGGTATGGACGGACTCCTGCAGAGAAGTCCGCAAAGTGAAACCGGATATACCGATTCCAGAGTAGGTGTGCTGTTCCGTGATGTCATCTCTGTATAAGAATTTGTAGTTGCATATATATTCTCGTTTTTGCTTTTGGCTAGATGGACAGTGAGTACTATATTGATGGTATCTTCGATATATAAACAAACAAACGGAAAGAAGAACTCAGCTGGCTAGTCTATGATGCATCTTCTCCTAACATCAATCTATCTATTCAAGAAATGTAGTCGAGCCTGTACAAGCCTTTATGCTCAGACCTTCCATTGCGAGGTCTTCAGACCATACTCGACCGCCTTCTGGACGTTGTCCACGATGGTCTCGGGTGTCCACGTAGGCTGACCTCCACTATACACACCGGTCCGCACAAGAAGCGAGTGCCACTTGCTGCCATGCGGACTGCGGTACGTGTTCGCGCCCTGGATGTCCGACTCCGGGTTGTCACCGACCATGTAGACGTTCCGAAGAGGAATATCTGCCGACGGACCAAAAGCACGCGACCGATTCCGTAGCATCTGGTTCTCTGCAAACTCATACGTACCCTGGTAGGGCTTTCCGATGATCGTCTTCTTCAACTCAGCACCTTTACCGGGACCTCCTGTAACAGCAGCCCATACACCTTCCAGTGCCTCGCGGAATCCGCCCTGACCGAGGCGTGGAAGATGGTACGCAGCCGCCCACCACAGGTCCGGGTTTGAGAAATACAGGGGCGGCTGACCGTCCTGCAAGTATCCTCGATTGGGGAGGTCGGTTCGACCGTTCTTCTCCGAAATGGTACCCAGGATGCCCTGCGATGACAGTAGAAAGTCTATAACTACCTGAGCATCCAACGCCCAGTCTCGAGGGTCGTTGTACACAAAGATCGCGTCCACCTTGAGGCCCTTGGTGGGGTCGCTGGGATCATGAGGCTTTGGCAGCGGTCGGGCGAACTTCTTATAGTAATCCTGGAAGACCTTGGCAAAGGGCCAGATGGTTGGGTTTGCCATGAAGATATCTCCGGGAGTCACTACATTCTTGAACCCATACCTGTGCGTGCGTCAGGACTGACCGGCCCAAATAGAGGGATTCCGGGAGGAAAATGTGCATACTGCTCTGCAACTTGGCGACAACGATCGCCATCCCCTCCCACAACCAGAACGCATTTGTTCTCCAAGGAGCTCTGCTCGTCCGGCCCCCGCACCAACTCCGCAAAGGGGGAATGACTCTGCACGATCACCGAGGGGTCCAATGGGACCTGTAGTTTGTCACTAATCTCCGCCACTCTTTCGGTCTCGTGTTTGCCGCCGCCATTGGTGAGGAGGATAAAGGGAATGCCCTGTTCTTTCAGAAGCGCCAACGACTCCGCGGCGCCGGGAATGGGTTTGGCAGAACGGAGGAGGACGCCGTCAATGCTAAGCAGGGCATCAGCTATCGAGAAAGCGGGCGGCGACTGTACGTATAAGAAAGGACATCATTCACATACTCAAAGGCAAACGCAAAGTCCGGAACTCGTGGCTGGGCACTGGCTGTCTGGATGGACCGATAACCGCAATGCGTCACACCCGGA
>NT_165933.1:223057-322284 GCF_000149615.1 Aspergillus terreus NIH2624
ATATTATGATTCATGACTGATGGTCCCCTCCGGGTGTGTATGTTAATAAGATTCGTTTTATAGTAGATATTGCTGGCGCATTGCAAAATATATCATGCATACATGTGACCCACAAAAGTGACGAGAACAAAAACATAGACAATGTTGGACGCCTACAGAACGTTCACCTCTAGATCAAAACTGCATTATAATCGGCAAAGTTTTAAAAAGAAACATCAGGAGAAAAAACGTCAAGAACACAAAACAAGTCCGATCTCATAATGCTGGACCCGCTGCAGAAATGCGCCACCAAGCTCATGCCCTATTACAATTTACAAAGTCAAGCAACGGACGCAATCACAGCAGAAGCGACACCCTCTTCCTCCGCCCGGACGGTGATCTTCGTCGTGACACCCGTCTTGCTGGAGTACGCCATCTTGATCAGAGACGCAACCCGGCCCCCGGTTACTGTCTTGCCGAACAATTTGAGGGTGTGCGTGCTATTGCTCAGGGCCACGTCGGTGCCCTCGAGCGGTTGCAGAGACAGAGTAGAGATCAGCTGTTCAGTAGCGTCTGTAGGAAGATTAGCATCCTGTCTGTACAAACCTGGTCTTCGTGTCTTACCTGTGATGCCCTTCATGTTGCTAAGCTGTAGCGTTTCGCTAATCTCCTCGCCATTGGCACCAGTCTGCTCCCAGACGTGGTCGAAGCTGCCAGCGAACGTAGGAATGACATAGTCGCTGCCAGTAAGCTCCAAGTCCTCGACCTGGTACTCATCATCGTATCCGGATTCCTCGGGCTCGCCTGTCGTAGGGTCGATTTCCTTGCTGGTGAACTTGAGGACGTTGGTGAATGACGTGACGGGGACGCTGTGCTCGCCACCAAGCTTCTTGAACGTAACATATACAATGCCCGGCTCGTTCGTAGCCAGCTTCGGCGCAGGGACAATGAACTCCTCCTCCAGGACGTCCTCTTCGGATGGCGTAGCAGCCACCGTGACATCCTCGAGTACAGTGTCGGGAAGGGTGTTCTTGATATCGTACTGCAGCACAACGTGTTCCTTGAAGATATGCTTGACAGCCGTGACGACGTATTCCGTCTCGCTCTCGGAAAGCTCCACAGGAACAGAGGACTTGAGGAGAGTACCGTACTCCTTGAGCTCTGGGATCTGCATAAGCTGTTCGGCGTACTTCTGAGTTGCGGCAGCAGTGGCAGCCTCGGCGACTCCGTTGGCCTTGCTCTTGGTAGGACCGGCCGTGGGCGCCTTGAGGGTCGGGGTGGCAGAGGTAAGCTTCTTCGTCCGCTCCTCAGCCAACGCCTGTTCCTGACTGACCACGGGGATCGTGGAAACATCGAAGGCAGCGGCAAACGTCTGCTTGTCGTTCGAGGTCACATACATGACCAATTGGTGCTCGAATGTCGAGAGAGAGTACATAGAATCTAAATCCCATGATGAGCCGTGGCACTATCACATGACAAACGCACAAAAACTTACCGTTCTTGATGAACGAGGAGGCCATCTCGTCTTCCTCGGCCATCAACCGAAGGTTGAGCGCAGCACGGTCACGCACCTCATCATCGGTGTCGTCAAGACACCGAGTGAGAAGAACGGAGACACTCGACTTGACCTCGGGATCCTTCTGTCCAACGCCAAACTTCGCGAGAGCCGTCACAGCAGCAGCACGAACGATGGCATTCTCCAGAACAACGCGGTTGTAGATGTAACGAATGTACTTGGTCGGGTGAGAGGTCTTGGGACCTTCCACACCGAGAAGATGCAAGATTCTGACAGACAGCTTGGTGAATTCGCAGTCCTCAATGAACTCACAGAGATGTGCGAGAGCTGAGGACAGTTAGCAAACGGCACTTGATAGATTACGAAAGAAAATAACATACCGTCTTCCTTGCTCTCCGGAACGAACTTGATCAGATCGAACATGCTCTCCACAACGCTCCGCTTGAAGTCGTATCCACCCTCGTCCCGCAGGATACCACTCAGGAACGCCAGCATGCCGGCCTGCTTGCTGGGGAACTTCAGGCAGAGTGTGCGGATAGCCTCAACGATAGTAATCTTGAACTCATCCGTGATATCGGCCATGAAACCAGAGATCTGTTTCATCAAACGGTCGACGCTAGCCTCGTTACCGGTCTTGAGAAGCGTGGTGATCGCGAAGGTAGCGATGGAGCGGTTGGAGTTGGAGATGAGCGACTCGATATCAGGGTTGCACACGTTCACAACATGAGGCTTGAATGTGGCGAAGTTGTGGAGGATGCGGATGGCTGCGAACTTGGTGATCGCCCGAGGAGACGAGAGGAAGAGCTGCAAAACGTGAACGGCCTGGGAGGCCTCGGCGTCGGTGACGTCGCGCATATCGCAAATGGCCTTTGCGGCTTCAAAGTTCACCATCTCATGCTTGTGTCGGAGCCAGCCATCAAGCATCTGCATCATGGGCTTGCGCAGACCGGGGTCTTCGTCGGCCAGCTTGGCCGCTAACCGCACCAAGAGCACCAGCGCAGCAGGGCTCTTGATCACACCAGCGGCACCGTACTGTTGAACCATCTTCACCAGGGCCATCCGATCATGCGAACGCATCTGGTAGAGGAGACCAATGGCGTGATATTGGGTCATGAAATTCGACTGCGAGATGGCATGCGCCTGCGAACTGCCGCCGAAACCAAGGAAACCGGTCGATTGCTTCGAGGCCGAGGCGGCTTCCTGGGTCTCGCTTTGCCATCTTCGGACAACGTCACGAGCAATGGGGAGAAGGTGGTACGAGGAAACGATGGCACCGGAGGAAACCCAAGGAGTCTTAGTCGACGATAGCATTCTTGATCAAGCGCTCGCTACCTTGAACGGTGGTGGCCTTTCCGCAAACCATTGTTAGCCAATGCACTCAACTTGGTGTACAACGAACTCTTCGAGGGAACCCGCTTACATCGATAATGCGGCAAAGCGCTCGGATGGCATTAGCCCGGTAGACGACATCGCTACCGACCGCGGTATCCTTCATGATAATGCTCGTCGACATGATCACGTCCTCCGCGGTGTTGGCCAGCTCCTTCAGGATGAGGTACACCATTTGCCGTAGCGACGGATCCTTATTCTGGAACAACTTGGAGATACCGAAGAACAGCGTGGTGGCCTCGTTCGTGGGGAATTGCTCCCCCGTGAAGAGGAGGACGGCAATTTTGGTCAGGAGCGTGCGGCATTGTCGAGGGGAGATGGGAGAGGTATTGAATAGGCGTGCTAGAGGCCGAAAAAGAAACGGAAGACACTGTCAGCAATAACATCCCAAAATCTGACGCGATTGCCCGGAGAATTGGTAAGGGGTAGGGTGGGATGTCCTCACCATCTTGAAATACGGAGGTCCGATCGAGCTTGATCATAGTCTGATCGGCGTCCTCATCTTTCTTCATGTAACTCATGGCGACGGGCTGCCTAAATTGCAGCAGCTGGAACACGCTCTATAGCAATGGTCGGGGAGAAACACTGGTCGCTGAAGTGACGTCGAGGGAGAAATCACAGGGGAATCGAGTAAGGGCGGGATAAGCGATTCTCCTTGTGCAGGCGGTGTATGTTGACGACTACCGCGCCTTGACTACCCGCCGGTCGGGAAGCGATCGAAGAGAAGACGACGGCGAGAAAGGAGTGTCGGAGAAAAGGCGAGGGTGGAGGAGAATGCCTGACGTGAACCTGGCGCAGGCGGATGGATGTTTTGGCGGTTGTAGAGTAGTTGAGCTCAATCTCCAGGTGGCCTCAGCCCGTCCCGTCCACGCAAACAGTGCAAACAGGCGGGAGTGCCTCGACGCATTAACCTTGCCGGCCATCTATAATTATTCTGGTTACCTATTTCCATTCCACTCATTCTCTTTTGGTCCATTGCCTGCTAAGGATCTATTCTGTTTGTTATACATATCGCACAATGCAGGTCGAAGTAAACCCCAACGAAGACACCGAATGGTCCGTCTCTCCGCCAACTCCTCCATCCTCATACTGACCCCCGCCACAGGAATGACATTCTCCGCAAACACGGCGTCATCCCCGAAAAGCCCCAAGACCCAGAACCGCTCATTCAAGAAGCGCTCGTCGAGGCGGAGCGGAAAGCCTACGAGAACCGACTAGAGGACAAAGACCTAGACGAGCTCGACGAGCTGGAAGATGAAGAAGACGAGGAGTTTCTAGAACAATACCGGTGCGTGCGCATATAATGAAAGCGCAACAACATGACCGAACCATGAGCTGACGGAAGGATTGCGACTCAGCAAGAAGCGACTGGCGGAGCTCTCCACCATCCAGCAAACGAGTCTTTACAACCAAGTGTACCCGCTCCAAAAGGTCGACTATGCGCGAGAAGTGACGGAGGCATCTAACAAGGCCTTTGTATTGGTCCATCTGACCTCCTCGTCCAGTGCCAATGTTGAGTCGCGTATTCTGACGGAACTCTGGCGGCAACTGGCCGCCAAATATGGAGATATCAAGTTCTGCGAGATCCGCGGTGATATGTGCATCGAAGGCTACCCGGACCGCAATACCCCGACGATCTTGGTTTACAAGGACGGGGAAATTCGGCAACAGCTGATCACATTGAAAGAGCTTCGTGGTCCCAGAACGAAGATCGAAGGTAGCTCCTCAATTCCTGTAGCGGGTTAAACGTGGCCGGGGGTTCCAGATTCATACTGACGCTGGACAGATTTGGAGCGAATGCTCCTGGACCTTGGTGCTCTCAAAGAAAGCGACGTCCGTCTGAAGAAGCGGTCGGACTCGTCTGACGACGAACGTCCGTCGACGATTAAGAAGACACAGGTCGATGATGACGATGATGACTGGGATTAAGACGAAAACCATAATACAAAATATTAACACACCGGAAGGTGCACCGGAACGTGATGAACATGGCTCTTGTTTCTTGCTTATGATGAAACAGATTCTGGAAATCCTTGATTGAACATGTGGTCCTGGAGACCGACGACCGGATTAGATGTATGTACAAAACCTTTGGTTCGTTCAATTAGCACCGATACGGAGAAGCAGTCACTCCCGAATGAGTAGAATTGCGAGTAAATAAGCAGCATGCAACGTCAACCCATCGCATATTAGAGGAAGACGGTATATGTCCATGACTCCAAGGCGATTTTCATATGACAGCCCTATCGTGTGGTTCCGAAACACAAGCACACAAAAAGAAGTCCCAAAGTCACATCCATCGCCACAATATACACCCAGTAACACGCCAGAAAGACACCCGATTATCCAACCAAGAAAACCAAATACCAAATATATACGTCACATCGTAGTCCGAGCGCAAGAGACCAAGAACAATCAAATCAATTCGTCACGCGTGGCAGCAGCACTCTCTTCGATAATCTTGCGCACCTGGTTCTCCGGGAACGCAGGCCCCTGGCCATCGCACCGCGCCAGACCCTTGAGGCGTTCCGACACATCACCGATATCCACGAGTCCCTGCTTGAACAGCTCGTGCGCCTGAATGAGATCCCAGGTCGCACCCGCATCAAGCAGCTTCTCCCCTGTTTTCTCGCAGATGGTCACCCGATGACGAGGAGCAGGCTCGCCATCCGGCACGAGTGTGGAGGTGAAGTCCGTCGGGGAGTACTTCAACGGGCCCGTCGTGGTGGGTTCGGCGTCTGCGCCGTGCTGTGAATGATGGATGGACTGGGATGTCGCGCGGAGAATTTCATTCTCGGTGGTGAACTTCGCCAGCTGCTGCTTCAGTCGTTCGTTGTCCGCCATGAGTGTGCTGGACTCCTGCTGCAAGTTGTTGACCTTCTCCTCCAGCTCGCGCACATGCCGCTCCTTTCGCTCGCGGAAAGCTCGTTGGCTACCGTGCAATGTTCCGGTCAGCCTCCGTTACGATCGCACTATTTGGTACCAGTTGCCGCATTGACAACGGCAGAAAGAGAAGGACCACACTTACGCCGCCCTGTTCTGAGCCTTTCGCTTGGACTGGGCCGGAGTCATGTTACTGCCCTCTTTCTCCTCGCTGCTGCTCCGACCCATGCCATGGTCGCCGACTTGATCCTCACCATCGGCCGATGCGCGTTCATGGTGAGGGAGGACTTCGTTGCTGGAGATGGAGTGCTTCGAGAAGGACTCGGGCGGCGAGTGCGGCGGGACAAAGGAAGCGGGAGCGGCGGGATTTTGGAAACGCAAGTTGGTAGGATCAAAAGATTGATAGTTCTATATTCCCCGGTGGACGGTTAGTAATTGCGCAAGGCTGGCCGCATGAAGTAGAGGGATGGGAATCAGACCAAAGAGACCAAGGGGTCCTGTAGATCCTCAGGCTGCGAGGTATGGGTTGTCTGTTCGGGGGTGGGAAGGTTATGAAGGCCATAAAGCGGAAAAGGTTGAGACTGAGAGGTATAGTAAGAATAATCCATCTCTGGAGGACTCCTCCTTTGAAAGAGGAACACTGTAGATTGTGAGAGAGGAGGTATAAAGACGATGTTAGAACACTGGGAAAGGCAGATGAACGATGATGACCGTAACGATTTCCATCATGTTCTTGGGGCGTGGAGAGTCTAGAAATCCCATTAGTCAGGCGGGCACGTTTACGATTGGCTGGCCGCAACATCGCCGAACCGGCCTTGCATGACCGGTCGTTTTAGAATATACTTAGGACAAGGCAAGACCTTACAATCCACAACAAAGTGCATCATAATAACAGCTGAGATTAGATAGATGGTGAAAGACGAGACTATATCCTGTACGGTCCTCCACGGACTTGATGGCATTCGAGAATGCCAGGGCAGCTCGAGATACCTTCCAAGACCCGGGCCTTACGCGAACCAGCCTGTCATCACATGGAGTTGAGAAGAATAAAAACAATGGGAGACAATTAAGCGAAATAACACGATTGACGCAGACACCACCCCGGAAGCGACCCTAGCCAGATTCCGTCGCCAATCACCTCTCCGAGACGCGTATTCTCTCGTTGTCCAGATCCACCGCACGTTGTCCCATTCTTCCGTATATTTGCCCAGCCATACGGCATCGGTTCGAGGACATCGGCGGCTTCCAGACTCAAGACATCTGAGAAGAACCGCTCCCCAATACATGCACCTCCGCTGTCCCTTCACATTCATCGACCCCTCAATGATGCGTCATATGACAATCTTGGATAACAAAAACAAAACAGCAAAGCATGTGCGAAAAGGAAAACAAGCAGCATAACAAGCAAGGGATAGTGCAGGGAAATTGAAACAACACAGTTTTCCGACATGAGGTTTACGAGTGATCGTAAACCCGCTGCGGATAGAGACTGAGAAGTTTCACGTTGCATCGTTGTCAGTCTGATCCTTCAGTCATTTCCCACGAAGATGTTGAACGCGGGGAGGAAAGTTAGACATGACATAGCCACAGTCAGAGCGTTTTGAAGCTGCCATCGAGAGCCTTTTGCACCGAGCGAATCACGTAGGCTGAAGAAAATTGAAAAACGCCACGAGATCGATGCAGTGGATGGACGAATTGGCCACCCACATGGGGCAAAAAGGCGAAGATGAATCGAAGGCAGGCGAACATGTCGGAACAAAACGCAACGGATCGAAACGGGCGGTACCGGAGGACGATCGAAAACGGGATAATGGGCTAACAGATGCAAGGAAAGAAAATAAGAAAAATAGCACGAAGGGAGACCCAAGGTGAGATCAACGTCGGAAAAAGATATGCCACCAAGTGCGGAGAATGACCGGTATCACGATATCCCTGGGCTCGTCGAGACAACCTCGTGCCAACATGCAGAGCAGCCGAACGAAAAGCTCCAAGAAGTCTCCCGTTCTAACCACCCCCTCATGCTACACAATTAGTACCACTGAGCACCATACCCATCGTCCCGCTTCGAGCGACCACCAGCAGGTCCATATGCACCTGAAGCAGCAACCTTGGAAGCCGAACGCAGCCTAACGCCGAAGACTATGAGATTAGTCAGATTCTAGGACTCAAACGACCTCTACGAGGGGGTTCAGGGGAAAGCACCGAACGCAGAGGAAAGGGGTTCCCTACACGGAACCTAGGTTTCAGATACTCACATCCTATCGCTTCCTCCCACAGCACGGTTAGTGTCCGGGGTGTTGTCCATGGCTCCACGGTCGATGACCTTGCGACGCTGGCTGGAGATGGCACCGGGCTTGGCGGCAGCACCAGGAGTGCCCATGGGAGCGGCACCGACGCCCTGACGGCGCTGCTGCTCCTCAGCCTCCTTGTCCTTCTTGCTGTTGGCATCGACGATCATGGCCGCGTTCTTCTGGTACTTGTAGACTGTCCAGTCGAACACGTAGTCGTACTGGAACGACTCACGGACAAAGAGGTCCCGGAAGATCTTGCGGAGGTAGGAGTAGTCGGGCTTGTCATCGAACCGCAGAGAACGGGTGTAGTTCAGGTAAATGGAGAATTCGTTGGGGAAGCCACGGCAGAGAACCTCGGTGGGAGTCGTCATCTTCTTCTCCATGATGCGGTCGTACTTCTGCTTCTTGGTCGCGGCCTTCAGACCCTGCCAAGGGAGAGTGCCACGGCAGAAGTAGAGCATCACGTAACCCAGAGATTCCATGTCGTCACGACGAGACTGCTCGACACCCAAGTGAGTGTTGATGCTGGCGTACCGAGCGGTTCCGGTAAGATTCTTGTTCTCGCGGTAAGGGATGTGGAAGTGCGTCTTGGGGTCCCGGTACTTCTTGGCCAGACCGAAATCAATGACGTTGACCTGGTTGCCGCGCTTGCCGATGCCCATCAGGAAGTTATCAGGCTTGATATCACGGTGAATGAAGGATTTGGCGTGGATGTATTCGATGCGGGAGATGAGCTGGTCGGCCAAGAGGAGAACGGTCTTCAGGGAGAATTTGCGGTTGCAGAAGTTGAACAGATCCTCCAGACTGGGACCCAACAGATCGATGACCATGGCATTGTAGTCGCATTCAGTACCGAACCAACGAACGAAGGGGATGCCAACACCACCAGCCAGAGACTTGTAGACACGGGCTTCGTATTCCAGTTGGGGGTGCTTAGCCTTGACACTCTCGAGCTTGATAGCGATCTCCTCGCCGGAGATGATGTTGGTGCCTAGAATCTGTTAGCCATATACGTGATAAGATTTTGGGTTTACTCTTGCAGGTCACGCACCGAGATAGATGTCACCGAAACTACCGCTGCCGATCTTACGGCCGATGCGGTATTTGTTACCGACACGCAAATCCTGGGGAATCTAGTCAGACGGATGTCACCGAAGGATGGGTGGAGATGAGATGATGCTTACCATGGTCGTCATCTTGGTAGAGTGTGCAACAGCGAACTGCTGTGACTAGCCGATGACACTGAGAGACAGTCAGAATATGAAGCCGGAGATACAATGCAGAAGCCGAAGGACAGAATCAGACGAGGTACAGGAGGGGAAAGAAGGAGGAGAACAGAGTGAGAGGAGAGGGGAAAGCCACCACCCAGCAATGGACAACGGTCAGCTGCAGGCGCGTAGAGCGGCTTGGCGGAAGGAATCTGGCCGGTGACAAAAGGCCACAGAAGAGCCAGACACTCGGAGATAGAAAGAAAGAGGGAGTGAGGGAGTACGATGGGAATAGATCACAGAGAACGGACAGTGAATACTCACATTTGACGGAGTGAAAGGCGGGAAGGAGGAGGGAAGTGAGATGGCGGTGATGTCGACCAGACCGACCGACCGACCGAAGGGAAAAGGCGGAGAACAGAAAGGAGATTTCCAGCTGACCGACCTCGAAAACGGCAGGCAAATCGCAGGAAAATACCGCACCCGCGAGATGGAAGAGAGAGAAGGAACGCGAACGCAAGCAAATGCAACAGAAGATGATGGATAGTAGAGGAGAAATCAAGGGCAAAGCCTTGATATGGCAGGAGGAGGGCTTAAACGGAGGAGGATAGGGAAGAAGAGGAAGAGGAAGAAGGAGGAAGAGAAATAATGAATAATGAGGGAGAGAGAGAAAGAGGAGGGGGCGGGTAAGAAAACACCAGTGGTTGTATTGGTATGGTAATTCCGCCGTCACAATTTCTCTAGCAGGAAAGAGCCTGATTCTACCTAGGACGGACCGCAGGTACCGCTACCTATCTTCACTATGGCCAAGTCAAGGTTCTACCAGGTACTTCTACAAAGACTAATGCTTCCAGAAATCATCTTTCAATAATCCTCTGGTCGTGAAGATCCTTTCACAGGTACCTACCTAAACAAATGAAGTCACTAGAATACGTTCCCCTATTCTGGAAACCTTTATATCCCGCATAGTTTAGTTAGGTACTAAGGTAGGTGTAACTTTGATAGAATCCTTGTTTCAATCATGTCTGCAGACCTTCTGAGCAATCTTAAATTCGATCTTTCTTCGCTAAGAGACATTCTTCGGGATCTTCTGGATCTATCCAAAATCACACAGGATAGCCTCCAATTTACCGTCCCCTACCTCGGTACCTCAGAAGGGCCAGGATACCCAGCCACCCTCTCTAAACGAAGTCGTATGGACGGAGTAACGTTGGGCGGCAAAAAAGAAGTACGGAGTAAGAAAAAATCAAAAATAGCCTCGCCCGGCCCATACCGCATCGCCTCCCAAGCCATAAAAGTAAACGATCGTTCTCCCGATGGCCACATGGATGACGGACACTTGGTGGAATTTGGTATGTGGCCATATACTCTTAGATAAGTTCATCCACCCAGTCCGTGAGGATCATCTGAGCCCTGCCGATGTTGCTGGATAAATCACAATCACCGCTGGTGTGAGAAAAAGAAAAGATAAAATAAGAATAAATAATAATAACAACGAGGATAATAATAATAAAGGAATACTACCTCAAATCAACCTGGACTGACAGCGGGCGAATTTGGGCAGAAGTGGGTATTCTGGCCTCTTATCCTTATCAGACCCAGATCTGGCAAGAGATTTATATTACCAGAGGCTCCACGTACTCCATAAGCAACAGTACCTCCGTTGTCACCCCACGCCCTTTGAGAATGTACAGGTACTCCGTATGAGTCTTTACAAATTGGCAAGGGCTGAATTATTGTAATCTTAGGCTTTCTCCTACAGACAAATAAAGATTGGTATCGGTGTCTCACCGCTGGCCGATGATCGCCTTTCCTACCCAAACTAGACACCAGGTCCACTTCCCAACGGTCTGTTCTCTGTAACATCCAATAATCCAAGTATGAAGAAATTTAAAACCCCTGGGGGATACTGTAGTTAGTTACGGAGTATAAAGCCAATTTCTTGTGCAAATCCCCATCAAGTTGGAAGTTGTTCGAGCTGCGTTTGCCCACCGTTATACAAACACGTATTCTCTCTCAACTGCCATGTACACACCTTACTGAGCCCCTTGCCAGAGAAAAATAAACACAGTTCGCCTCGTCGTCAGAACCCCAATCCCCCACGACCACCCCCTTGCCGCAAGCCTTCGATCACTCCGACAACAGCCAGTCTATTCGTTAACTGGGCAGGGCTCGTTGGCGCCCATCCCACAAGGAGAACCCGCGCAAACCGTCTTCCCTGGATGGTTTGCAGCACTGACTGTACCACAGACCCAGGCGTCACTACAAAGGAGGAAAAGAGATTCACCAACTCTTATTGGAAGTCAATTGATGGGCGATAACAACCCCACAGAAAAGAAGAAAACAGTAGTAATAGTACAGTCCAGGTCAAAGAGTCGAAATATGAAGGGGTATAAGAAGAAAACAAGAAGTCACGAAGAGAAACTGCATCAAAGATCCAGGTCGGAAAATGAGGCTCAGCATGAAGAATGAAAAATGACATAATGAATAAAAAAGACAATGAAGCAACGTAAGTAATAACGACATGCCCAACGTCACCTGCCCAGGAACAAGGTTGGGTCAAATAGTCGAGCACGAAACAGATACCTAACATTGCGTGGAAAGCCAAATCCGTCGGAACATTTCAACAAGTAGAATCGTAACGCCTTGTTGGTTTTTAACAGACCCCCGGCAACATAAACCTGTTACGGAGGTCAAAAGATCCCTAGGCTGACTCCGGGCCAAGGCATCAACTTCCAACGGAATACAAACAAATCATACGCTGGAAGCACTTCATATCATGTTCGTTGCTGCAGGCCCTTCGCCGGCGTTGCGAGGCTTACTCTTCTCGGGGGAGCTAGACCTAGTCTCGTCCTCATCTAAGCGCCGCCGCCATTCGGCAAGGCTGTCGCTCAGGCCGGTCTCCTTCGTAGGGGTTCGGTCAAAGTCGGACTGTGTGCTCAGGCGGTAGTTTCGATTCGTACTCTCCCAGTGGGTCCGCAGGGCCTCAAGTTCGTTGGCGAGGGAGTCAAGAGCCATGGATCCCCGGTTGTCCGGAAACGGTTCATCCTGAGACACAGCACTGTTGGCTCTGGACCGATTGCCGGCTCCAATCGTATTGCTGGACGCGTTGCTGTGTGTACGAGTGATGCCATTGAGGCCTTGAACAGGTTGCGACTGCCGACGATAATGGCCAACCGACGCTTCGACTTGGTCGAGGAGCATGGTGACCTTCTGCTCCGCATCTGATGCGCGGGTTTCCAGGAGACTATTCTCATGCTTGAGCTGTTCTAGTTCCGAGCGGCTCTTCTCAGCTGCTGCTAGCAATTCCTTCTTGATGCTCTCGTATTCGGCGCGAGACTTGGTCTTGTCTGCCTCCGCAGCAGACAGGTCTTCCCTCAACTTCGCGACCTGGTTCTCAAGAGTGGCGATGGATGCTGAGGTTTCTTGTTGCAGATCATAGATCGATTTCTGCAGCTGGGAACGCTCAACTTCCCATTCCGCTGATGCTTCAGATGACCCAGTGGATTCAGCCGCGCCCTTCTGCGCCGCTTCCAAGTCTGACTGCATCTTCGCGTTCTGCGCCTTGTATCGGGACAGCTCATCCTTCATTCGCTTTAACATCTTCTCGGTTCCCTTGACATAGTGAACAGCAGACTGGTAGTCATTCTCCAGCTGTTCAAGCTTCTCCCTGTAAGCACGGTCGGCTTCTTGCTCGCGAGTTTCGAAGGACATCTTCAAGTCCTCGTGAGCCTTAAGGCTGGCGGAGAGTTGTTGTTCAAGCTCCCGAAGGCGGCCCTGTTCAGGCGTTCCAAATCGAGATCCAGGAGAGTCGACCCGAGGCGAGCGCCGGTCTCCGTAGTTCACACCACGATCACCCAAAAGATCCTTCAGAGCAGCGTGCTGGATAGCCAATGCACCGGCTTCACGCTGCTGGTTCTCCAGTTGAGCTTTCAGCTCCCTATTCTCTGCTGCATGTGACTGGCCCTCTTTCATGGCCGCTTGAAGCTGTCTGCGAAGCTGTAGGCCTTCTCGACTCGCCTGCTCTTGGTAGGCCTCCAGCCCTGCGATCCTTTCCTCCGCACGCCGGAGCTTGTCTGCAGCATCGTCCGCCGCTGCCTGACTAGCCTTCGCAAGCTTGTTGGCCCTTTCAATCTGCTCTTCCAAGACCGCTACTCGCTGATCAGCCAGAGAGCGCATGGACGCTTCTGAGTCAAATGAGGAGGCGCGCTCAAGCCCCAGAAGGAACGCGTTCTTGTGAGTTTCGGCTTCCCTCGCACTTGTCTCCGCGAGTTCCTCCGCATCCCGTAAGCGGCGGGTGGTGTTCTCAAGCTCGGTGGTTCGCTCCTCATGTTCAGACCGCAGCTGTAGAAGTTTCCTTTCCAATCCTTCACGTCGCTCACGCTCTTCCTCGAGCTGCTTCTCAATCAGCGCGGCCTTCTCCGACGAAGCCGTGACGGCCTCGCGTAGACCGCCCAAGTTCGTGCCGAGGTCTCTCAGACGGCTCGATGAATCCTCGACCTTCCTTGACAATTCTTCCTTATCCAGGGTCAACCGTTTCAAGTTAGACTCGGCGTCCGCTCGCAGCATCGATTCCTCCCGGAGGGCAGCTTCTGCTCGGTGGAGCTCTGCACGCAGACTTTCGAGTTCAAGAGCGTTGCTCTGCATATCAAGTTCGGCCAGTCGTCTCCTCGTAGCTTCGCATGTCTCTTCGGCGAGTTCCCGTCCGCGCTTCTCTTGGTCGAGTTCAGACGTCAGGACCTCCAGTTTAGACTTGAGTTCGTTTTGAGCGGCGAGGGCGAGGGCTAATCTTCGGCTAAGATCGGTGGTATGATCGGTGATCGTCTCATCGAGATCCTGATAGCCACCATCGGGCTGAGGCGTGCCGTGCTGGCTACCACCATGGGCGGCCAGCTTGGCGCGCGCATAAGCTGCCTCATTGACAGCTGCGTCTCTTTGATGCTCGACCTCGGCGACCCGTTTCGATGCAATTGCGGCTTGTCGATCCACCGTGGCTTGCATCTTCGCCAACTCCGCCCTCATCGACAGGAAAGCTTCGATTAGAGGGCGATCTTCGTCAGCAAACACATCTGCGGCCCGTTCATCCAAGCCAGGCGCAGACGACGTATTCGGAGTATAGCCTGCTTTCTTGGCCAATGCCAACTCTGACGCATACCATGCATTGCGGCTTTTCATGGCCTCGAGCTCTTTGATCAAGGCTTCTTGGTGAGCGGTCAACCTGGGGGATCGAGGTTCGTCCCCGAGCGTCCGTGAGTTCCTATACGCCCGAGATTCTACAGAACCATCAATGCTGGAATGCCGCCCCAACACAGATTCATCGGCGCTGTCCATGGAGCTGCGATGCCTATGTTGGCGCAAGGAGCGTTGTCGGGATGGCCCACTGACAAGAGGTGCGGCCTCACCGGCTTCCATGGCTCTAGCCGACATTCTCGATGGTGGCTTTGCAGGGACACCGGAATCCTGGGCAAATCTTGGGTCCTTCGGAGATTCCCTCGCCACAGGAGACTCCCGATCTCGGTCACTCCCCAAAGCTCTTACAGTGTCGATTGGGGGCCCGCCGTACGAACGGTCCGGTTTGGTGGGAGTCTTGCTCCGAGGGTTCATTGCGTGTTGTGGTGCGGCTCCACGAGCCCCGGGGGTCGGCGCCTGACCTGGCGGGGGAGGCCCGGACGGTGCCTGTGCGATCGAGGCCCTTGGTAGCCGGGAGCCTGGTCCAGGACTTGGGCCATAGTCCGTTGGCCTGCCCGTCGGACTCATAACGCTGTCCCGGGACGACCCGGGCCGCCGGGGATCGATGGGTGTGTTTTGTGCCTCCCGAGATGTACGGCCAGATTGCTGGCCTGGCTTATCTGCGCTGCCCTTCCTCAAGCCCGACTGTGGCACCCTTTCCCCATTTTGCGTCTCGGCTGGGTACCGTATCTTTGCGGTATCTAGGATATACGTCATGCTCAGCTCCGTGGCATCTCTCGGCGCAGAGCTCGGTTCACCTGCCATGACAATAATCTGTTTACCAAACGCTGTCATGCTGTGTCCAGATCTTGGCGATGGAGCAGGTCCCATATTCTGGAAGGAATACCACCGTCGGGTGGAAATGCGGAAGGCGGCCAGATCACCTAGATCCATACCCTCATCAGTGCGACCACCGAAAATATACATCACATCGTTCACCAAAGCGGCAGCATGCCCCTCCCGTGGGGTAGGGATGAATCCCACACAGTCTAACTGGGCCCACTGATTGGCACGGGGGTCGTAAGACCATACGTCGTTAAACCACTGGACACCATTTGTACCTCCGAACCTAACGGACCGTGAGCAAATCGAGTTGATAATGGAGGCAGTGAAGAACGGAACAGGAGCAAAACGTACAAGTAGAGTTTGTCATTGAAACTCACAATGGTGTGGTTGGTTCTGGCAGGAGGTATTTGACCAGCAGGCGGCCCGCCTTCATGGCTGTTCCGTATCAGGAACTCCCACTTATTCCCCGGATTTTGGAGCTGATTCAGGTCAAAAGCCACCAGATCATTGAAAAAGTAGCCTTCAACCTGTCCACCAAAGACGTAGATCTTGGAGCCGAGAATATTCAGAGTGTGGCCATAACGCCCAGCTGGGCGCGGACCGGGAGGGATAGACCGCGACCATTGACGGGAAGCTTCCAAGATCAGTTACCGAGCTCTTCCGGTGGTAAGAAGCGGCTGGTTACTCACAGGTATTCAGAAGGTAGAGCGTGTCGTCTAACGTGTCATTTTCGTCGACCTTGGTATCGCCGCCGAACACAATAAATGCGTTGCCGACGAGCAAGCTGGCATGGCCTACTCGAGGGCCTGGTCCTTCCGACACGGTAGCAATGGGGAAACACGACAAAGTGCCCCCACTGCTCTCGATCATCCAGAGATCCCCCTTTACGGTTGAACCATCGATCAAACCTCCCATCATGTAGATATCGCCTTCTTTGGAAGCCACTGCATTCACGGCGGCACCGTATCGTGGAAAGGGGTTTCCTTGCGGCGAAGAGAAATTGAGACGACGTTGACACCATGGGTAAAGAGATGCACCGGGGCTCGTTTGGGGACTGGTACTCGCTGCTTGCTGCCGTTGAATCTAGAGGAAAGAGAAATTAGTCGTGATGCTCGAATATAGCTAGGGAGAGCGAATAAAAAGACCACTCAAGGAAGGATTGTGGTCAGAGGGGCCATGACGGGACAACCAACCTGCGACTCGGACTCGGCTCTTTGTCGCATGCGCTGATTATCCGGACTACTTGTGCTGGTGACCGAGTTCAACGAGTTATTGTAACTGCTGCTTGGAGTCGGCGATTGGGTACTCCCTTCCCGTTCCTTTATGGAATTGGGTCCGAACGACGAGGCAGAGGTCGGGGCCCCTTCCGAGGTATGCAGGTTTCTAGTCGCCGGAGGTAGGCCGGTGGCCTGTTGGTTCTTTTTCGATTTGAAGAGAAACGCCATCGTGAGAGTTGAATCGTAAAAAGTCGTTCAGAAAGAGCGGAAAATCGAAGACTCGTGTCGAATGCGAACGCTGGCTCTTCCACCACACAAGGACCAGGTGTTCAATGGACAAAGGGCGATAGCGAACGAATGAGCGCGTCAAGAACAGAAGGAAAGATATATTAAAATGAAAGAACAGACGCCAAACGCGCTCCAGGCTCTATGATGTCCAGCGAACGAGCGACGATAGGGCCCAATCGAGGCCGGACAAAACGACGCGGAGTTGGGGCCGTCGGCGAAGAAGACAAGCAAATTTGTCCAGAACGCTTTCCTTTCCACAAAGACTCGCGTCACGGAGTTCCCAGGGAAAGATGATCCCTTCTACTTCCAAAGGAACTTCGCGACACCTTGGCTGCGGTTTTCAGGGAGCATGAGCGAGTTATGGAGGAAGACGACAGGGGTGGCCGGGAACCAAACTGGATGGAAAGAGACAAGAGAGAAAAGAGAAGAAAAGAAGAAAAGCCCCCAGGAGGAAGAAAGGAAGGGGCGGAGAAAAGAAGAGTGTCGGAGAATAAGAGGAATTAGGATGGAGTCGTGAAGATGGAGACGGTCGAGGAGGAGAAGTGTGCAGAGAGAGAGGAGAGGGAGACCAGAATGGATAATAATGAATAATAATGCGAGGCTCCGGCGTTTCAAAGTTTCCTGGCCAGCATGAATTAGATAATTAATCCTTTTTTTTTTTATTATTTATTTAATTTTTGGAAAAAGGGTAGAAAATGGGGGGAGGTGGTTTGAGTAGTTTGGTTGGTTGGTTTTTTAGTCTCTAAAGGGGGGAGAAAATCAAGAATTTCCTTGACCTTACCGGGTCTTCACGATGGGAAAAATATGGTCCAAATGATAATATCACTAGGATTTCTTCACGATAGAAGAATCAATAAAAATGGAATCAGAAATCGAAAGCATACGGGAGAGCAAACTCCAGGCTAGCTGGGTAATCGGCCTGACGAGGAAAAGACGGTGGCCCACGAGGGTAGGTAAAAAGGAATTGCGTTTTCCACCGCCATGGGCCAAGTCGATATACCCCTGGTAGGCTTCTTCGCCGTCAGGCATGTATGCACCAACTAACTACATAGTTACATGCTTGGGAAGGGTTTATTTTAGTGTATTTCCTTTCTATGTTTATCGGAATTTCAACCTCCTCCCTTTACTATCTCATTATATTGGGGGAGTTAGAGAGATCGCGGACGACACAAAATGAGATGTCGGTAAAAGGACCTGGATTAACTCCAGTTTTAATGTACTTTGACGTGGAGTACCCGCCCAGCGATGCATTCGGATGCATATGAACTGCCTAGGTATTCTCCGTACTGGTCGGTCCCTGACCGTCCTCGCGTATCGATCTGCATACAGTATCTAAGAACAGACTGATTCCACACAATCACCAGCCATTGAATATTTGTGGGGGAATTTAACCCTTCCCCTTAGGCGTCAACGGTTTGCTTCAAAAGCCTGAACGTTAACAATAGACGTATCTATCTTGGAGCAATGGACTTCTTCTCTTCTTCGCCCGAATCCTAATAAGAACAAAGTCCTCAGTGGATGGGTCAAATCTCGACACATCCTTGCAGGACAGAGGCGGACTGGAAGAGACATGCACCGAAACAGGAGCAGCTCATGCCTGAGTACTCCCTAATAATCGAAATAATATTAAGGGAGCCATCATACATACGTCCGAGAGAACATTGATGTTTATGTCCGTCTCTATAAAGGGACTCACTCCTTCGACTGTCCGGTGAAGATGCTGGGATTCATTTAATGATGCGTTACTATAATTATAATTTTTCATCTGCCACCCTCGGATTCCCAGTGCTGAGTGGGGGAGGATCAACAGTGCGCCGTTGGAACAAATGGCAATGACTGGTTGGTGGCACACGGGATTCCTCGACTTAACGCTTAGTTTGGTGGTCTAACTCCAGACACTCTTAGCCAGGGACAGTCCCGAAGAAAGGGCGGATCCAGGGGTAAGGGGGGGCGGTTCGGCTGGTGGTGGGAGTGGTTGAACCATGCCAGCCGACCAGCGAACGCGCCAAGTAAAAGTGTCGAACGGGTGGTTGGGTGGAGGGTCTTGTACTCCGTAGGTACCTAATCGCCCAGCCACAAGGAGCCCATCAGCGCTGGGCCATTGCCTGTAGGGATGGAACTCTCCCTGCTTTCCGCCATGACACAGGATGTCATCGATGTTCTGCCTTCTTATTTACTTCTCGTTTCTGTTACTCCTCCCTATCTTAACACGAGCAAGTGGATATACCGAGGAATCTCCTCGCCGGTTTGAGACTAAGACTAACCATTGTGATCACCTGAAGAATAGAACTGATTAATCAAATGCAATTGAGTTAATGTACGGAGTACAGCATATGTTACCTGCGCAAGAATAAGAGAACTAGTAATCTGTTTGCACCTATTAAGAAGCAATCTTAAAATACCATAAGCTGTCCAGTCTCTTTTCTTTCTCACAGTTATTTGGATATACCTAATTTGTTGGTCACGGTGAGAAACTTATCACTATCTGTATAAAGAGCGAGAGACAAGAAGATATCCTTACTTCCCAGTAACTAGACAGCCTCTATCCATGTCTGAGACATTCCTTAATGAATGTAAAAAGTAGAACTTCTTCCATTACTGGTTTCCTCAGGTAGAAATATACACCACCCGCCCACTAACAGGATGATTTCTAGCGCAAAATGACGTGATAAAAAGTGGAGGAGATTAGGTTTAGAGACTAGGCGCTCTTATCCACCCCTGTTAACATGGAATCAGAAGAATAATTAGGTATGGACGGCATAAGAGTGCAGTCCCTAATTAGGCAGAGTGAATGCCGTCACAGGCGGGTGCGGGCCTACAGATTATCCGGTCCACTGAATGCCAAGACATCACGCCCGAAGCTCATGACGACCTCAGCATTCAACCCCGACATTCACTCCGAGACCCTGGAGCTGTGAATTTGGAGAAAGGTGCTCGTTACCTTATTGTCAGGTGAAGGAGAGATCTCTCCCTGACTCTTGGCTCTTTTGGAAACAAGCACTCGCCCCCCTTGTGCGGCTGCCTTGGTTCTCTTGCTGCAGAACCTCCAGATTGGGTATGATAGTCAGCTCTCAGCGTGCGCAGTGAGATGATACTTGACCAGGTGAGCGCATTTCACATATTAATTTGCGCTGCAGAGATATGATGGTCCCTCTAACCATGATGGATTACATCCGCTTCTCGCGATAGATCTCTTACCCTTTCTAATCCAGGTGCTCGGAAGTGGCGCTTATTTGACCCGGAAGAACATCATGAGCGACGCGCAATGAAGAATCCTAATTCGACCATGGATCCAAATAATACATCCAAGCCTCAAGCGTCAAGTCTGACGGCTGAACCTCGAAAGAACCCCACCAAAACCGTCCGGGTTGCCTTTGGCCCCGACCTGGAAACTTATATCCCTCCGCGCGACAAGTCCCCCGCACCGACTCCCGGACACCACCGGTCGTTCACTACCGTCGAACGAACACAACCTCCCGTCACGACCCCAGAGAGACCGACCAGCTCAGCTGGGGAGAATCCAACTGTCGCAGAATCTCGAGTCACTTCGGATAGAGCGTCGGACAGTGCTCGGCCCACTGCCGCCTTGAAACGGGCCAAGAGCGACTATGGACCAAGAGTGGGATTCGACAAGTCGGCTGCTGGCGAAGAAGATGAGGATATCGCAATGAGACATGGATGGCAAGAGGAGTATACCTCGAGCGAATACCTGAAGATCCTACATTCGGTAAGCAGTGGCCCACGTCCCCTGGAGGCCTCATCATTTTTCTTGGTCTCATTCGCCTAGAATTTCTATATGTATTTCACCGAGAAACGACATGAAACCAACGGTATCCCCCGAGATCCTATTGGAAGCTGGCCAAGTCAAGACTGGCGGATGAGGGACCGGTTGAAAACGGTCTCGGCAGCCCTTGCGATCTGCTTGAACATCGGCGTTGACCCCCCGGATGTCGTCAAGACAAACCCCACTGCGAAGCTCGAATGTTGGGTTGACCCCACGTCAACCACTGGTGGCGGACAGACCAAGATAATGGAGCAGATCGGGAAGAAACTACAAGAGCAGTACGAGACCCTTAGCTTAAGGACGAGGTACAAGCAATATCTGGATCCGTCGGTGGACGAAACGAAGAAGTTCTGCATATCCCTGCGACGTAACGCCAAAGACGAAAGAGTGCTCTTCCATTACAACGGTCACGGTGTCCCTCTCCCGACTCAGTCTGGTGAAATCTGGGTGTTCAACAAGAATTACACCCAGTATATTCCCGTGTCGCTTTATGACCTTCAGTCCTGGCTCGCCGGGCCGAGTCTTTTCGTCTTCGATGTTTCCAATGCAGGGAACATCGTCCAAAACTTCCACACCTTTGTTGAGAAGCACGAGAAAGAGAACATGGAAGCTCAAAAACGAGACCCCAATGCTATTGTCCAAAATTATGGCGATTGTATAATACTCGCAGCTTGCCAGAAGACTGAGGCGCTTCCGACCAACCCTGACCTCCCTGCGGATCTCTTCACCTGCTGTCTGACTACTCCGATCGAGATTGCGCTCCGCTTTTTCATCCTCCAGAACCCTCTTCAAAGCACAGTGTCCATCGATGATTTCCGGGTTCCAGGACGCTTACAGGACCGCCGAAGCCCGCTCGGAGAGCTGAACTGGATCTTCACTGCCATCACAGATACAATCGCATGGAATACTCTACCGCGGGCATTATTCAAGAAACTTTTCCGCCAGGATCTGATGGTTGCGGCTCTATTCAGAAATTTCTTGCTCAGCGAACGGATAATGCGCACATATAAGTGCCACCCGATCTCGTCCCCGGCGTTACCAGAAACGCATCATCATCCGTTGTGGAAAAGCTGGGATTTGGCTGTCGAGATGGTCCTCGCCCAACTCCCTGCGCTTATCGACCATGAGGAGGGTCGCAGGCAATATGAGTACCAACACTCCACATTTTTCGCCGAACAACTCACGGCGTTCGAAGTCTACCTCTCGTCCGGTCCCACGGAAAAGAACCCCCCCGATCAACTACCAATTGTTCTCCAGGTTCTTCTAAGCCAAGCCCATCGATTGCGAGCTCTGATTTTGCTCAGTAAATTCCTGGACCTAGGACCTTGGGCTGTGCACTTAGCTCTCAGCATTGGAATCTTTCCTTATGTTGTCAAACTTCTTCAGTCTGCAGCCCAGGAATTGAAGCCTGTGATGGTATTCATTTGGGCACGGATTATGGCCGTTGATCATACTGTTCAGAACGACCTTTTGAAAGACAACGGCATTCACTACTTCATTTCGATCCTCAATCCTTCTTCGCCAATTCCAGTGGGCAATGCTAGTGAACATCGGGCTATGTGTGCCTTCATTGTCTCGATTTTCTGCAAGAACTACCCCCAAGGTCAAAATGTGTGCCTCTCTGGGGAGCTTGTCGAGTCATGCCTGGTGCATTTAACGGACGTTGAGAATCCCTTGTTACGTCAGTGGTCGTGTCTCTGTATCAGCATGCTTTGGCGCGATTTCCCCGAAGCAAAATGGATGGCAATTCGTTGCGCTGCACCTGCACGCCTCTGCGAGCTCAACTTTGATCCTGTTCCAGAAGTTCGAGCTGCAATGCTGCATGCAGTGACCACATTCCTGGGGATCCCTGATTTGACGGATCAGGTGGCCCAAATCGAAGAGTCGTTGGCCATGGCTGTGCTGCCGATGTCTGCAGATGGCAGTGTACTTGTGAGAAAGGAGCTGTTGGTCTTCTTCTCGGTTTTCGTGAAGCGCTACCAGAATAAATTCCTTGTTGCGGCGTTCGATGAGTTCCAGGAGGAGAAGCGAAACCTCCTTGTCAGGGCGGAGCAAGGAGGTTCTCGAGGCCTCACACTGGAAGATATGCCAAATGGCTCGGCTAATGGCCACCAGAAGCCACGGGCGTTGTCCCGCAACACTACTTTTGGTGCTATTTGGAAGCAGCTACTCATTTTCTCTGTTGATCCCCACCCTGATATTGCCCAGGATGCCTGCACGATTGTCGACTACATCCATCTGGCCCTGCTGCAATCCCCTATGGCCTCGCTGACTGAAAAGATTCGAAGTGAAATCATAGAGCTCACAAATCGGGTATCACCCAAGCTGCAGGTCCGAGAAAGACCGGAATCTCGAAAGACTACAGCACCTCCTACGCCTCCATCACTTCCTCCTCCCAAACAGGAAGGCTACCTGTCTTTAAGCCTGAAACGAACCGCAAGCGTTGCTGCCTCCCTCAAGAACCTTGCTTTTGGCGGCCCGTCTCCTGCAGAGTCACAGCAACCCTCACCACCGGCGACATCGCCGAAACAGCGCGTGCCCATGACCCCACGAGGCCGAGCCCCCCCCGAATGGACCCGTCCCCCGGAAGTCAACGACCAGGTCGCACCGGCGACAGCGTACCATCAGGCCCCAACACCCACATCCCGTGGGTTCGTGCCTAGGGACCCATCCACACCCCCGTCCCTTCCCCTGACCAGTCGGTTCCTCGATTGGTCCACAGAGGTAATCCCAGAATTTCTCCATCTGATCTGCCAGGAGTTCAACGACAAGTATGGACGTTTTCTTACGCATCTTCAGTATTTCCGTGAACCCCAGATGAAGCCCAATGAGCCCGACGAACCCGGTAGCGCCGACTATAACGAGCGCCTTTGGAGACGAAGCCGTAACGAAAAGATCATTGCTGAGACCCAACCCCTGAAGGGGAAAGCCGGAAGCAACCGATGGGATCATTCCATGACGCTCCTTTCTAACAATAGTCAACCACTGAGGATGTGTTTCCACCAGTTCGAGGATCACATTGCTGTGGCTGATGATAAGGACACCATTGCGTAAGTATTGGTAGGTAGTGGCGAGTTTATTCCTTGCTGACACCGGAGTAGGATCTGGGACTGGCAAAGCCACAAGTGCCTCAATCGCTTTTCGAACCGGAACCCCCCGGGTTCTAAGATAAATGAAGTCCGGTACATTAATGAAGACGATCAAGCGCTTTTGATGACAGGTTCTTCCGACGGCATCCTGAAGGTGTTCCGGAACTACGAGTCTGCAAAGGATGTCGAAATTGTGACCGCCTTCAGGGCTCTCCCAGAGCTCATTCCCAGCAATCGGAATGCCGGTCTCATCCTTGACTGGCAACAGGGCCAAGGCAAGGCGCTTGTTGCAGGCGATGTGAAGGTTATCCGTGTGTGGAACGCCGCCACAGAGGTCTGCACGAATGTAGGTCTTCTCTTCCGTTATACCCGTCGAACAATCTCTTAACACTGTGTTTTTTAGGATATCCCCGCTCGGTCAGGTTCGTGTATCACATCTTTGACCTCTGACCAAGTGGCTGGAAACATCTTCGTTGCTGGATTTGGGGACGGAGCTGTCCGTGTGTTCGATCAGCGTCTCAAGCCCACCACAGCCATGGTCAAAGTTTGGCGCGAGCATAAGCAGTGGATCACCAACGTCCACATGCAGCGAGGAGGGTTGAGGGAGCTGGTGTCTGGAAGTCGAAACGGGGAGATCAAACTATGGGATCTCCGATTGTCCGATCCAATTTCGACTATCTACGCCACCAAAGACACCCTCCGCACCCTGAGCGTGCATGAACATGCCCCTGTCTTCATGGTGTAAGTCTGGAACTCGTCGAGGAGTTTCCGCCGATGCAACTGACCCTCCTTCTCTAGTGGCACCAACCGGCATGAAGTCAAGACCTTCAATGTGGACGGGACCTACCTGTCGACATTTGAGCCGTACTCGAGCTTCTTGCACCATAACCGGTCTTCGCCCATCGCGAGCACCGCTTTCCACCCGCACCGCACACTATTTGCCTGCGCAGCTCTTAACGATAATCACATCAACCTAGTGTCTTGCTAATCAGCGTGGCCGCCATCAGTAATAAAGGTTTGTCTGTCCTAGACTACTCTTCCTGGGTGAAGTGATTCTTCCACAGAATGTTGTATCAACATACACGGCGCTGGGAGTTTCTTGGATTTGAGGGTGTTTTCCTTTACGACGCATCGACTTCCGGCGTAGGATGGCCAGCTGCAGTGGTTGGAACCTGGCGCTGCGGCTTTCTGTTGATCATGCTTTGCTTTGTTTGCCTTTCTCTTCTTGTGTTTATTTGGACTGTGATTGATGGCTTGTATATGGATGGACATACACTGGGTCGTCAGCCCTATAATACAGATGCTTCCACTATCTCCGAGTCACCGTCAAGACATAGATAACCGCAACCTCCGCTCCACAACGGCAACAATATCCACCCACTCCATCATCGCCCCTCCCCCAACATCCCCACAAGCCAGGTTCTTCTCAATCGGCCTCAGCACCTCAAACCACCCCCCCGTCCCCTCATCCTTCACGCCCCACTCCTCCTCCAGCACGCGAATCTGCTGCCCCGTAACAGGATGCACCCACATGGCCGTATTCATCGCCGGCGCAACCACAATCCTGGCATCCTTCTTCCCATCAATGAGGCCCGTCGTGTCCCACGCGCGCACCACACTCGTCAACAGGTTATCCGCGAACCCGTGCACGATTTTGGCGAGCGAGTTGGCGCTCAACGGCGCAATGAGGAGCAGATGCGCCCACCGCCGCAGCGCAATATGCAGGATCTCGCTGCCGCGCGTCCACGGCTCGGCCCATTCGTCTTCGTCGACGTAGATCCCCTCCACGCCTGGGAGGGAGCGGATGTAGTCTGCTGCTGAGGGCGTTGCGGTGGCGGTGTTCGTCGATTGGGAGCCGGGTGGGTGTTCCGGGGGAGGGAGGAAGCGGGCGGCGCTTTTCGTTAGGATGACGCGGATGGAGAGATTGGCGTGTTTAGAGAGCGAGGTGATTATGTGTGGGAGCTTGATTGTGGCTACGGAGCCGGTGGCCGCGAGGAGGAGGTGCGTTTTGCCGTCATGGAGGCTTGCGGCCACTTCGGCGGCCGGGGATTGCGGGGGGGTAGGATGGGTATCGTCACGGTTTGTGGCCATGTCGCGGGTGGGGATGTGGTGTGAGTAGAAGAGGAGGTTGTGTAGAGGGACAGGTGACAGGCGGTTACGTGGCGGAAGGAAATTCCATACTAGTTGAGTCAGGAGCGTGTTGAGTAGTATCTGCTGCAATATTTCTCGTGCTCGTTATCGAAAGCGATAAGACAATCGAACGTCATCGGGAGAAAGTTCGTCCCTTCCGAACTATACCCTCCATCTCAGGAGATTCAGTCATTTGATGAAGGATACTCGAACAGGCTTTCATTGTGAGAGTTATCTAAAGCTATTATCTGGTAGAAAACTAATCATACATGAGGTCGGTTTCCACATCATCCTGTATGGAAGGGTGTCGTGGAATTAGAAGACGATCCTCTTCAGCCACGTCGAATGTCTCCAAGTCCTCACACATTCGGTACACCTTTCGACATCATCGAATAACTTCATGCTGTCCCGCCTTCCTGAAAACCTCCAATTGAAACTGGGCGGTCTTCACTGGAAAGCATTCGCTCGGGAGAAAGTCTCAACTGATTGGTGGATGGGTCTTGATCGAAATAGCTACGTCGTCCACCCAGGTTAGGCTCGCAATAGCGGGACTTCACGCGGCCGAAATTTGCGAAGCATCCATCTTGCTTCGTGAAGTCATGAGAGTCCGGAGAGCAGTAGGAATGCAAGTTGATAACGACGTTGCCTAGAAGGAGGGACATTTGCTTAGCAGTAGCACTATCGGGAAAAGCGCCATTCCCATTGAATCTATCAATCCTCTGGGCATAGTTCTCGGCAATATCTGCGACTTGCTGACGAAGCTGTTGGTTGCCTCTGTTGTCGTTCGAAAACCAGGACGTTGCATCATCAATCCTCTCCTGCACTTGAATGGGGTTTCGTCCAAGGTAGGAGGGTCCCATGGGTGTATTCTGTACCACAGGGTCAGGGATTCCTGGAGGAGGCCTCACAGTTTTGCTCAGCTTAGACTCATGCGCCTTCTTTGCCATCTTCTCTTTGATCGCTTCATACAGATAGCCATGTTGGGAGAATGAGACACGGGCTTCTTTCGAGGCGGTGGCAGGCGTGTGGTCTTCGGTTTCTAGATTGTCCCAGGAAGCACCAGAAGAGCTGTGCTTGACTTCGTTGTCGGTGCCGGCATATTTTCCCCGAGAAGCCATTTCCTCCGTAATGCTCTCTGCAGAGCTGTACTCTGACAGAGAGGTTTTCGTTTGCTGGGATAAGCTCTGTGCTTCCATTTGGCTTGCGTTAGGATGGGAGTTCTGAACGATAGCCCTGAGGTAAGCAGTAACTTCGTCTTTAACGCTTCTCCTTCTAATCTCTTCAGGGCTTGGACTCTCAGTGTGCTCGGCACGTCGTGCACTATGTTTGCCATGGGGGTACTTCTGGTCTGAAATCGTAACAGGGGATGAACCAGGTGTAGAAGGCTGGTCACCAGCGTGCATAATATCTAGATCAGAGGAATGCTCGTGAAGGACATCATAGTGCGATGACAAGTACGTCATTCTCGTCATCTTGCGTTCAACGTGCGGTTCAGCCGACAAGGTTTGCATGTTGGCAGCGACATCACGAATATCGGGATGATTGTGGCTAGAACGCTGAGCGTAGAGTGATTCGTAAGGAGATTGGTTTTCTGGACGATCAAAGGACTCTCTGTAAATGCTGAACGACGATTCTGCCAAAATATTGTTCAAACGAGAGTTTGCGGGCGACGCGGACAGTAATCTTTGGTAGGACCTGGCTGCAGGCCAAGTCCCAAATTCGTTGTGAGAATTCGTATTTTTGACGAATGGACTGCTTGAAACTGCATCATATGGACCAGAAGCTGAATAAGTGAAGGGCGAGTCGTAGCCGCAGGAATAGCTCAAGGGGTTTCTATGTGGATGAATATCTCCACGATTGTACCATGTGTCCGAATCTTGTTCGTTGGAAGGCTCGAAAGCTTCGCTCTGCGTTTCTGAGTAGAAGCGGGAAGGCATCAGAACGTCTTCTTTATATCTGTCCAACCTGCACTCCTTACTATTTGCGTGATGAATCTTGGAGAGCCGAGAGAGAGATTTGGTTTCGCTCGCGTCGCGTGAATCCGTAATGCTGGATGTACCCTTTGTATCATCGTCATCGTGGCTCTCAATATGCGACCGCTTCGAGGACTTTTCAGTTCGTAGGCGTGAACTTGCTCTGGCACAGAGCTGACTAAGGGAGATGGGTTGGGAAGACGCGAGATGTTCGAAGCTGTCTAGCTCGTGGGACTCGTCCTGGACGGCGAATCTGGATGTCCTAGTCGGAGTAGAAGGAGAGTTCAACGATAGTCTTTGAGTAGCCATTGTGGATAGACTTCGACGCGCTTTGATGGGGACGTTGGGCGAGAAGAGATGGTTAGAGCGTGTCTTGCTTCCTTCTTGAAACGACCCAGTATAGCTAACAGATCGGTGGGAGCTTGAAAGAGTTCTTGCAGGAATAGGAGATTGTAAGAGGGGAGATGAGTCGAAAGTGTCTAGTTCAGCGAGATTAGAGATGGTGGAAAGAGAACGAATGCTGGGGTCTCGTTTAGATGGCGTAGAAATGGGTGACTGAAGCTGGGGTGGACTGGAGGACTAAAGCACACCAGAGTGAGCAAAATGTTTCAGTGAAGCAAACCACGAGGGAGGGATCCAACCGGTGGCATGTTCTGTTCCTCGGAGCTTTCCTCGGGCCATGCTCCTGGTAGTGTTGGTTTCCTGGATTCGACATGATGGAGCAAGCTTTCGACCCCCATAGGAGCTCGACCCGGGATCATGCTCTCGATTGTCGCCGCCGCTTTTTTCTTACGCGATCGCTGTCCTGGAATTGGGTCATTTAGCAGGAGACCTAGGCTTGAGAATATCCCAATTAGTCAACAGAAGAAGACTCACGACGACGGTGCTTTTTGGGCTTCACTTCGTCTAACATAATCGAAGACATGTCGGCAGCTTCTGGTACCTGGTGACGATCGGTTGACGAGAGTTGGGTCATTTTTCATCAATTGGAGATGGACATGTAGGGGGAAGATGAGGGTTGAGTGTCGGCTGGTAGGCTTTTGATGCAAAACAAGTACCTGCCTTCTACAGGCTTTCAACTCGGGAAAGCGCCAAACAGCTGACGAAAGGGACTCAATATGCAAACATTTCACCAAAAAGGGATAAGATTATTGAAATATGAGCGAGCATAACATTTCAATGAGACACAAAGAGAGACAAAAGCTGGTATGTGAACCTTTCTTAGCCAGCAATCTGGAAGCTCCGCAGTATACACTAACTTTTTCCCTCCAAAAAAGGAAGATCCCACCTCTTTCAGATGGAAAAGCCCACGGCCGTTCACCACTGGTTTCGCTGGGAATATCCGGTCTCCGACTCCATGCGCGAACCGCCCATCTTGTTTGCAGAGTCATATCCGTAGGATCCCCCAGTCTGCTGACCAGTTCCACGGCCACTGTAGCTGCTACCGCCTGTAGCATTGCCGCCTCCAAAGCTCTGAGAGCCATAAGAATCAGTACCCGAGCCATATTCATTGGATCTCGATCCATAGCCACCGGTGGTGCTCGAGCCATAGTTGCCAGAACCCGACTGGGTCCCATAACCACTGGTAGATCCACTCCCATAGCCCCCAGTTGTGCTCGAGCCGTAGTTGCCAGATCCAGGTTTAGATCCATACTCGTTCGACCCGTAGCCAGTGGTAGAGGTTCCTCCATAGTTACCAGTGGTGCCCGAGCCATAGTTATCAGCGCTAGTCCGGCCATGACTACCCGAGTCATAGCCGCCAGAGGTCCGCGAGCCGTAGGAGTCGGAGCCATAGGTTCCGGAGCTAGATTTGCCGTAGTCGCTCGATCCATATCCGCTAGAGCCCTTGGATCCGTAGGTGCTAGAACCGTAGTTGCCCGATCTAGGTTTGTTGTAGTCGCTCGATCCGTAGCCACCAGACGTCTGAGAAGGGTAGTTGTCCGAGCTTGATCTACCGTAGTCGCCCGATGACTTAGACCCGTGTTTGCCAGAGCTGTGTCCGGTAGAAGTCTTGGAGCCGTAACTATCGGATCCGTAGCTACCGGAGGTCTTCGAACCGTAGTTGTCAGAGTCGTATGTGCCCGCAGTCTTGCCATACTCGCTCGAGCCGTAGTCCGACGAAGACCTTGTTCCATACGAATCAGAGCCATGCTTGTTGGAGCTGGATCCGTAGCTGTCCGAGCCTGGGATGTGTTACTATTGAAGGGTATATGGTCTAGTAGAGGGCAGAGCATACCGGAATGCTTTGAATCCGAGTGATGGCCAGTCACGGCATCCTTGACCTTATTGATAATGTTAGGCATGATTGAGTCTGATCCTAATAGTATGTGACGACAGAAAGTACTCAATTGACTTGCAGGTATGTTCTAGAAACACGGAACGACAGTACAGGAGACACATCTTTTATAAGGATACCTCCCAGGAAGCAACCTACCTCTCCGGGTTCTCTTACGCCATCAAACAGGATCCCCGAAGAGGCCTGAGGGGAAGAAGGGTGAAGGGCTGGTTCACTCAAGGTTCCATGACGTTTCCGGAGGATAAGTCGATTGATGGAGGCATCTCATAAGGAGAGATAGATCCGGATCACGTCACGAGTCCGAACGGGGTAAGCTTGATACCGGAGCCATGGATGACGGTGGAGAGGAGCTCCAGATGCACCAGCCACAGCGGCGACCGCCACAGAAACCCCGCCGTGAGATCAATGGAGGCAGAACTGGTCAGCCATAGACGATTGGTGACTGGTGTCAAACGATGGGCTCGCATGGAGCTCCATGTCCGGAGAAGGTAGAGTCCGATCTGACCAGGAAGAACGGGCGTTGTGACGAGTCCATCGTCACTTGGCTGAGAACCCACAGGAAGCATCAGTTCGGCATTTCCTTCCAACTAGTGATTCTGTTCTATCAAGTCTTTGGTGAATGCTCATAAGTGAACCCAGTGGACTATTGAAACCTGCAGAAATCGGTCATAACTAGGGAAAACACAAGTACGCGCGTGGTCGGAATTGGCTCTCCATCCTACATATGCATGCCGAATGCATTGCACTGGGTCCAAAGTAAGGTACTTGGATACATGACCGGACGCAGGACCAGACGAAGAATGGATATTCAGGGAGGGTGTCTATCTATGGTGAGAAGACGTCGATCTGCGCGAGTTTTTCGGCTTCGTTCAAACAGAGGCAAACAGAAGAACGGGATGTGGAGATGCGATGACAACATGATCTGCGGGGACGGGTTCACGTCGGATAGAGGGAGGCATGTACGGAGTATGTGGTTCGGAAAATAATGACAATGAATCGCGAGAAAATGGACGAGGTTAGATCTCAAGTAGACGTGCCTGTAGATAGTGTGGACTACATACCTAGGTATAATATTTGATCGGACTATTATTAGTCTAGTAGTATTTAGGCAGACGTTTAACTCGATGTAGGGAGGTCAATTGGGTTAGTGGGCAATCCCGTGACTCCGAGGCTGTGCGTCTTGCGTGTTGCGTGGACAAGAACAACCGAACGACATCATCCTCCCTCCCTCCATCCATCCTTCCACCTCTCCGGCTGTCACTCACTCCCCCTGATTCTCCCTTCGTCGCGTCCGGGTGTCAATCTCCCTCCATAATCCTTTTAATTCTCTCCCCAGTTCTTGTTCGTGTTTGGGTTCCCCTCTGTGGTTGGCGTTGAGGATTCTCCATGACTGTCCACCCTGTGGTTGTCGTCTGATGACCCTTTGATTGGTCCTCTCAATCAGTCATCAACAACCTACCAAGAAACTCGTCCATCTTCCCTTCGTCATTCCCCCCCAAGTTCCCCCCTCTCTCCAACTGTTATTGTCGTCTTATTGTCGCCCTGGGTTTGCACAGTGGCCAAAAGTAAAAGATGCGACCGCCGCGTTTGCTTCTCCTTGTCTTCTGCTTCATCTTCTTTCCTATCTTCCTCACCTTCTTTTCCGCTCTGACATCATCTCCGCGTGTGACTACCCCCAGTACGTTCGCTGGTCGAGCCACGGGTTTTCATGCGCTGTTCTCCTTTAATATCCCTTCGTCTCTATTCCCTCCCTCCGCGGTCATCAGTCTCACCGATGATAATTCCACCTTCTTTCTAGCCAGACCTGCCGCGTTTGGCCCCCTCCTGCCGGATAACGGTCTCAGTGGCCAACTATGGGTCGGGAGTGGTTTCGGCGATCGAACCGCCGCGGGAGCTGAAGGGGAGCTAGGCTGTTCAGATATTCCGGGCTGGGGCGAAGGTGATTCTCATCGACAGGTCGATAAGACAAGTCCCGCGGATAACGCCGGGGGAAGATCGGGGACCGGGGTCGGGATCGAGTCGACTGGATCGCAACCCCACCGGGACTCTCCACTAGATTCTGGACTTCACCACAGTACTACAGATGCTACATCCCCGTGGTCCAACGATGGCACCGATGATCACCTGCACCATCCTCTCCCAGAATCGGAAGTGGCCGACCCAAGTGCTGCGGAGCAGCATACCGAACCTTTCCTGAACAAGCAAACCGCCCATGCAGATATACAGTCCCTCCAGGAAAGCGCCGAGATTAATGGAAAAGTCGTCTTGTTGAGTCGCGGTGGCTGTGGCTTCCTCGAGAAGGTCAAATGGGCTCAGCGGCGTGGAGGTATTGCTCTGATTGTTGGTGATGATACCCGGGGTGGAAGTCTGGTCACAATGTATGCCCGAGGCGACACCTCTAATGTCACTATCCCCGCGTTATTTACGTCACATACTACGGCGCAACTGCTATCATCCCTTGTTCCTGCACAGGACGAGGATATCATTGCGGATGAAAGCCCTGCGGCAAAGCTATCCACCCATGGCGCCAAACAACGAGTCGAGTCGACGACCACTACAACGGCTGTCTCGTCTCCAACATCGACCCGCTCCGCCGCCACAGGCACCCCCTCTGCCTCTGCGCAACACAAGGAGGGTTTATTCCGCGGCGTCTTGTCATTGCTTGGCGTGAACAGTCACCGCACAGGACACATCTCACAGGACAGCCAGCGTCCACCTACCAGTGGAAATATCGACTGGATCCTCATGGATCCCTGGGATGACCCCGAGGCGTCCAGCAAAGGCCGAGCGAAAGACAGTGCTACAGACGTTCGGCAGACTGGGGATGGGGATGGGTTCGTTATCGGAGTGCAAGACTGGCGGGATCCAGACCTAGTGGCCCCGATGAGCAGCTCCATCGCAGCACCGACCAGTGTCTCCCAGACGGACGGGTCACACTCTACACACGGTCCACTGAAAGGTGGCAGTATCACTCCCGGAAGTGGCGAATACCGTACTATTGAAAAGCCCAGTGCCAACAAGGAAGCCAATGTCAAGACAGTGGCTAGTCAAGACGCCGAAGCGGATAAGAAAGAATCTGTGCAGAGTGGCAGCTGGTTTGCCAAACACTTCGGATGGGTAAAGGAAAGTGAACCAGAGCCCAGTCTTTCCTCGCGCGACTATTCGGAAGCGAGGAAATTGCAGAATGACTCGGCGCAAAAGCGTCAAGGGGCGAAGGTATTGGAGCATGAAGGGTTATGGGTTACGTTGACCCCAACGAGCATGTCCACGAGCCCCTTTTTCGACACGCTTCTCGTCCTTGTGGTCAGCCCGTTGTTAACCTTGACCGTTGTTTATGTGCTTCTGTTGCTTCGGTCTCGTATCCGCCGCCGGCGGTGGCGAGCTCCTAAATCCCTTGTTGACCGTCTCCCGGTCAGAACATACCACACGATCAGCACGCCCTCATCGTCGAGCTCCATCCGATCAGTCAGCCCTGGTCCGGTTTCCCCGACATCTCCGCTATTGGGCTACTCGGCACTCCCTGGCTATCGGTCGCGATCTCAGAAAGAATCTACCATTGATAGCCCAAAGAGCCCGTCCAAAAAGGAAAAGTCGGGCTCGTCTACGCTGTGGCGGCGCAAGTACACCGGGCGGCAGGTGGAATGTGTTGTGTGCCTGGAAGAGTACGTGGATGGACAAAGCCGGGTGATGAGCTTGCCCTGTGGGCATGAGTTCCATGCCGAGTGCATGTAAGTGTTGGAGATTTTTTACACGGAATATTGGATACTAACGGATACAGCACCCCTTGGCTGACTACCAGACGTCGCACATGCCCGATCTGCAAAGGAGATGTGGTCCGGTCGCTGGCTCAAAACAGGGCTGTTGAGACGGCGTCCGAATCTACCGAGTCAACAACCCACAGTGATCACGATTCAGGATCACATAACGCCTCTGCCCCTGTCCCGATCGCTGGTCTGAGTGAGGATGAGATGTCAGACCCTGAGCGACAAACTGGGCCAGCAGATGGACTTCTTAGCGGACAATCTTCCTCGGCTCCACAACCCGGCTGGAGGAACTTTGCTGCGCTGAGCTTTTCGGCCCTGAGCGGCGATACAATCTGGCATCAGGGTCGGACTGACAGCGACCACAGATGATGTTTGGGACTCGTCTATATCCTCTCCCGTTTAGGGTCTCTTTCGTTTCTTTCTTTTGTACTGCATTAGCGAGTTGAGGTTGTGCACGGCTGGCGTTGGGGTATGTATAGGATTGGAGGCAGTATATCAATACCTTGCTGCTTGATTAAACCGGACTTAATCTCATTTTCACATTCGTAGGCGTAGAACTAAGTAGTGTCACGGTGTTGGATCCATATCGATATGCTGACGTCATAGGAACTATACTCCAGACGGCTAGTGCAGATAAGAACCCAACCGTCCGGACAGAGCTCCATCACGTTTCCTTCATTTCGACCATCTCCCAACCATGACCGACAGAATCAAAGAAGCAGTCCTTGCAGAGGCAAAAGCCGCGCAGGACGTCGCCCACGATGTCGCCCGCTCCGGCGCCTACCTCTACCCATTCAAGGTACCACCCACCTCCCTACCCCCATCCACAACCCAACGACAAGCTAATAACGGAGCCAAGGGCCTCATCTACTTTGCAACCCACAAATCCCTCTGGCGCCCGTTCCTCTCGCGCGCCAGCCAAACCATCACCCTCGGCCTCGGCGTCACAACGGGCATGTTCTTCTTCACCTACGTCCCGCAGATGACCCTGATGCTCTTCACGAGCGGGCCCCTGCTGGCCCCCTTCTCGGCCGCCCTGCTCGTCCTCAGCGAAAGCTCCACCATCACCACCTTCCTCTCGCGCTCGTTCGTCCTCGGCGACGCCCTGACGGATACCTTTGACGGCACGCTGGTGTCCTGCGGGTGCGAGACGCTCGTCGCGCAGGGGCGCCACGTCGCCGCCGCCGGCGGAGGGGAAGGAGGCGGTGATGCGATCGCGCGGCTGGGGAAGATGGTGCGCAAGCCGTTGGCGCGGCTGCGGCCGCGGGCGCTGCTGCGGTCGCTGCTGCTGCTGCCGGTGAATTTTGTGCCCGTCGTCGGCACGCTGGTGTATGTGTTTGTGCAGGGCCGGCGGTTTGGGCCCGTGGCGCATGAGCGGTATTTTCAGTTGAAGGGGTGGGGGGAGAAGAAGAGGGAGGAGTGGCTGCGGAGGTTTCAGGGGGCGTATACTGGGTATGTTGCCAGACCCCGTTTCCTACTTGTTGGGTTATGGTGGCGTCGTGCTGACTGCGCAGGCTGGGAATGGCGTCGTTCCTGCTGGAGATGGTGCCGTTTGCTTCGTTGGTGTTTGCGTTTACGAATACGGTTGGGGCGGCGCTGTGGGCGGCGGATTTGGAGAAGGCGGTGCAGTGAAAGACTCAAGTATATGTCTGTACGACGAGGCTTATGTAGCAACAAAAGTATGAAGAATGAACGGCTTCATAACACAATACACTGAAGGTATATATACATATCTACAGCCGATACGGGCATCATGCAGATGACTGGTTCCCGGATACCTCTCCTGGCACGCAGGCCCAACTGCAGCCGAACCTCCGGAAAGGCAAGGGCCGAAGGCTCTCGCCAGACGGCCGGGGCCCCTTCAGCCCGTTCTCGTACGTAGCGCAGTCCCACCACTCGATCCATTCCGTCCGCGCAATCACAAACGCCCGGTGGCACACCGAGCAGTGTCGGCCGCCCCCGCTGCGTACCTCGCGCGCCTGTTGGAGAAGCCGCACCATCAGGGCGGGGAGATCGGCAATGTCGGCATCGGAAATCATATCGAAGAACGGAGACCGGCTAAAAGCAAGGAGAGAGACCTCGCGGAGTGACGGGACCCGTGTGTCGGACCCGTTCGACTCGTTCGTGCGCATGCCGCCCATAAGAGTGGGCTCGCCGACAGGGACGCCCTCCATGTTGAAGCGGCGCACCGGCCCCGTCGCAACGTGGATCGGAGCCCAGGCTTCCTCCGGCGCGGGGCCTTCATACTCGCTCATTTTCAATGCGTCCGATAGTGACTGCGGAGCCGTGTCGAGCGGGAAATGCCATTGCGCGATGTCCGCGTCCTCGATCTGCATCAGGGGGTTTGGGCGAACGGTCAGCTGCTTCAAATCGCCTTTCTTGATCAGCCATAACAGCTCCCAGGGGAGGTACTGCAGGCGATTGACCGACAGGTTGACCTCCTGCAGCATAGTCAACTGCCTGATCGCCGGTGGAATGTTCGTCAGCTTGTTATTCCGCAAGCTCAATACTCTGAGAGACTTCAACTCGAATAGTTCGCCCGAGATCGTGGTCAGCGAGTTTCCAGCTAGAAAGAGTCGCAGGAACGGCTGCAGAGAGCTGTAGACATCCTCCGTCACCGGAGGCTCCCTCACGGCCGGCAGCTTCGTGAGATGCTGCAGCGGTCTCAGGAGGCCTGGCGGGAGGACCCTCAGGTTACCATTGCTGTAACGTAGTCAGACACCATCATCTCAGAACACACAAGCCATAACATGATCGACACCACATACCTCAAATCAACACTATCCTCCCCTCGCTCCAGACACTCATTCACCACCGCACGAGCAAGCTCATATTCCCTAGGCTCCTCCACCTTCCGGAACCCTACCCGTTGAGAGGGTTCCCGCTGGCCCGGCATCTCCGACGAGTTTTCCACATTTCTCCCGCGCGCCGACAGGGCACTCGGCCGCTGCGCCGGCACCAGGAGATCCTCGCCCCAGTTGGACGCTTCGGAAGAAAGCAGCGGCGAATCTGCGCCCGACTCATCACTTCCCATCCACACACCACTATCGACCAGACGCTTGTCTTTGAAATCGGCCCTCTTGCGCTTCGGGTCCTTGACCATCTCGCCCCACCAGGTGCCGCGATAGCGGCGTTTGCGGTTGCCAGACGACACGGGCGCGTTGTAGTTCTCCAGGCCGGAGGCGGGGACGTCATCGCTGGAGAAAAGCGCTGGGTCGCTGGAGGGTTGGCTGGAGCGGTCATCGAAGCGGGAGAGGCGGTAGTTCTTTCGCAGCGACGAGGGAGCTCGGGGAGTTTTGGTTGGGGAGCGATGGCGGACGCGCGGGGGCGGTGGGAGCGGAATTTCGCTGTCCATTGTGGCGGTGGTATGCGGGTTCTCGGGGGATGGATGTTACGCGAACTGACCAGCACGCGCCCGGTTACGGGGTTGAACGTGGGAGATGCTTGACAGACGCGTGGGAGATGCAGACAGGAGAATGAGTTGTGGGGGTAACAGACGGGGGGGTAGGATGATATGTCCTGGGCGATTCTCAGTAGAGGGGATCACATCACCAGGAGTGGACCGGAAGCATGACGTCCGAAAGAATGGAGATCAGCTCAGTCGGAGTACAGAAGCGTTGAAGGAGAGTCTACGGAGTAACGTGATTTTGGTGGAGCGATGTTGATTGCTTGCCCGATTAGGCGAGCACGCGTCCTCCACGCGGCGGTGGCCAATCAGCGGGCCGTCGCAGGGTCTGAAGAAAAGAAGTGGTCGATGCGCCATGATCGACTGACTTGATCTACTAGTCCCTACTTAAGTATATCTACATAAAGAATAGGATAGAAATATGGAAATATTGGGTGTATTCAAAAAGTTCGAAAGCGTGTATCGCGGTTCAATGAACCTCTATACACATCGCTATCGCTGTCGTATACAACGGCTCGCCGTGTCACTCATTCAGAACGTCGTAAAGGGGTATATAAACAGGCGTATGAATCATAACACCTAGCCTCCGCCGTCGTATCATCACCGAACGTCCGGATCATCGAGCGGAGGACAAGAAGTAAATATAGAACATAAGGGGTAAGACAAAATAAATATGGTGCAAGTATAGAAGAGAATCGAATCATCACCAATCCAACTTCGACCAAATCCTGTTCCACTCCCGACTCTTTACAGGTAGTTCAAGAACAGGGCAAAAGAGCCAGCAGCAAGAACCACAGGCAGCTGGACATCACCGATGCGCATGGCCGCACCGGTGGTCGGAGTAGCGGAAGCCGCGGCCGAAGAGGTCGAACTGGCAGCAACAGAAGAGCTGGAGGCGGCGCTGCTCGAGGGAATGGCAGAGCTCGTGGGGGTGACGACAGCGGACGAAGACGGAGTGCCAGTGGCGGACACGGTATTCACGCGGATCACAGTCCGGGTGATGGTGTGAGTATTCGTCGATGTGAGGGTCTGCTCCTCAGCGGCGACAAGCTGGATGGCAGCCAGGCAGAGGGCGGACGCAACAGCAGTGAACTTCATGGTTTTGCGGTTTCGGTAGTTTCGAGAAAGTTTGGTAGGTAGATTGGTTTATACTGCACGACTTCGGCAGTCGAAGGTATCTGCAAGAGGAAGCGAAGAAGGCGCGGAGTACCGGTGTAGCCGTGAAGCTGAGTGTATGCGACGTAGATCGAAAGAGTGGAAGACCAGTACGCGAAAGAGTGAGCGTTATCCGGGCCGGATGGAGATAAAGAGCGTGAGGTGGAGGGAGCGTCAGAGAGTGAACAGAACAGAAAGGGACCCAAATGGGGCGGACCGGGCAAGGGTGGGACTAAATAAATAGTAGTGAGGGAGGGAATGAGGGCAAGAACCCCTACTCCTACCAAATGCCAGAGAGAAACACGATTTCTTTGTGCCTGGTGGCGCCCCCGGACTGCCGGGATCGACTGGTCATTGGGCCGGTGGTAAGGGGCTCCATCCGCATCTCATTTTAATCAAACCCCCGTCACGCCCAGTAACGAGGCCCAGCGCTTCCTGGAGGATCGTTAGTGCGTCTAGGGAGACAGACCAAGAGCAGATGATCTTACTGAATTACTCAATGGAAGGAATTATTATTGAAGAAAGATATTATTATTATTATTATCATTATTATTGAAGAACAGACCAGCACCTGCATGAGTTGTACGGTGGAGTGCCAGCACAACAAACACATCCATGGATGGAGGGACCCGGATCGGCCAATTAATGGGGATCTGACTTTGGTTCCTGAACCGGTTCCCTGGTCCACTTCATCATCCATTATCAATAGGATTATTATCTCATTTCCCATCTTATGATGATCATTATTATTATTATGGGTGTTTTGTGTCTTACTCTAATCCCATCTGAATCATCATTCTCAAGCACAGTATGGAGAAATTTCGGCATGTCCTCACAACGGCGCTTGTTGACACGCTCGTGTCTCTCAAATGTTTCACTTCCAGAGACCCTTGGCCCCCTAGGATCCCCCGAATACCCCGACCAGGATCATCCCAGGATGACAGAATTTTCCCTGCATTTAGACTCCAGCTACGATCAGAATTTTCTCGTTTAGGCGGTCATCCCCAGTCGGGGAGTCATTGCCGAGCACACGTCCAATGATCTCGACCGTTGTCCGAGTTGGATCGAGGAAATGAGCCCAAGGCCACTAGAAAATCAGTCGGCGGACCGTATTGTTCTGGCCATCCGACGAACACGATCGTCTCTGCAACTGCTGCACCCGGTAAGTGCGTTCGGATCGGGCTCGCATCATTACACCGTTCCAGTAGTGGGACATCGTCTCACCGGTCTTAAGCCCGGACAGGCAGTGATATTCCTTCAGAATCGCCACTATAATTTACTAGTACTAGGTACTAATTAGTTAACTACTCAGAGTAGGTTCTCTGAGGTATCGAACGTTCTTCAGGCACAGACAAAACATGTGCGTGATGAATCTATTAGATTCCATGGTCTGACTCTTGCCTCTGGTATTCAACAAAGTTAATCCATGCCATATGTACTCCAACCACAGAGTTTGGTCGCTGTTGTTGTCGAATTCCAGGTCTCATTTGTTTATTTGTATACACAACAATCGGTCCCTCGTCTCTCAAGGGGTCCTCCGTAATACCACGACAACGACCCCTTCATTCATCGTGGAGAAACAGGCATGATCTTGAATCTAAGAACACCACGCCTGCCTTTTTCTGACTGGCGGGATACTCCTCCAGGGCCAGGCAGGTTTTTTTTTTTTTTTTTTTTTTTTTTTTTTAAGAATTTAATGGTTCTCGTCGGCTTTTTCACCCACAAAATTTGACATGGCCACGTGCCGATCATAACTTACCATCCACCAAGCTGATATTCCACTTTATCCTATCCTAAAGACTTTAGTATACGGCAGTATGATTCGCTGCAGCGGGCCATGGTAGAAGAAAGGCGTAGGCCTATTGGGAATCTATCCCCTACGATCGCTTTGAAGGTGGTTGTGTCCGGTTTGCCAGTCTCAGCTGGGTGACATGGTTCTCAGGCTTCGTGGGGAAACACATGTTCGGGGCCGTCATCATTTGAATCTCTCGGTTTGCACAATGAACCAGTAACTGAGAGTACAAATCAACGTGTTAGTATTAGCGCATCTGAGGTGAATCTCGACATGAATAAAGGCTATCCGCTTGGGTTGATTGCAGCAAAATCCCCTCTACAAAGTGGCGCACCAAGCCCACAATATATAGAGCCTTCTGGCCTCGAACCTCTACTGGAGCACCCAATCTCGTGGTGTTTATGGCTTCACGAACCTCCGTACGAGGACGAAACTCTAACCAAGACAAAGAGCTCACCTACTTCATCAAAGCGTTCATACAGACCATCTACGAACATTCGGTATGCGAGCGCAACAAATAACCTTCTATATATGACCCAGTAGATCCAGAAGATGTCATTCTGGACGCAACCACTGTTCAGAAAATCACTCCTACCGTGCGCAGATGGCGTAGCTATGGCTTCGACGACTCTTGTCCTCGTGGCAGTTGCCTAGTTTCTCAGTACAAATAAGACTGTCAGTGCGTCCCTATTCCAGATGAAGAGACACGGGCATCTGCGTTTACGCGACCTGGTTATTCTAGACCTTGCTACCAATTCTTTACTGAGAATTCGGAGGCATTCTTTAATGTCGAAGTAGTGAAAACCCTGCTGTTATATGCGGAGATGGACACGATTCTGCGAGCGTGTGTTCTTCCTGGAGTGCGTCTAAAGCGATGGTGGCATGACTTTCAATGCCAGTGCTTGGCGAGTCTACATGTTCCGTCCCGATATGTTCCTTCACATTCAGTCAGAATACTCTCATCTTGTTCGCAATCCTAAGCACTGTTGGTTCCATGTACTGACCAGCACAGGACCCTGATCTCGGTTGGGACCAAGTATGTATCAAGGCCCTTAGGGCCTATATATGTCTGAACACGATTCACTGCATGCCAAAGATATGGGACAACTCTTCCGGGAGAACCGAGGAGACCGACTACCGAACCAGCAAGTTCTACCACTTTACACTGAGAACACGCACAGGCACGGGTCAAACATCAGATGTCAGCACATATCCTCATCGGCAATTCTTTGGGATATGCGACAACCAATTTGGGGGGCGAGTACTGTGCTCATCGCATTGTAAATAGTCATTGGCTTCGTTGGGCACATCCCGATGCCCAAAATCATAGTCGTCGGGCCAATCATTATGGGAGGGTGCCCATCAGCGAATTTCTCGTTTTGAAGAATGCAAATTTGGAGGGTCACCAGCCAGGTCAGTCTGATGTCGTACTTGTTCAGGACTACCTGTATCGAATGGGTCTTCTGGCGGAGTTGGCGTTGTACGTCATGGAGCTCGCTGGATATGAGCTTTTGGGGAGATTGAGTGAGCCACATGATCCCTTCACCCACCGAACCGTGAGGAACCGGGTCGATACCTTACCTATTGCTGGCGAGTGCTAGTCAAATGTGACATGATGGCCAAGGCTCTTGGAATGAAACTTCCATGGGAAGCACTACTCGGCGACTGTATTGCTGAATTCTGGGCTGATGACAACTGTGGGCGTGGAAACTATGGCAGACTGCCCAAAGTGTTTGTCAAGCCTTGATGTTGAATCGACAGATGCGGTTAACTAGAACTTGTTCCATTATCCGCTCACGCTTTTTGAGGAATGCCGTGCAATAGGATGCTTTATGATCCTTGTACTCCAGCCTATATTTTCTGGTGCGTCCGTTAATCAAGATACTCCACGCAAGAGCGATGGTCGTATGTCCTGACAGTGGCTTTCAATCGGTCAGGTATTCCCATGTTGAAGCATCATACGACGTTCAACTCTTCCTCCCTAAGATCCACTAAACATCGCACACTCAATACACGTACGATCATGAGATCATGATTTCATGTTCGCCTTCATTAAATAATTAATCATTGTGTAACGCCTAGAGACAATTACGTCTCCGTCAAAGATACCCAGGTACCTCGAACCTATCCCAACGCTCCAACTATGTACATCATACAAAATTCCCCCGCTGTCCTCCCAGCATGGCTTCTGCGCCCGTAGGAGTTGATCGTATTGTACAAAATTTCGTCGCATGTATCATGCAGGACAAAATGGCCGCTCATTTATTCGCGGACTGGTCGCAGAGGGCTCTGGCGGGGGAGCATCATGGGAGGTCCGCGGGCACGGAGCCAGGCATCGTTATGGGGGCCTTCGGTACGGATCACACTGCCAATGGACATGAAGAGACTAGATGAGGTGGTTAGCATCAAACCATAGTCCCCTGAGGCGTATGAATGCGATTGGGGATATATAAGTATTCTTGATGGCAAGAATATCAGAGAAACATACCCAAATGTCGCACCAGAACCCAGCATATATTTACCCAGAGTGCGCATGACACCGTTGGGGCCAGCACCATATTGGAAGATGGTGACGGTTCCTGAAAACATGAATATGAAGTCGTGGACAAGACACAGAGTCGTTGCGAACTAACCGATAATGAAACCCATGATACCTCCAACAGCTAAAGAGAACTGATCAGCCATGGCCAAGACCAGACACGCGACAGGAGACTTACTGGAACCCATCAAAGCACCCATCTTCACTGTGAGAAAGTCAGTCATCCCATCCATAGTAGGCATTGAATCGTCATGGCCCAGATGTCCCGAACTGGTTGGTCATGAAGGACTCCATGAAGCAATTCCTGCGGCTTCTAGAAACTCACTCTTATCGAAAGTCGAGGGGCCATGGCCCTGAGGGGGACCTGCGACAACGGGCATCTTGGAAATAGGAAGATGGAGTAGATCGCGCAGGAATACACCTGGAAAACACAAGCAAGAAGACGACACCGTAGTGACCGCTGTTCGACTCGACGGTCTTCTTGCAGAAGCTCCTCCGCTCATCGGTCCATTCCGTCAGTGACACGTGATGAGACCGCCTGCCCAATGGGGACGGTGCCGTACCTTACCATTTCAGGACTAGTACATCGGCGCCCCGTACGTCGTCCTTACCTAAGCACACGTGCCGGCTCTCCCACCCTCTCCCACGTGACCTTCCAACCTGAGGCCTTCCAGGAGCAGACGAGCTGATTCCCTTCCCGCTGGCTGCTCCAGTGGCCACCCATGCGATTCTGTCTTGGAACGACCGACTTTTCTGTGTCGAGTTACTGCTCGCTTGGTGGCTTACACGCCTGTGCAAGGCGGCCCTCCCGTCTCGTGCTTCTTTCTCTCGCCTCCGACGGTATTTCTCACCGGTCGCTCCTCGGGTGAGGCCAAGACCTTATTATAGACGCCTCCTTGCTCTGAAACCCATTTCTATTGTTATTTCATCCAGCCTCCGCCTCCTCGCGGCCGTTTGTTTATGTACCACCGTGGTAAGCTTATCCTATCGACGCAAACCATGGCCCTGGGCCGTCATCGATTGTCTTCGTGATTTCCGCAGGACGTTCGTATTATTTGGCGACTACGGGACGGGGGCTAACGTGACCTATGATTCCAGACTCTCTTCACTGTTGACTTCAGTTCCGAGTCGATCGTCGCGAGACCTAGAAACGAGTGAATCTTCTTTCCGTGCCTCGAATCGTCCGAACCTTTGTTGGTCGACAGGTTACCCTTGACCTGCGCCCACGGGATAGGACCCCCGAAACAGTCATCCACGCGGACTCATCTCCCGGCATCCTTCTCCATGACTGCTGTGGCATCGCCGCCTAGTGTACAATCGGGGCCTCGTTTGGGATGGTACACGTCTGGTAACGGTAACGGTGGCCAAGGAGCTCTCTCTTCCATGAACGCCGACGAGGTTTCACGCATGTTTGTGCCACGCAAGGCCCTTCAGAGATCGAACTCCTCGTCCTCTTTGAACTCCACCTCGTCCACGGCAACCGTGACCACGGCATCGCAGAATTCTAATGCGGCTCAACCTTCGAACGCCGACTCCGCTACTTGGTCCTCGAAGAAGAAACCTTCAAGAAGTATCTGGCCAAGCTCCAAGTCCGAACCGGTGTCTGGTGTGAGCAACGCGCGTCCCCAGGTGATGCCCGGCTTTTCGTCCGGGCCAGCTGCCTCTTCTGCTATGGCCGCGATGCACCAGCCTAACTCGATCGTTCCGTCTCAGCATATGTATCAGTCGCAACAGAATGGCGTTCGAGGAGGAAGCGCGCCATCCGGAGATCCGCCCGCAATTCTGACCCTCATCCCGATCAACAGCACATTCGAAAGAAAACAGATCACCGTACCATACTATCCGGAGATATTACGCATCGGACGACAAACAAACGCCAAAACAGCCCCGTCACCGGTGAATGGATATTTCGATTCCAAGGTCCTGTCTCGGCAGCATGCTGAGATCTGGGCTGACAAGTCTGGCAAGATCTGGATCAGAGATGTGAAGTCATCAAACGGCACTTTCATCAACGGCAAGCGACTGTCTCCGGAGAACCGCGAGTCTGAACCTCATGAGCTCCGAGAAAACGACCAGCTGGACCTGGGTATCGATATCATCAGCGAAGATCAGAAGACAGTCGTCCATCACAAGGTGTGTGCTAAAGTCGAACATGCGGGCGTCTATGGTACGATCCCCAATATTCTTGATCTCACGCTGGGAGATCTTGACCCGGCTTCGGGAGGTGGGCTTTTACCCTCACCTCTCAGTCAGCCATTATCGCATCTGCGCGGGCGGTCGGGTAGCAATGTCAGCAATCGCAGTGCGCAGAGTGCTGCCAGCAGCCAGTTCAATGCAATGCAACAACAGAGGCAGATGAACTACTGGAACTCGCCCATATCCATTGAGCAGGTTGTCAAACGACTGACGGTAGGTTCCATCGTCGATGCTACGTATGTGGCGATGTGCTAACGCGATGACCAGGCTGAAATGAAGCAAGCAAAACAACAGTCACAGGATCTTCGTCAGACGGATGAGTTCCTCGCGACACTCATGAAACCAGGACACGCAGAGAAGGAGAAGGAGAAGGCAAAACATTCTCCCGCTGAGAGTGCCTCTTCTCGTCAGGTCAATGGAAGACCTAAGATGCCGCGCGTTGACTCGTTCTCGCGGTTCTCTGATCCTCCAGCACCACCCCCACAGCAGCCTCTGCCCGAAAAGCCCGATGCATTGCCCCGGAATGGCATGGAGGCCATGTCGCCTCTCAAGCGTTCTGATACAGAAAAGCCAAAGCTAGGAGCCACCGGCTCTCCGGTGTCGCGTGAGTCGAGCCAAATCCTTTCCCTCATTGAGGCTTTATCAACGGCCAAACGTGAGCTTGATAGCCAAGGGGCTCGCGTGAAAGAACTCGAAAGTCTCCTGCTTCAAGAACGCAATGCTCGTGAATCTGCAGAGGAAAGGGCTAGGAATCTTGAAATGAAAAACAAGGAGAACCAGGCGATTGTTCCCACAGAGCCAAAAGATGTGCACGTGGATACTCCTTCAGGGAGCTTGGTTGAAGACCAGAAGCCGCAATCATTGGATGCCGAAAAGCCACAAAACCCCGCTGTAGCCGACTCGACGCAAGTCGACGTGTCGGCTGATGTGCAGACCAGTCAACTCCAGCTTCGCCTCGAGGCGATGGTGGTGGAGATGGAAGAAATGAGGAAGCAGATTGTTCATTTCAAGGAGCGTGCGCTCCAGGCTGAAGATGAGACGGTGCAAACCAGGAAGTCTCTGTCCGAGATGATCGATACGCTGCGGCGAGAGCGCGAAGAAGATTTGAAGATTCGCAAATCCAAGGCTCAGTCGCAGAGTGCTGACGAATCGATGCCGTCGACCAGTGCAGGATCAGAAAACCCCGAGGTCGACTCGGTTCATTCTCAGCTCCCAACAATATCATCGCATGAGAAAGGAGTCGATACAGTAGACACGACATTCGCAACGCATCCGCATCGACGGGATGTCTTGGAACATACTAGTCCATACGCGTCGATGCTCGGGGTTGTCCTACTGGGTGTGGGCTTAATGGCCTACCTGAATGGATGGCAGAAGATGGACAAATGATCTTCGCCCAATATCTTACGTCGCATGAATCTCTCGACTGACCGAACTCGATCCTTTATATCTGTTTCCTTTATACCTTCTCCGTTTCCATTCTATTTTTCTATACTTTGTGTATTCTGCTAAATGCTTCGATTAGGAGTATCTGCTGGGTTTGGTTTCCTGGGGTTCCTATATTCTGTTTTGTTTCCGCTGCCTTGTCAGCAGCCATGATGCATAAAATGCGCGACTTTCCCTCTCATATCTCTTATTTGTCCTCACATACCATTCTTCACATACGCCATGTTGCTTCAGTTACGTATTTCTGGCAGCAGGGGCTTTCCTTTTCCCTTCTTCTTGTCATCCTAAGTTAATGTCGTTCTCATGGGCAGAAGCAAGTCATGTATGGCTCCCCAGCCTTTTGTGTATTAGTCTCATAGCAGCATCACTTCCTTTGGCAGTTTAAGCAAGCGATGAATGACCATTTTCATGCATGCCGTCTTTCAAGTTTCTGGGTCTGGTTTATCAATCCCACTTTCCTACTGACTGAATGATCCCGGTGACGATTTCTTTGGTCGATTTAGACTGCGAGTCAGGCGGGACGAGATTAGATATTTCCTACCGGTGCTGTTTCCCCGATGAAGTCGGTTGCGTCCGTCTATGTTCATATTCTATTCCAGGCTCGTCGGCCAGTCATTGGCTTGCTATTAAAAGCTTTGATGTCACTTTAATCCAAAGACGAGGATGGTAACCGTCAGTTACGTTATCGGGTCCACTAGCACAACGATGGTATTGATTGACCTGACTTGTGATTGTCGTTCTCTCCATACTTGATTCGCACCCGAGGAGGGTGTGGAGATCAGGCTGCATATATAAACGAGCCCAGGATGGAGGATCCGCATATCGACTAGGCTCCGCATTGCATGCAGCGAACCTTCCCCATGCGCATTTATGCGTAATGGTCCTGGACGCTGTCCCAGCCTGCCGTCTTAAGACTGGCATCCACCCTGCTGTGGCATATGTATTGGATAATGACCATGCGCCGTGCGTCGGACGAGACATCGAACTTTAAGCCTGCTTGGTAAAGTCAAATTCCTGAGTGGAAAGTCACAAAACCCCTGATGGTCTAGTTGGATATGACGTCTGACTGTAATGGAACATTTCATCAGAAGGTCGCTGGCTCGATTCCGGCTCGGGGGAGTTACTTTTTTTTTTTAGAATTTTATTCTAACCACGAGCTTGTAGAATGATCAGTCCTGCATGTAATGTTTGTGTACCAGTCTGCTTCTTTTCATGATCAGCTTTGGCTGATAGTGCCGTTTCAGAACTTGGCGTGAACAATATCTTAGTTGACGCCGACACGAATGATTAACCTGGAGTCATTGACAGAGCTGGGGATGAAATTAGCCCATTGGTTGATTTCCCAGCGGCTCGTGGCAGAATATGCAGCCCAATTCGACAATTATATTACGCACCCCTTGGATTCTGTGAGGGAGGACGGTGGAGGCGAAGCCCAAGAAGAGAGGTCTAGATTGATGGCTATTTTGCGTAGGTTCCTCTGCAGGTGAGACCTCTAGATACGAAGCAGACAGAGTCACCAAGAATTGTTCCTTTCAAGCCAGTTGCAGATATGCCGGGGCTGGTGCCCGTCGGCGGATGAATTTGTCGATCTCACTGGTGTATGTCTCCGTCACAACGAGAAGCCAGTACTTCAGTAGTCAGCAGGTCAACCTGACCAAGTGCGGGCTGGTCTACATTTGTCAGGAAAGGCCATTGAGCGCAGATGATGAGGGCTCAGGTGGGCGGGTTTCAATTGCATTTGGGGCCGTTGAACCAAGACACACGACGCAATGAAGGTACTCGCCACTGTCTCAGAGATCCAGTATGTCTTACTTGACATGCTAGTTGCAGAAACGGGGCTACTGGAACCGAGACATAGCTGTACATTTCTCTTATCAATATGTGGCTCTGGAGGATCATTGCGGCTGGTCAAATATTCACCCTGATGTTTCAGATAGGAGGTGTTGTCGCCTGACTGAGAGCTCGACAGGTAACACCGGATTCAGCTTTCCACGTACCTGTAAGCTTTTGGATGTGAAGAAAACAAGTGGGAGAAAGAGGGTGCTCATCCTCGAGCCGGGTCAGCCACCATCTGGTCAGCAAGATGTCACCTACCATCGGAGGTGACTTGGGGGAATGCGAAAACTTGTTGCGATATATGAGTGTTCGTTTGATATTATCACGGGCATATTCCGGGGTACTCATGCAAAAAAAAGCGTAGGAAGCTAAGACGAAAGAAAAAAAGTACGTCTCCCCCGAGCCGGAATCGAGCCAGCGACCTTCTGATGAAATGTTCCATTACAGTCAGACGTCATATCCAACTAGACCATCAGGGGTTATGCGTGGCGGTGGGTCAAAACTTTGACCATCTCAATATAGGCACCCAATCTGCGGCCCTACGTCAGCTTCAAGTTACCGAAAAAGACTGCTTTGGTCCCTAGACGGTGCAATCAATTTTTATCGGAGAATATCCTGTCGACTGGTTATGTCTAGGAGGACCACGGAGGTCTCGGATTAGTATGGAATTCCTTCAAACTGCGGCTAGCGATTTGGATATCGATGTCCCAACCATTAAAGACGCTTCTCCAGTTGGATTCTGGGACGGACAGCTCTAGGTAGGAGGAATTCTTATGACAGTGCGGCGGAGGATATGATGGACTTCAAATAGCCCAACTAGCTGGCTTATTGACTGGGAATGTGTGGGGAGGAGTGCCAAATATACTCTATCTACGCCGCTGGAGGAGAAAGTGGCGGCTTGTGTTCGTTTAAAATCTGGAAAGAAGGTGTTGTTGGCGCAGATATTTCCGCCAGGGTTTGTACGACCGTGGTTCTGGCGAGCAATTGTCCTGTTTTATTCTAGCTTCATTACCTGTTTTCTTTTCTCAAACGAGCTAGTAGAGCTTGGCCGCCTGAACAAGAAGTGCAGTACTAGCCCCCAGACCTCCCTCGGCAGAAATAGATTGACAAGTCAAAAGCAATAAGGCCTACTCTACTAGATCTATCTACAGAAGTCTAGCGACGACAGCGACGTTGAGACCCAGCATACCCATACCGGCGGCAGACCCGACCCCAAGGACGCCCATGAGGCAGCGGGAAACCATGAGGTCAATCCGGTTGACCTGCTGCCCTCCGACTACGCCATCAGAGAAGTCTTTGACAGCTACGCCCCGGCCACGGCTCCGCCTGTCCGTCCCAAATCCCAGGGTCTGGAAGCACCGTCCGAGCCATGCGGCGTCCGTCACTCCACGCCCTATCGTTATCATATGGCCTGCAACATCTACTTTAGCGCCAACGGTGACCTGGTGTACATCAGGGCTAACTCGCGACCGCACCACACGGGGCGGCGGCATTGCCTTCTCGCCTAAGTTCGCTACAACTATTGAGCTTAAGAAGGCTGCGTTAGCCCTGGCTGAACGCACTCATACGGAGCTCACCACGCGGCCCAATAAGTGCAGGGTTGCGTGCGTCGACTATATCTGTGCTAAACGCCTTTGGCAGGCCGAAGCGGTCAGCCCTGTAGAAGCTACTCTTACTCTTCGGAGTATGATCAAGAGAGGTGGGCTGATCAAGAAAAAGAAAAGTAAAAAAGAACTCCCCCGAGCCGGAATCGAGCCAGCGACCTTCTGATGAAATGCTTCAATTACAGTCAGACGTCATATCCAACTAGACCATCAGGGGTTTTGTGAGAATTTTCTTTCGATAATTGACACTATAAAGCAAACCTAATTTCTGCTACACAGATTAGGTATAAACCACCACTCCCTACTTCTCCCCCCTCCCAGAGCTTCGACGTAGTAGTAGTCCTCGCATTCTTACGGTATATTACTGGCAAGTGTAGGTAGGTAGGAAAGGTGTGGAGCGATAGGCCACCGGCTCGATACTTCAATTATTCACTGACATGGCTCATCATAGTGCTCATGGATATCATTTGTGTGTAGTAGTTGGAAGGCTTCAGCCAAGGCATGCCTATAGCCACTGTCAGGGACAAGAAAGAAAGGCTAAAAAGTAGTCGAACCTTCGATGATCACTGTTCGCGATTAGCTTTGGGTCCGCTTGTGTCTGTTAGGATATCCAGATTTAATGCGGATATCCGTAGCGGCTTCGCCCATGCAGCGAGTGGGTGCATAGCGACGTCGTCCGTAATGTGCACGACGGGCAGGTATGAGTCCAGCCGGGAGGGCCATAACCCGAGAAACTCGTATATCATAAAGTCATATCGTCCGCGGCTCATTTGTACGACACAGCAATCTCAACCATATTGACCCATCGCGTTCGCGATTCGGGCAACTCGGCCTCCGTCGCCGCGGCAGCCGTAATCGCGCGCTTGCGTTTCTTCGCTGCAGATTTGGACACCGTCATCTCCGTCTGAGAATCTGCAGTTGCACCGTCTTCTCCGGCAGTCCCCCCCGCTACCCCCTGCTGCTGTTGTTGGGACCTCTCCGCTTCTTCCAACGCCTTCCGCTTCGCGTCCTCGTCCTCCTCGACATCATCCACGACAAGCACGCTCCCGGTCTTCACGCGCACCGCATACTCATCCCCGCGCTGCTCGAACCACCGCCCCACGCCGAGCGCCTTCTCGATCGCGCGCCCTGTCGCCTTAACGAACACCTCCTCCGTGCGCAGCTCGTCCTGCCCGCGCGCGATCTGCGCGAGTTTCTGCTGGTCCCGCTTTTTGGGATTCGACAGTTCCACGGATGCGGCGGCGCGTTTCTCGGCCTGCCGGAGGAGTTTCTGTACGCGCTTCACGGCGCTCATGAAGGGAGAGGAGGTCGAGACATAGACGATTTTCGGGACGGAGGCGCCGGCGTACGGTGAGGCGACCGGGGCGTGCGGGATGGGGCGTTTGTGGACTCGGGCGTCTGGAATGGATGTGTTAGTTAGGTTTGGGGTTAGGGTAGTGGAAGGGTTGAGGGAGGACGGACATTTTGGGAGCTTGATCATGTCTTTGTTCTTCTTTTCGAAGTGGAGGTCTTGTGAGAGGGTGTTCTTGCCCATCTTGGGGATGGCGAGCCGGTTGCTTGGGTTATCGTTTCGATTTGAGGTTCTTTTTCTTTAGTTTGCAGAAATCTGTGTAGCCAGGCTTTGTTGGTAGTTTGGTAAGTTGCGAGTAATTGTCTGGAGATTTGGAGATCGCCGCGATAACCTTTGCGGGGTTTGCCTAGTTTGCATCGGGTCCAGGCCGCAACGTTGGAGCAGGATCTCGCTACATACATTACTTGTTAAAAATGATCGTGCCAGTGATTCTTTTTTTTTGGTATGTATCTGGGCCATGGAAGAAAAGTTACAGTCGAAATGTGGGATGGTTGAGATGTCACTGTCTCTTGCATTGATGTACGGACGGAGTATATAACACTACGCACTTTATCTGTCAGATCTTCGAGCGTGGGCTCCACTTTGCATATGGATGTCCTGGCCCAGATGGAACCAAATTGTCAACATCAAGCGTATTGACTAGACCAGAGTGGACTTCAGAGAGATTCTTGATCCCGATGAGCTTCATCACGCTCTCCATTTCCTCCTTGAGCACTATAGATTCTTGATCAGTCAAGGTCACGCATATACCTAACCATGGAAGTTACTCACATTCCACAAGGTGCTCTACACCTTCAGTGCCATAATGCAACGCATACAAAAAGCTCCTACCAATCCCAACCGCCTTCGCCCCTAAGCACAGGGCCTTGATGATATCACCGCCTCGTCGAAACCCACCGTCGACATAAATCTCCATTCTGTCAAAGACCTCTGGGCAGTTCTTATGTAACTCCAGAAGAAGCAGGATAGACGGAGGCGTATAGTCGAGGTTCCGACCCCCGTGGTTGCTGAGCATAATGCCTTCGACATTGTGCTGCATGGCAATCTTCGCATCCTCGGCATTTGTGATCCCCTTCAGGATGATTGGAAGCCGGGTCACGCTTCGGATCCACGCAATGTCTCGCCAGGTCATGCCTTGGTCAATGTAGCTTCCCATTGCTCTCGTCAGGCCACCGCCCTTCTTGTCGGGCTTTACGCGTTCTCCAGTCACAGGGTTGACAATCTCAACGGCGTCGTATACCCTCAATCGTTCGTCCGACTCCCGCTTTCCTCGCCCGGCTGCATCAACGGTTAAGAAGATGGCTTTCATACCCAGAGACTCAGCCATTCGGAGCGTCTCGCGGGATTTCTCTTTCTGCTTGTTCAGGTACAATTGGAACAAGAATGGGTAGCCTGGGGCCTCTTGGACGATTTCTCCCACGGGGTGACCTGCGTTTGTTGACAACTTTTGGGGTAAGCATTCAATGATTCATGGGCTTAGGATCGAGATTGTAGTTTTGAAATTCTTACAATTTCTAGGATACCAGTCAACTTTGCTGCTCGCGCGAGACCCTTTTCCGCCTCAGGGTTGATTAATTTTGCAAGTCCAGTAGGGCAGATAAACAGCGGTAGCTTGACCGGGATGTTCAAAACGGTACTTGAAGTATCTACCTCGGACACGTCTTTCATCACCCTGGGCCTGAACCAGATCCGTTTGAGCATGGCCTCATTTGCGTCTCGAGTCCAGCAGTCGGTGGCAGCCGTGGAGTAAAAAGTGTACGCTTTCTTTGGACCAAACGCAGCAGCAGCTTGTTCAAAGTCGTAGCTGTATCAGCGTGAGCACATTGGCGTGATGCAGTGCTGTAGGAAGCGTCTTTACCTGTTCAATATCGTGTCTAGTGGCGGTTTCTCAGTTGCGTCGACCATTGGACTGACAGGCTCTGTCCTGGCAGCGGCAGTCCTCTCCCATTCCGATGTGATGGTAGATCTATCAAGGAGGCCGATAAAGCAACTGGGGGACAGGCTTTCTCTTACCACTGAAGCAGCGTGAACTTCAGAATAGGCCTGGGTGGCATCCTTTCCGGCGCACTGGTAAATGACTTCTGAAGTCAGTACTTACGTTCATTCGGCTGGGACTACATACCTGAAGGACCCCCCGGATGATCCTGTGCGAATTGAGTCACATCCCATACTTGGTCGTCTATCACAAGCCAGCAATCCTTGGGGCTGTTGTGTAAGAGGACTTCGCTTGTAGAGACAGAGTTGGTCTTTGCCATGGCTTTCATTGAGAGTATGACTACAAAGAATATGTCATAGCCAGGATTTCTTCAGGCTTATATCCCTTCCAATGGAATCCAGACAGTTGCGAAGACTCCGCGACATCGGATGAATATGCGGGGTGCGGGGTTATGGAGATAGTATATCGTAAGCACGTAATGTTACTACTGCACTGCTAGTATATCTGACTACAGGCTACAGGCATTGAAGATGAGCTGGTATCGTATGCTTTGTATGTTCAACTATGTACATGAATATGACTATAAACATATAGCAATCATTTCCGTCCGTGTATTCGGCATTCCAGTCGTACATATATGCAGGTATATCGTAAACTCATCACAGTCATCACGTGTTTCGGACATGTCATGGTCTTTGGGTGTATCCCACCGGTGAGGCAAAACGTAAGGCGAATAGACCATGGTAGATGGGATCATCTCGTGGAAGCTTCATTGAAAAAGTACTGGTGTTGGTGCTATTCTCCGGGACCGGCCGGGGAATAGCCTGAAAGCGCGTTCACGTGTTCGAATAATCAGATGGCTTTTGTGAGCAGCACAGTCGGCCATATCGCGCTGTTGTTCATTCTTCGGCGTCTTCGGCGCACTGGCGAATCGGCGCTGGGTCATCGCTTTGACGGCCCTGGTAATTTGGGATCGAATGGGAGGAGGGGCACTGGGAATCGATTGTTCAGACTCGGTGCTAGCGCTGACATTGCTGACATCACGGGGAGTATCCTCTTCCACGCTCAGCGCCTTGTAGCGGCGCTCGTGTTGTTCTTGTTCGGCTATGACGCACTGCCGGAAGATGCCATGGTGCCCGATACAACGGCGGAGGTCTGGGGTCTGCGATAGAGACTCCTGTCGTAATTTTCCATGGGAGATGACGGCTAGCCTGCCGGTGTACTGCGAGTTGACGATAGGATTCATTCCCCGTGCGATGTGGGAGGTTTGACGCAAGGCCCTGTGAGGGATTTGAAGGATTTCAGACGATGAGGCCATAGATAAATGGCTAGAGCAGAGCAATGGAGATTGTGTGAGATGTATCGAGATACCAGGAGGCTCTCTTCTTATACACCGTCGACTTTGTGCCTCTCACCAACTTCTCTGGGGCGAATATGCATGACTCTAGACGAGAGCTTCGAACCATGGATTGGCCACCGGCATTCATCTGTCACTTGCGGGACCAACAGAGCTTGTCCGGAACGGACCATACAACCTCTCCTGGCCGGGCTTTGCATGTTCTGAAGGCAACGCTCCCACCACTCACAAGGCGCCGGTCTTGCTCGGGGCTTGCTGTACTGCAGAGTGGCAACGCAGCCCTACCACAGAGTCCTTCCCGATGTAGATATCAGTCCTGAACCGTGCCCGGGGGAACGTGGCTCGCATCTGGCACGGTGATCGACTTGATTGGTGCGAGGCCCTGAAGGCTCTGACTTCGAACATCCACGTTGACGTCCCTGGCATGCGCCACGAGTCTCTGAGCCACAAGCCTTTCCAAACCCAATGCGTCTCTCCCCCTTCTACTCGGTCTTATCCGCCTGAAGAATCCATCGCGGGATTTGGAGAACCCACAACGGTTCAATTCTGGGGCTCACCGCACATCCAGTCCGACTCGATCGTTGACGTCATTATCGAGATAGTATTGCACGATCCGATCCTCTTCTTCTCTCTCCCACCAATTAAGGGGTTTGGTCCCCTCTCTGCGTCTCTACACCATGCCAAGCCGACGGAGACTTCCCTTAGCGAACAATACTTTTCCGCAGAGGTCTAGGTCGCTATCGTGCTCTAGAGACAGCTTCCCTAGAGAAATCTAGCCCTTGATTCTTGGCTAGATCATCTTCAGAGCATACAGCGACCAATTTCCGAATTGGATTATAGACTGAGGTGAAGCAAGTCCAGACCGTCGTCGATCATTGGTAGCCTGTCTTTTCCACACAGACCGAATGACCTACTAGGTGGCCTACTAGGTAGTAAAGAGGGAGGGCTGTACAAGCCATCTCGTCTTGCCATCGACAATCTGCCTGAATGAACAGTCTGTTAACACAGAAGCCTGTGTAATTACCAACACGATTATGAATTGGCCCTGAAAATGGGCCTCACTTTGTGGAAGTAGAAGCCGTGATCGGCAACACGCTGTATAACCGCGGCTAGCACAACCATGCCTACACATGGAGTACAGCCTCCAGGCCATGTACTCTTTAGAGACGTGTTCTGGCCTACTGGCGTGCGAACGATAATGGTTCCGTGGATACACATTCAGGAAAGCCATGCTATGGTCATGGCGGTTACCCAAAAAGGCACTACATCAGAGAGGGCGGTCCCACCCAACGATGCTGGATGATTCATCTCGATTGGACATACTGGGTTCAGGGCTAAGGGCATGACTCGCGAGTGTCCCAGGTAGGTTAGCTAGGAAAGATTGAGTCTAGCCGGTGGGATATAGACGAATGGTTGGTTCTCTACTGAGTAGTGAGCCAGATGGGCATGAATCGGCGTTGTCTCGGGAATATGCAGCTGGTCTCTGGCATACTACGTCGGAGATGGGGGTTACTTTTGGTGGGAACAACGTAAATACCCCGGGCTATTTCTAGCGATAACCCTTACAGTTAGCATTTGGGAGTAATCGATTTATTGTATACCATTTGTGCTGGTATCCATTATGATCAGGGTACTTCAGAGACCCTTCTCTACAATACGGCCACAGCTCAACGTCACTAGGTAGATTGCCTGGCGGGGTTGCAATTCTTGTACTATTATCTTGTCTCCAGTGTCCGATTCAAGTGGGTCTCATGGTTGTCTATGATGGCGTAAATCGTTGGGAGTTATGCGCGCATCCCGGCCGTACTACCATACCGTCCGCTGCTGTTTGCCATATGCTGCCGGGTTACTACATCCATCCCCACAGCGGTCAAGATTCCCTCGGTCCGTGTTCGATATGGTAGTGATGTTCATCGTGCTTAGGTAGGTTAATTAGCCCATTAAATAATATAGCGACTGGATGTTGGAGGGCTCTTGATGCGCACGATACCAATGCAGGGAGAGTATAGCACTGACACGACCCTGGTATCCTCTCCGGATTCTCCAGGGTTAATATAGTCATGGGTACGAACATATATTCTAGGGGTGCCTGTCCTTTACCTGGCGGACTTCTTCTCGACAATTATCACTCTCTTTTCATCTTTGTCCGGTGTCACCAGTATTGTGATGCTGGCCTGCACCGTGTCCAACTTCTCATGGCCGTGGGCTGTGGTGAGTCGGCCTCCATCTGCAAGCTTTACCCTTTGTTTGAAAGCTATGATGGTGAATAAATATATTGACATGGAACAGGTGGGCAAGACCTATGCGTCGGAGATCATCCCCGCGCGATTGCGGGCCAAGGTCTGCGCCGTCGAGCTCCTCGCCAACTGGATTGTAAACTTTTGTCGTAATCTTTACGGCCCCGTTGTTCTTGCGCTCCTCGCCGAGTGGTCCATATTTCCTGTATAGATCTTCGACCGTTGTCGCCGTCGCCGTCTGTGTTCTGATGCCGGAGACGAAGTGACGGAGCTTGGAGGGCATCGAGCGGTTATTTGAGAAGGACGATGGTCAAGCGTCCAGACGTCCCATTGATCAGGCGTAGTAAATACCTACCTAGGTTCCATGTTTGTGGGATGCAACAAGTCTGTACTCTATACTATATTGAAATCCGATATTTCGGCCACCTGCGTTCTCCGCCGATCTTTTAGTATTCCGTACCTGTAGTCTGCGGTGACGGTGCACTACTGGATGTGGTATAGCCCACCTAGTTGGGGAAAGCGCACCGCTGCCGCTGTCATCGTAGTGCGTGATCTATAAAAATGGCTTCACCCCCTGTTTTGATGGCCATCCTCGTCACTCTTTTCCGCAGCCTGTGTTTGCTTTGCGAATTCAACCAACTTGAGGCATTTTCGCCATTGGATCGGCCATGCGGTGTCCAGCACTGTGTCAGCCCTACAGGGGACCCCCCACCAATTGCATGAGCATAAGAAATGTGATTATTTACAACTAGCCGCCGACTTTCCGAATTTGTCATTATAGCGCCCTCTCTTGCATATAAGAGTCCACTAAGGCAGCAGCAGTTTCACAACCCTCCAATGTGCACCCGATTCTTTGCGTCCATGCCGCCGGCTAGGTAATGCACTCAGTTTGATTTCAACCAATCAATGCTTGCTCCTATCATACTTCTGTTTCACGTACTCAAACGCCTTAATGAACCTCTCATGGGCTCAAAATATCCCTGAAACAGGCTCTTAGTCGGATTGCCAACGGTATATACGGCCATGCCCTTCTGACCGTCACAATAGATAATGGCCTGGCGCCTGCCTAGGTTTTTAAATTCCCTTGTCTTCGGTTCTATCGAAGCAATACTTTTCCAACCTGACGGGCAGGAAACCTACGACACGAAATGAAGAATGCTACAGATATCCCGATTCACGGCTGGGTCTCATCGGGCAAAGACAGGGGTAGCATTGATATCTTGTGGTCTTGCTGCGTAACGATTGTCCTTTGTTGCTGGGTATCTGTTTATCCCAATGTCGGGTCGCCGACAGATAAATGGTATCATTCCTTCATTGATAAGTTCAATCTCTTCTGTATCAGTATCCTTGGCCCAGATTTTCTCTTCGGGATTGCTTTTGGTCAGTTTTCCAGCGCGAGGAGAAGTATGAAGGTATAGTATGCCAACTGTCAGAGAGGTGTCACTCAAATTGCTTTTACTGATGAACGTTGTGCAGCTATTCAACGAAGATAAACGATTGGAACATGGCTTTAGATGGACATACACCTATGCCTTTTTCGTTGATATGGGGGGCATACATTTGACAAGTCCGGACTTCCCCCAAGGATTTCCCATCAACGCCCAGCAGTTGCATTATTTGATCATGCATAACCATGTTGATCCACCTGATATGGAAGCAATGGATATTTCCGAGAGAAACTCCGCAGACACACTTTCTCGGTACGCCTCTGTCTCCTACACAAAACATGAAGCTAATTTCCCTAGATTTATAACTATATTTCAGGCCTTTTGGTTTTTTGTCACGGAAATCCAAAGATTTCGCCAAGGTCTGCCCATCACGACCTTGGAACTAACAACTATTTCATTCACACTTGTGATGTTTGCCACATCTGCGACATGGTACTTTAAGCCCTCAATCACACGGCCACAGCGCATATCCACGAAGAATAATAAGACTGTGCACGAAATAAGAGAAAGCATAGAACAGAATGTAAGAATACTCGCGAATTATCCACAGCTTTATCTCGTGGTAGGAACTAACTGAGGCCATTCCCAGACTCACCCGATGCTACCAGCCCGCTGGCACCGAACGCCGCTCGAATCTATTGGCCACGAGCGCTTTGGCATCAATATTCACTGGAGCTATTATACGAGACTCGCAGAGATACTCCACATCCGTCTCTTTTCCAGGCCTGTCACATCTCGACCCTGGGATCGCTTTCCTTCAGATACTTGGCTCTGCCCAGATTTCACCTTTTCGCCAATTGCCATCCTCATTCTACTCGGGTTCAGCGGTCTATTTTTAATCGCGTGGGACTTCTATTTCCCTACATACACCGAGCAGATTTTATGGAGAGTTTGCAGTGTCTATCATGCTCTCTTCTCGATTTATGGCGGTGTATATTTCTTCATCGAGATGGTTATTAGCAGGCATCGATCACGGAACGAGCCTGACCGCCTAAATCGCAGTGAAGCTCTTGCCTTCCACCAGTCTTGCGATGGCGTAGTTTCGACATCCTCACGCTCTTTCTGGGGGCGATATTCTGGATGGAGGAATATATCAGTGGATAAAGACCCAGAGATGAGCGTTAGTCTTAGAGTTCTCGTTCCGGTCAGTTTCTTGTGTGTCCTCTATGTTTTTGCACGAGGATATTTATATGTGGAAGATTTTGTTTCTCTTCGATCGCAACCAGCCGGGGTGTACGTTGACGTGAACAAGTTTATGCCATTTCTAGGATAATTTTGAAGTTGGACTTTTTGATGTCATTACTTTCGTCGCTCACATGTATCAACAATTCATCATTTTTGAGAAACAAGACACCTTGACACATTGATATTTTTCACATGGAGACCCTACCACCATCAAACCCTTCGCTGCTCTTCAATGCAAACACGCGACATATGCCCAGTGTAAGAGTCTAGCAAGACGGTTAAGTACTGAGGAGCAGGGGGAGGACAAAAGTCTTGTCTTTAATCTCGATGGCCATGTGATAAAGCGGCATCTGTGCCGTTCTAGAATACTAATAGCACGAAGGTGTGTGGATGCTGCTTCCATGTACCAAATGACAGATTTGACAGTGGCTATGTTGAATGAGTGGGTTGAGTAAGTAACAATCCGTCACTATTTGCCAAAAAGTTTCATAATACCATCGATCAGCGATCTTTTGCTGCCTCCACCGGTGCTCCGGGTTTCGTAGCTGAAATAGCCAGGTAGCGCCAATGCCTGCGGCCCCGATAACTTTGAACTCCTGCGACAGTGTTGATAAAATAATGCTCCAAGCCAAGAAAAGTGACGATGAGGTAGGGGACGTAGGCGATCAGGTAGAACAACCGCGTCATTGGCTTTATATTGTCCGAGTAGTCCCGGACGACCACGTCTGTGAATCCTGCATCTTCAAGCATCCGCTGGTAAACACCCGGATGTGATATAGTATTTGTCGGCATAGCCGCGATTTCGTTAATTTTGCGCATGGAATGAGCCATTGCTCCTGCGGAACCATCGCTAAGCTCATGGTCATATTCAAACAATGACAGATGACCCCCAGGACGTAACGCATCAAAAAATCCAGCTAGAACCGCTTCAGGGTCTGTGGCATGGACAAATGTCTCCATAGTGTAGATGCCGTCGAATGTTTGAAACCCTAAGGCTTCCAAGTGGTGGTAATCCATTTTGCGCACCGCAACTTGACTTTCGGTGAGACCTGCTCGAGCGATATTCCGCTTCGCTTTATGTAGGTGATGCTCGACGACATCAATTCCCTGGATCTTGTATCCATGATTCGTTGCTAGATGGATCGCAACGTGGCCTACACCACACCCCGCATCGAGAACGTAAGAGCCCGGCGGAAGATCCAGGGATGCCGCTAACTTGTCTTCCATCGTGCGGAGAGCCTTGCTAAGAGGGAATGGCCACCAGGTGTCATTTTCGTAAAAACCGAAATGCCGTGTGCCACCCAAAAGCAGCCGGTAGCCAATTCTGGACTCAAGGGAGCGATAATAGGTCTGCAGTTGGGGGTTGTTGTTGATCAGTGGTTCTCGGTCATCAGAATCTCGTGACATGGCTTGGATAAACAAGGGTAAGAAGCATATATGTCTTCGAGGCTATTAAAAAGAAAAATAGACAAATTGGAAGGGCAATGCGTTGAATAAAAAAGAGGAGAGAAGAGGAGCTGCTGACCTGGGCTGAATGCGCAACCAAACACCAACCACGTGATGCCGCCTCGCCCCCGGCCAGTGGCCCCTTTTTCTCGAGCTGGCGCCTAACAGCGACCGCTGCACTAGAGTAAAAATAGGGCGTTGTGTCCACCTTGTGGCATTAGTCTGGCATTATCACATCTCATCACACGCAGCTGCCGTCGATAGACATCATTGGACAACATAACCGCGTCCGTGCATCTCCCATCAGTCCAATCATCACAGATATTTCGCTAGGTGATACTTTGTAGTCAACGAGAAGAGGCCACGGAAATTATCTTACGATTTTACCAACATCAAGAAGCGGCCATCACGGTTTTCGAACCTGAAGCTCCTCGAAATATAACGCAGGCTACTGCGACAGACTCCCTCACTCTCCAAGGCCTAAAGGTTATAGGGCCGACTCTCTTCCAGATAAGTGGTTGTCGCCTATAAAAGACCTTCGATATTGATGAAGCTTGAATGACATGGCTTCGAACACGGACCGGGCGAGCGAGCGAGCTACTGGCGAGACTAAAAACAGAGAGCAAGCCATCTCGACCAAGTCAACGGCCCAAAGGATGCTATTGAAGACTTCTCTGCAATGCGTCCGAGTGTTTCTATATAGAAGGGGCCAGATTTAGCGACACAGAAGGCCCTCGAATTCTTGATTCGAATACGCTGAAGGTCAAGAAGACCCTAGCTGAGTACTTACGTCCACTTCTGACTGAATTATCTCTTGCCGATGAATTTACTGAGTTTTTCGAGCAGACGATCAAGGATACCAAGGCTGTTAACCAGAAGACCGGCAACATCACAATGTGGGTTGGGCAACAAGATAATCTCGGAACAGGCCTTGGGACGCAACTCGCTGGATGACTTCGAACCGCAGTCCGATTCCCGGCCGCTACGATGGAGCCTTCTTGTTTGGTAAGGCGGCGCACAGATTTAGCACAAACAATTTTTGATGCAGCTGTGGATATGACGGGCTGGCGAGCCCCTGGAGGTAGCCCACCCCCCATGTCAACAGAAGCATAGCTGTCATTCCTTTATTCAGTCTTTCTCCGATGTGTGATTTGAAACGTAAATTCTGGTTGATTATCACACTGGGAATCAAATTTCAACTACATATGTGGGGCAACTGTCACATCATTCACGTGTGAGTCTCCGTAGGAAGGTGGCGCTGCCGCTAGTTCCCCATGAGGAGGATGAACGATGTCTACTCTGCCTCGAAGGCTGCATAAGATGGCACCGTCTGTTCCAACGCTCGTGGGATTACCCTTTACTTGAGTATTACTATATTCGCTTCAGTGATGAGCCCACCCTCAACCGGATGTACTCGTCAAAAAGGTTGACGATGTCCCTTTCTGGTTGTTCGTGTCAGCGTCCGCGACAGTCTGGACGGAACGGCTTGTGACTCGCATTAACCAAGTCAACATCGTCCCGTTAACTCGAACGGTCTGCAATGATGACCCGCTCAATGCTCATTATGTGCAGCGAAGGGTGTTGGAGGCTGGGCCGTTTATCGTGACAACTCTCCTCTTCGCCAGGTGTCACTGTGCAGACTACAGTATACGGTCGTTATAGACCACCTTGCTGTCCTGCTTTCGCTTACGAATCCACATATCCAATTGCGGGCAAGCTCTTATCACTAGAACCACGGAAGTCATTAACCAGCTGTTGGACGCAGGGTTAATGTCAGCCTGAGGCCGTCAACTGATGAGAACCGCGAGAATACCACACGAGCCCTTACCCTCGCAGGCCAAGTAACAGGCGTGAACGGCCGAGTTGGCTCCCCACTTTGCGCGTAAATCCAGCTTCAGAAGTCAGCTTTGCGATGGTATTGGACAAATATATCATTGAGCGTGAAAGATCAGAGTACTTTTGCTTCAATATACAAGGTTGGAAAAACAAAATTGCGTGCTGATTTCGCCTGTGTTTTCAGGGGATAACACACAGGAGAGCTTCTACTTTCGTGTAAATCCTAGTACAGATACGGCCCGTAAAAACGTAAGTCTCACAACAATCGGTATCGTAGGAACGACAGGACCATGGGTTGGTGGCCAGTATATAAGCCGTTAAATCGGTCTTACTAGAAATAGACGCTTTTCCGAACGATTTACGGCCGAAAAACTACCAAGATGATCTCCGCCAACGCCAACAGCCCCGTTTACGGGCCCCTGTCCCGAATTTGCGGGCCGGCCTCAGAACATAAGCAAACTTGCGGGCCCCGGTCCGCCACATTCTCTTAGGGCCAGCGACGGCGTCGACAGCTTGAGCCTCCAGGGCCTCGTCGACCTCTTTTTCGTACATGCCACCCGGATGGAGTGCGAGAAAGACGACGCTTGTCACCACTGCTTTGCGGGCCGTAAAAAATGGCCCTTCACATTGGGTTAAGCGGAGTGGAAAAGCCGGTTAGACCGCCTCTGCCCACAGACAAACTACGCTGTCCACAAACTGCTCTCCCATAACACCCCGCACAACAACACCACTACCCATCCAGCACCCGAGCAAAGTACACCCAGAACCATGGCCTCCAGCCGAACTGTATCTTGATCCGCGCTACCGCCCCCGACGGCAACACCGACGGCGACATCGGCCACTTCGAGCCCTTCCACTTGAACCAGTACGGCAACGAGATGGCCGAGATCAAGGAGCTGAAGCAGCGCCTCGGATGGGCCCGTGCCATGGAAGTCGGCAAGTTCTACTCCCACCGCGACGCCGACAAGGACTGGTACTACTACGTCTAGGGCCAGACCACCGCCGCCGACGATAAGAACCTCTCGCACAACGAGATCGCCTCTCGCTGCATCGGCCGCACCAGCCACGGCGATGTCGCCGTCATCCGCTCGGGCCCGGAGCAGTCGAACAACTATTCGGAGAACTTCTCGCGCGAGGAGCTCCTGCGCACCTCCGAGTTCTACCATCGCAATGATCCCCACGAGCAGTTTAAGAAGCAGGAGCGTGCACGCATCAGCGCCATGTTTGGCGGGATCCCTGGGTTTGCGAATATCCCGCATATTGTGATTTGATGTGGTTTTTTGGAGATGCTGGATTTTGGAAGGTTTATGTTTTGCCTGGGTATTGAGTGAATGAATCGATGTTGGGGCACTTCGTGTTTTGTCCTAGGACCCCGCAACTCTGGGTCAAGGGTACCTAGGATATACTTGTGATATGTTATGTGAAATAAATTGAAGAAGAATGTGGTTCAAAAGTCATACTCCGTACGTTAAGAATACCCATCCACTTGATTCTGCAGACTGGACGCACTTGAACCTTGGGTCTGTACAACTAAACCCCTCCTCTGCTCCAGTCCACCCTATGTCCTCGGATATTGCATGTAAACTCTACATGTCACAATTTGATATCCTCGGAAATGATCATGTCAAAGCGTAAGGCCCAGTTTACCTAACTCAATCATGGAGCAGGCACGGATCACGGCTGTACCTAGGTACGGAGTAGATATCGTGACACATTCGACCACGGACGCCCCCCACTCATAAGTCGCGCTCATCGCGACTCAATAACCATTCTCACCGGCCTAGGTCCATAAACACAGACTTGGAGGGAAATGCCGCGTTTTTCTCTTCTCCCCGCCAAACCCAGTACTCTGACCGAAATACGTGCAGAAGCTCGTACCACGGATACAGGTCGCTTTGACTCTACTCGCCGCTCTCGTAGACGCTCTGACAAATTTAATGATACAGATAGCAGGAGCAGGGGTCTCTGCTGAGCATCTTCATGTCCAAGTGTCACCGGGAGTCCGTGGACATGATGGCGGCTGATGACCGCATCGTCAGGCAAATGTGGGCGGAATTGGAACGACTGAAATTTGAGTCTCTGCACCAATCCGCAGAATGCCCTGGCCGAGCTCAAGGAGCCCTTGTTCTTCACGTATGATGTGCCGAATAAAATTGCTTTTTGCGGGATGATTTGCAAATGTCCTCGGGGGGCAGAGGCTTTCGACCTGAAAGCTCGGACCCTGATTGGGTGTTATTGGGTTCGAATGGTGACGACCGAGGGATTTAATCCACGCCTGTCGGAAATCGGAATTGCATATCATCTGCTGGATTTGGTTGTGCAGACACCGATGGCACGAACTGCCTATTGTACGGGGGGCGATGGGGATGTGCAGTGGGGAGTGAGACAGTCGTCGTGGGCTCGACCAAAAGTCCCTCGAAAAAGGTACCAAGATGAGCTCCATTTAGGTTTGTTTCAGGTAGAGGGGGCAATAGGCTGAACCGGAAGGCAGATTCCCAATGCCCAATGCACCGGGACGCAGGATCCGTCGATGACAGGTCGTTGGAGCGCTGAAAGCACATTTCCCAAGAATGGGAATTAACCGTCCGATGCGTCATCCGCAGTTTCATCATTGCCTGGCCGTGGTGATCGATAGTTAAATGGGCCACCTCTGTCAACGTATTAATAGATCACCCACTAAACATCCAGTCTAGGGAGACGATAGTGGTCCCCCCGTTCAGCCATTGCGTGGCCCGATATGACCCACCGGGATTGACAGCCAGACCATCATCCATGGTCCAATCTCCTTACTCCCGAATAATGGACATCGTACAGGTACATACACATACATTGGCATGTACAGAGTACAGATGGAACCCAATCATCGGACATATAGGGACGATCGATCAGCTTGAATCTCTCCGCGGGGGATCCGGAAGGGCTGCGAGATATCAGCGAGGGAGGTAAAAAAGGAACGAAAAGGATTGACCCCCATGCACCACCGCCACACACTCTCTCTTTCTGTCTTCCTCGAGGAGACCCCCTAGCTCAGTTAGTGCGCGAACTAAGGGCGGAGCGTGTCTTCCGAACGGTCCAAACCCAGCCTACTGGGGCCGGGATCAGTTACGCGGAGTTTGCCCTGGATTGATCCATCGCATCCATCGGGTGGCAACGGCTGTAGTAATAACTACTAGTGAGGGGGAAGGGAGTCTGTATATTGTTGTAGGAGATAAATTATCAATCAATACATGTAGCCATATTCCAAAGAGGAGGGTTCGATCAGCAATCAAAGGGCAGGTAAACAAAGACTCCCGACAGGACGCGATCCATGGAACTGGATACGCGATCGGATCGTGAGGAGACAAAAAGAGTCGAGACTTTTGCTCTACTCCACTCCACTCCATCCCGCCATCCACTTCGCCTTTCCTTTCCCCTTCTTAAATGCCCTCATCCCCTCCGCCTCCTCTCCCGTCTGAGACCTCTCCCTTTCTTATCATCCAACTGCCTTTCCTTATTCCTATCTGTCTCACTCCCAATTCCACCCTCCTCTCGTTCATCTCCCCTCGTTCTGTCTCGTTTGCTCCATCCTGTGTGTGACTCGACGTGTTGACCACCATCTCTCCCCACGCACAATTCCATTCTCCTCCCTGCTTTCTCCTGCTTTCTGTCTCACTACTCCACTTTCGACGAGTATCTTTGTCTTCCGCCTCGGCTACCGGCGATTGTCGATCCTGTTTGCTTTGACAGCAACTCTATCGCCGAGAACTCGACGACTCAACTGCTGCTTTCCGTGCACCCAACCTATCCTTACGCGTCTTTCTTTGAATCGATCTTCGAGAACCTTTCCACGGGATTCTACTCCTCCAATTGCAACCCTTGGGGCAAACCAACAAAGAAAAGATCTCCGAACACGTCCAATTGCCCTCGACGATCCCGACAGACGGAGGGCTCCGACGTTTTTCCCCACTCCAGAAACGTTCGTCCGTCTTATCGAACGGCTGGAGACTTGCAGAAAAAAAAAAGCCTCTCTCCCAAGGGTGGTGTCTGATTTCCATGAAACTATAGCCACCTTCTTTCCTAGCTCGGGAATTCGGACGTGAACCACCACCCAATTTACCTGTTCGTGAGGCGCATCGTTCGTGCTATGGCGTCCTACGTTACACGCAAGTAACGCCAGCCGTCATTGTGCACAACATCTCTGATCGATTTTGACTGCTCTGCATCTCTCATCACGTCGTACACACAATTTTCCAGCAACCCTTCTCATTTTCCCTTTTTAGCTCTTTGGTTGCCAACCACCCTCGTGAAGTCCCTCCTTTATATCCTGTTGTAGAACCGGTTCATCCGCACCTTTCTTCCATCTTTTACCTACTCCATCTGGACCCCATCTTGTCCTTCTTTCTCCCTCCCTCCCCTCTCTTACATTCATATCCTAAACCATGGTTCAATCAGAGCACTTGGACGCCCCTGATGGGTCCTCCCTCATTTGGATTCTCGACCATTGCTTCCGCTATCCCGGGTCATATGAAATCCCCTTACGCACCATGTACTCCTTGAACTGCAACCCAACGAGACAGCCGCCGCCGAGTAACCGTCGTCCCGAGACAGCATTCAGCCACCATTCCTCCAGTTCGTCCAAATCCTCATTGGCCTCGCTCCACGAGCCAGCAACCAATGCGGCGGACTTCCGGGCGATGGTGACTCACCATGCCTCTCGTGTCCGCTCTCAACCATGCTCTCTTCCGCCCAGCTTTGTTACGGACTTTCTTCGTCGATGCTTCACCCCTCAGCTGGAAGACGTCGACTTTCCTCTGGCCCTGACGGGTCTCGACTACCTGAAGGATCTTGAGATCCGGCGCAGGAAGGAGGTCGCTGCAGCCCTGGAACGGCTCCAATTAGAGCGGTCCGATCTAGAAGAGAACTCGGAGCTTTCCAAAACGCACCCGGGAGTCTATGCGTGGATCAAGTACCTCGACGTGCAGATTCGCAAGGCGCTCGCGCTTTATACGCAGATCTACATCGGCATCCGTCGATGGACCTTGATCAACGAGATGCTGATGGAACCATTCAACAAAGCCAACTGCGTTGCCATGCTGAATACCCTGTTTCCCCCGGTGACCGAGTCGACCGAAACGCCCACCCCCCAGCTGACGCCCCAGATTCTCAAATCGCAGCGTGACGGCTTCTTCCGCTACATCTCTGCCATGGGCACCAATGGCAGGGGCATCCTCGATAAGATGATGGCCCAGGGTGGCCCAGAAGGCGAAGCTTATGGCGGGTGGGTGCCGGTTCGAGATGCCTTGGACAAATACCTCCGCATCACCAACGACATCATCGACGAGTGCATGATGGTGAGAAGCCCCGCCAGCTTCGAGCCTAGCGAGGACTCTCAGACTCGCTCTCATAAGGGCCGGAAGGTGGATTCGGGCATCAGCTTCGGCTCCTCGGAGAAACTGCCCGCCCCCTCCATCCACAGCTCCAATAGCTCCGAATCCGTCCTGGATAAGCCGCTGCCGCCTTTCCCTACCAAGAACCTCCCCGCTGTCCCTCTCAAGACGGGGGGTTCTACTCTGGAGCGGCTGGCTCGGGAAATTCGCAAGCTCGGCGATGCGGGCAAGGTCAAGGGTCTCAAGAAGATGCGGTCGACGAGTGCCCTCAATGCTCGATCGCAGAACCTGCCTACCCACAGCCCTGATCATGAGCCTTTCTTCGAAGGTGAAGAGATGAAGCGCAGCCGTTTACTCTGGGAGGCTAAAAGCCGTAAATCGTCTCACTCCAAACAACCCAGCACTGAAGCATTCCAGGGATAAAATCGAGAGACTGTACCCTTATCGTTTCACATTTATATTTGCTATTTTCGATAAAAGTCAGGCAAGACAAAAGTTGTCTACACATGGTTGGAAGCGTTCTGGAGTTGGCCATATGGTTTGATTATTTTTTTCTCAGGTCCTGGGTTGGGGCGTTCAGACGCATTCGTCTCTGTTGCATTGATTTTGTTGGTACATACGGTTGTACGAGTATCTGGATGTGTGAGTTTCCAGCTCAAAGCAACCAAAACAAAAGGGAAGGCTAGGGAAGTGTTATTTGCGCACATGACTGAAACAAATGATGATGATAATGTCTTACGATCCAATTTGCTGTTCATAACAAATACAAAATGAGTTATCACCGTTAAAATGCAGACGGACTAGTTAGATATAGCTTGTTAGGACTGCCGTGGAGCGCAGGCAGTCGATGGCTGTGAGATTCTGTATGCATTGCTATCCAGGAGCCGAACACATTTATCGATGAATCTAGCACTCTCACAGTGATTCCAGATAGATGCTGGCGGAATGGTCTATCTTCTCCTGTCGAGGCCTAAACAATGACGGAAGTTCTGCGCAAGTGGCCGCTGCGTCTACCGTAGCTCCGGCATCAACAATGGCGACGGTGGCCAGAAGCTCCTATTTCAATGTCCACCCCAAGCTGTATGTGCGCTGGTGGTGATTCATTCGTGAGCCCCAATGTCAGCTCCATAACCTCTCGACATCCTTGCTACTTGTGATCTTTATCGAAGCGCGCCCTTTCCATCGTGATGCTTGCGAGCTAGCTACCTTGGATCAAGATAGCTAGCCAGCCGTGGGAAACGCTACCTGCGCCAGATCGTCACCACCTTTGCTACTGTATTCTCGCTTGTTTGCTTCCATTATCATTACCTTTTTATTTCTGGGCCCCAGCGAACAACAGACATGGTGTTCCCACTACGGTCAATCGCGTCGTGGCGAGTGGGTGTAGTCGTTGCTGCAGCACTGGCTTCTCTCGTCCATGCGAGCCCATCAGTCAACGTCGCTTTGCAGGCCTCCTTCGACTCGGCGCCATATCTTATAGAGCTCCTGTAAGCCAATCGATCCCCCTTTTCTACAGGCGCAGGAGTGTCCGGTTCCCAATGGATCGCTAATAGCCGGATCGATGTATAGAGAAACCGTCGCCGAGGAGAACTCCACTGCATACTTCCCGTTGCTTGACCGCGTTGCTGACGGAGCCTTTGACGATGCGGTGACGGATAAGGAAGTTTACGATCGCTTCTTGCAGGTCGTCCGCGAGGGCGGGCATCTCAAGACCCCGGAGACTCTATCGTCTTTCAAGCTGTCGTTGGCAATCCGATCTGCGACCCCACGAATCGCCGCCCACTATCAGTACTACAATGCTTCGGTGCAACACTCGTTAATGGCGGCTCAGGATGCCGCCTGCCCAGTCTGGGTGCACTCGGAAGGAAAACAGTACTGCTCTTCTACGATGGAGCGTGCACAGCAGGATGTCCTCGGAGAACTGTGAGTTGGAACTTACATACGTTGCGCGTCAGGGACAGTCAACTGATCTCTATCCAAATACTTCAGGGATCCGAAGGAACTCCCGTTTGACCGAGTCCTGGGAGACCCGTCCTTGCCGCCAGCTGTCTTGTACGCCGACGTGACGTCGCCAATGTTCAGGGACTTCCACCATACATTGACCTCCCTCGCCAAGGAGGGCCAGGTCTCCTATCGTGTACGGTACCGCCCTCCACAACATCCGATCCCGCGTCCCTTGTTCGTTTCCGGATATGGCGTGGAGCTTGCCTTGAAGCGCACTGATTACATTGTGATCGATGATCGCGATGCTGAGGGAAGGGGCTCCGACTCCGCGGAATCAACCAAGCCTGGCACTGTCGACGAGGAGGCACCCGATGACCTGCGGCCTTTATCCTCGTCTGAGGTATCGCGGCTGGGCGTGAACACTGTCAGCTACGTAATGGACAGTGAGAACCCTCTCGACACTCTCGTCAAGCTGTCGCAGGATTTCCCCAAATATTCCTCCAAGGTCGCTGCGCATAATGCCTCAGCTTCTCTCCTCAAGGATATCCGCTTCAGCAGGTTACAGATGCTGCCTTCTGGCGCCAATGTCATGTGGATCAACGGTGTACAAGTCAATCCCCGACAAATCGACGCCTTCTCTCTCTCCGATCACCTGCGTCGCGAGAGGAGACTCATCGAGAAATTCCGGAATTTGGGTCTTTCCGCCCAGGAGGCTGTTGACCTTCTTTCCCATGAGTATATCGCCGAGGCCATGGCACAGGATGCGGCTCAGCGATACAACTATCGCGATGAAATTGAAGGCGGTAATGTTATCATATGGCTAAACGATTTGGAAAAAGATGCAAAATACGAGGGCTGGCCGAGCGACCTGACCGCTGTGCGTGCTCCCATTTCACTTGACTGGCTTTTCCCATGCTAACATTCATCAGTTTCTTCAACGCACATATCCTGGACAGCTTCCTCCTGTGCGCCGGGATGCCCACAATATAGTGGTTCCAGTCGATCTAACCAATGCCGAAGATATGAATCTGGTAGTCCAGACTATCCAGGTTTTTGTCAAGAAGAAGATCCCAGTCAGGTTTGGTCTAGTCCCCACTGGGTCTTCTCCGGGCTCGATGGCTCAACTCAAGGTTGCGCATTATCTCCAAAGGACTTATGGACTTTCCAGCTTGATTCAGTATCTGGAAGAGGTGTGTCATCCTAAAGTGTATTTTCACTGTAGATATTATTTGCTAATGTGATTAGTCTGCCGCGAAGAACAAGTTCGCCAGCCCTGATAAGGGGTCTTTCCAGGCTGCGATTAAAGACCGGAACGTTCGCGCTGACAAGCAGCCCTTGTCGTTTGAAGAAGTGCTAAAGGATGATGAACTCGGCAGCTTCGTGTCCCGCACACTGGATTATCAAAATCGACTTGGCATCAATGGAGAAACGTCGCCTCTTTTCGTCAATGGAGTTCCCATCAGCAGGGGCGAAAATTGGGTGCAGGAAATGAGCATCAGGGTGAACAAAGACTTGCAATTGATCCAGCAGAGCATTTTTGAAGGCCTTCTCGAAGAAAGCACTTGGATCCCTGGCTTTTTCCTTTCTGGTGCTTTTGATCGGCGCAATCCTTGGGTCATCCCCGAGGACCCTAAAGACATCAAAGTCGTGGATTTGGCTGGTGTTGCTGGTTCTCGACAGCAGAGCTTAGATGCCCTTCCCCGTATACCTTCTGATGGGGAGGATGCACTTGAGAGTGCCTACCTTGTCGTCGTCGGAGACTTCGATGCAGAATCCGGTCTCAAGTTACTGAAAGCCACCCTTGGCAGTCGCAAGGAGCACGGTGAGGCAGAGATGCTCTTTTTACACAACCCCGCCACAGATACACCCACCTCTGGACGGTCCGCGACTCTTTACCGCCTACTGAAGGATGGCAAAGAAACGGATGTTGAGAAGCTCCTGAGTGCTTTCTCTTCAGACAGCGCCACGACCAACGAGGCGGAGGAAATTGTTGCCTTCTGGGAAGCGCAACAGCCCCTGGCTTATGATCTCGGTTTCAAACCCGGTCAGAGCGGGTTCATTGTCAATGGAAGGGTGATTGGACCTATGCAGGACGATAGTGTAGTGATGCCAGAAGACATAGGTGCTCTTCTGGGATACGAACAGGCCAAACGGATAGGCCCCGTTGCAAAGGCAGCCAGAGCCCTCGGATTTGGATCAAAAGTGGCAGAACCTCTGGCTTTTGCCAAGCTGACATCACTGGCTACCCTCTCAACCATCTCTGATGTGCCTGAGGGTATCTTTGAAAGCATGTCGGAAATTCGGCTAAACTTGTATGACAGATGGAGTGACTCCGATTCCGTCATAACTGTCTCCAATTCTGAGGACGCCGCGATCACGATAGTCGCGTCTATCGACCCCACATCTGAAGTCGCCCAAAGATGGCTTCCAATCTTGAATGTCCTCTCGCAGTTGGCAAGCGTGCGACTCCGGCTATTCTTGAATCCGCGGGAGGAAATCAGCGAACTTCCAACTAAGCGGTTCTACCGCTATGTCTTGGACTTGGAGCCATCATTCAATGATGATGGATCTCTGGCAAGACCCGGCGCTTCGTTCTCGGGTGTTCCAGTTGAAGCACTTCTTACATTGGGAATGGACGTACCATCTCCCTGGCTCGTGGCTCCCAAGGAGTCTATCCACGACCTTGACAATATAAAGTTGAGCTCACTGAAGGAAGGATCGAACGTCGATGCTATCTACGCCCTGGAACATATTTTGATCGAGGGCCACTCCCGCGACCTGACCACACAAAGCCCTCCTAGAGGTGTCCAGTTGGTCCTTGGAACAGAAGACCATCCATACTTTGCCGATACCATCATCATGGCCAACCTGGGATACTTCCAGTTCAAAGCTCAGCCTGGACTATGGAAAATCAACCTCAAACCTGGTCGTAGTGAACGCATTTTCAACCTCGACAGTGTGGGCGGCCTCGGATACAGCCCTCAACCAGGCGACGAAAACAACGAAGTGGCTCTTCTCTCCTTCCAGGGCAAGACGCTATTCCCTCGCCTGTCACGTAAGAAGGGCTTTGAGGATGAAGACGTTTTAGAGACTGGCCCTCGTCCCGGATCACCGATGGACTTTGTCTCCAAGGGTCTCAACTTCGCCTCAGGAGTCCTATCAAGCGTTGGGGTTGGCTCAAAGGCCGTCTCCGAAAAGCAAGCCGACATCAACATCTTCTCCGTCGCTAGCGGCCACCTCTATGAGCGCATGCTAAACATCATGATGGTCTCCGTCATGCGGAACACCAAGCATACGGTCAAATTCTGGTTCATCGAGCAGTTCCTTTCCCCGTCCTTCAAGGAGTTCCTCCCCCATCTCGCCAAGGAATACGGCTTCTCCTACGAGATGGTCACCTACAAATGGCCACACTGGCTGCGCGCACAGCGCGAGAAGCAACGCGAGATCTGGGGCTACAAGATCCTGTTCCTGGATGTCCTATTCCCGCTTTCCTTGGACAAGGTCATCTTCGTGGACGCCGACCAGATCGTTCGCACAGACATGTACGACCTCGTCAGTCTCGACCTGGAAGGCGCCCCTTACGGCTTCACCCCGATGTGCGATTCGCGCGAGGAGATGGAGGGCTTCCGCTTCTGGAAACAGGGCTACTGGAAGACCTTCCTGCGCGGTCAGCCCTACCATATCTCCGCCCTCTACGTCGTCGACCTGAGCCGCTTCCGCGCCCTGGCAGCCGGTGATCGTCTCCGCGGCCAGTACCAGATGCTGTCCGCGGACCCCAACAGTCTGAGCAACCTCGACCAGGACCTGCCCAACCATATGCAACACCATATCCCCATCAAGAGCCTGCCGCAGGAGTGGCTGTGGTGCGAGACGTGGTGCTCTGATGAGTCGCTCGGTCAGGCGAGGACCATTGATCTCTGCAATAACCCGCAGACAAAGGAGCCCAAGTTGGATCGCGCCCGGCGACAGGTTCCCGAGTGGACCGCCTATGATGATGAGATTGCAGCGTTGGCGAAGAGGGTCGCGCAAGACAAAGAACAGGAAGAGGATATCCCGGTGCCAGAGGAAGAAGACGACGAAGCACCTTCAACTTGGGACAAGGATGAACTGTGAACTGTGATGTTTTGCCTAGTGTCTCGGGTGTATAGTTTGCATATTGTATCTTGATTACGATTAATGCCGGTATAAATATTAAAGGGGTAGACATTAGCTATTTTACTTTGCAATTACATAGCCTCATGCTGGGGGTCAAAAACATAGCTAACTTTGGACATCGTAAACTCTATCATAACAACCAGTTCATATAACATCAATGCAGCTCCAGCAGTTTCTTCCAAATTCGTGGAGAAGGGTAAATTCATTGACCAGAAATTTATTCGCCGTTGGCAAACAGATCATCTGGTTCCTTCTTGATGTCCCGCTTCGTGCGGGGTGTGTTTGAACCGAATGAATGTAGCACAGATGGAGACCGATGCTTGACCTTCGAAGGTTTAGCATCATTTTCGTCGGAGTCCGAGTCGTCGGAGCTATCGGGACTAGAGTCCTGATCATCATCCTCTGACTCGGAACTGGATGAAGTGGAATCACTGGGACCTTTAAGGGCTTTCTTGGATTTCGGGAGTTGCGTAACTTGAGCACGCTTTGTGTTCTGCTGAGGTTTCGGTGGCTTTTCATCCTCGTCGTCCGAGCCTTCACTATCACGCGAGCTGTCGCTTTCACTATCGCTGGAGGACGATTTTTCGGATTCATCGGAGGAACTGTCCTCACTGTCGGTCTTAATGGTTTTGCCCTCATGTGTTTTGGGAGCCACTTGAGATGAAGATTTCTCGCGTTCCTGTGGAGTTTCATTGATCTCGGGAGCTTCCGAATGCTTCGTCTTGGGCGTCTTAGGAGTTGGTGCTTTGCTTTTGGCAGAAGTACGCTCGCCGTTGCTCTTGTCATCCTGCTCGGTTTCGTCCTCATCCGACTCTTCCACGTACTTGGAGCTCTTATAGTTCCTGTCGGGCGAGGCACTCCTGGATAAAGCTGCCAGCGACCGGCTTCTCCTGCTTGCTAACCTTGTCTCGAGCGCAGGGTCATAAACAGCATCGGCCTGGCCACGTTTACGCTGCGTTACGATCTTGCGTCTGGCCTTGCGCCATTTGTCTGCACATTGTTGCCGGGACCGGCAATGGCCAAGAGCCCTGCTGACATTGCCCCAAGATACCAGTCTCTCGTCCATTTCGTAGTAGTCCTTGCCGACGTCCATACCCTGCTGCTTGAGCTTTGTCCAAGAGTCCTGTACAGCTTCCAGTAACTGGCAAACCTCCTCTTCGGACCACGGTCCTGATTTCATCGTGTTTCGGTGTTCAAGGCGATTCTTCCATCTCTGAACAACATCATCGTCGCTTCGCCCAATAAGCTTCGCAATATAGGCCCATCTAGGACCATACTTCTCGTGTAACTCGATAAGCTCTTGGTCTTGCAGTTTAGTCCACTCGTGCGGTTTCTGCTGTGAGGCTTGAAAATGCCGCCTCATGAAGCGGTAGACAGACCGTCTGTCTCGCTTCGGATGCACCCCGTAGATCTCCTTCCAGAAGTCTTGTTTCGAGATCATATCTTGGCCGGGGAAGGTTTCTCCCTTCTCGCGCGCTGAATGCTGCACCATTGCGTCGAACGTGGAGCCGTGAATGCCATGGGTGTTACAGAAATCGATTTTGAATTTCTCCAACGCTTTTACTTCATCCGACGTAAAGAACCCCGTGTGTTTACCCTTAGACGTGTTAGAATTCGAGTCGGGTCGCTTGCGCTTGCCTTTCTGAACAAGGAACGGGTTGCTGGCCTCTGCGTTGGGGTTCGCGGGTACGGAAGTCTTGCGTTCTGTCCGTTCATTCTTCGGGGAAGATGGCGAGGATTCTTTGGACTTCTGCGGTGGCTTGGTAGAGGATGCGTCTGTTCCTTCTGAGTCTGAACGAGGTGGTGCATCCACTGGAGTCTCCGCGGGCGCGGGGGTATCTTCCTCGGATTTGGATTCCACCGACTTGCGGGACTTTTTGTCCGCCTTGTATACCTTCAGCTTCTTCCGGTTGCTGTTGATGTAAAGGGTCTCCTCTTCTCCTTCTCCTGGTGGTGTCCAGATATCGCGCCTCCGTCCACTGTGCTTATCCCTCTTGCGCTTAGGCATGGTTGGTAGCATTGGTGGTTTGAGAGGGGATTGACTCGATAAAACAGCGAAGAACAGGTGTGGGAGTTTCTACAACCACCGAACGGGTCTATGCGACTATAAAGGAGGTTAATATTGGGCCTATGAATCTCAGGGTCGTTGTGACCTATAAGGAACAAAACCGGGGTGATGGAGACGTACTGAGACCTCGTAGAAAAATCGTCGAGGTGAGGATGATGACTGCAAGAAGACGTCGAGCATACGAAAACGAGGTCGCAAAGAAATGGAAGGAGTATGCGATTCCTAGAAATGAGAGACTGGATGAGAATGGGAGATAAAACTCTACGGCGTTCGAAGAAGTCGGCGTGAAGCAACACGGAAAAGGCGCGACTTTTTTGCGGTCTTTTTCAAGGCGGTCTCTTCATTAGACCCGATTGGGTAAGTCCCCATTACTCCTCCCATATCACCACTCAATCTACATCTGCTTTTCCAGGGGACTTATTTCTCCAGTGCATCTTTGTGGATGGGATTTTGGAGACCTTCATATCCCCTGGTCATTTCTACCTCTAATATGTGTCAATTCATCACAGCAGGTCAGAAAGGCTTAATCCCTTTGATAGTATCAAATTGTGGGCGGTTTACTCATCACAGGCGAGATGGCCGAGCGGTCCAAGGCGGTTAGTACCCTATCAAATCCTCTGTCTCTCAAACAATTCACTAACAACCACTCAGCTGGAGTAAGGTTCCAGTCTCGAAAGGGGCGTGGGTTCAAATCCCACTCTCGTCAACATCTTTTTGATTTTTTTGGCACCTTATCATACTCCCCGCGATATGTCTTCATCAACCAGGCGTCACGTTTCAGAGAACGTCTCACAGCACCTCCCCGACCCATATGAAAACATGGATTAGTGTCCCTGTTGGCGCGATCTCGAGGAGTCATACCCACACATGGCGGCCAGTTGCCAAATTTAACATCAGTTAAGGTCAGAGCCAATCCAATGTTTCTTGGTCCTGTAGCAAAAGGGCACATCACTCAGCACACCTCGCGGCAACGTACATCATGAAATGCAGGCCACCAATCTCCCCAAAGATCATGTTGACCATACTCGACTGCAACACAAGCATAATGTCAACGTGGGTGGTATATAAATTGCCGGGGGAATGCAACAGCATATCTGGCTGACATTCTCAGGTTAGACGACTGCACCTGGAAGTAGCCTGCCATGTAATGGGCTTTTCTTGCAACTTGGACGTTCACTCACGCCGTCATTAGAAGCCGAATCCGAAGGTCCACGCTGAAGCACATTCAACTGGCAAATATGAAGGACCCTGGAGGCAGGAATGACAATATACGATGTAGTACTAGCCCGTCAGCCTCGTCAGAGAAACCCTACAGAGCAATCAATGTTTGGTCATGAGTTCTTTGCGAGTCAACACCTACACCCTGCCCGAATGACTCCTCTTGGGCGAAGAAAGAGCCCCAGGAGAGGCAACTTGTAGAATTGCAATTCTCCATCATCAGTATATTCTCCGTCCAGATGGCCTGCGTCCACCCGAGCGAATGCTCGATTAATAACCCTCTCCGGTGGAGTAAGACAGGTCATGTTTTCGTTGGCTGGAAAACTCATCGGGATGAAAGAACCACCGGGGGGAGGGGGGGATGTTCTGCCGCGGAAATCTTGAAGGAGCCGTCCATATTCCTCCGGGGTTACACATGGCCGGAAAGCAGACAGGAATCTGAACGTGAAGAGGCACTCCAGTGCATGCCGATGGACCTGTGAACAACCCATTGGATATATACTTGTTTGCGTTTGCTGTGACTGCACCTACCAAGTATCCTTGGACTTGTATCGGTTACTGGCCTGTGATATAGTGTATTTATGTGTCACATCAATGGCCCAATTCCGCTACTAGAGAAGTAGAGTCAGATGAAGCCGTGGATCCATTGCATATCGTGATTCGAGCGCAAAATATCAACGTTGCTGACGAATGCGGGCTTCATGAGCCCATACGGCATCTCTGTGATACCATACAATGGCTTCGCATTTCTGGGGTGATCCGAAATACATCCTATGAAGAAAACACACAGAGATCAGGGTGGATGAAAATTTGAGGAACGGTACTTGTATCATGGCAAATTGTAATACTGAAGGAAGATCTACCACTAGCCCCTCTTCCCGGGATTTGTCACAGCGGGTGAGTTGAATTATGTGACATAAGTAAAGCACGATCCACTGGAGTCAGTATGGGTATTTAGCATATGTTCGATATCAAGGGCTAGGCCGGATATAGGGCTCACTTGCTTCACTCACGAGAGCCATGGACCATACTAAAGCAATAGCATTGCTTGCGGACAGTACTGTGGACAGACTAATAGTAATAACACCTATGCTTGCTGATAGCAAGAAGCATTGTCTCTGTTGAACCATGTAGAGTGACTGTTGCATGCCTATAAGTATGCACAAAGGCCACCTAGCGAGACCTATAGGTCTTCATGTATGTTTCACCTGGAATTAGCGATGGTACCTGGCGGTGTGTATGGACATACCCTGATCCAATTGTCTGCTGATCGTGGTTCTTATTGGCCTTCCCAGGCCTACCAGCATATAATCATAGTCTCTTCCATAACTACCTGGCAAATAAAGCACGTATTCATCCTCACTCCGTGGCATTCAGGCTTATATGCTAAAACCTATCATTGGTGGTGCAAGCCAGCACACTGGAGCAATAAAAAGGATAAACAGGCCAGAAATCCAACGTAGGGAGAAAAATAAAAAAGATGTTGACGAGAGTGGGATTTGAACCCACGCCCCTTTCGAGACTGGAACCTTACTCCAGCTGAGTGGTTGTTAGTGATTTGTTTGGTGCGAGATGAGGTACTTAGGGCTACTAACCGCCTTGGACCGCTCGGCCATCTCGCCTTGGTTGATGTTCGGGCCGAATTTTTGAATATATGTTCGGGCCACCAGGAGTAGGACATCTCCGCACCTTGGAGTACTCCGTATGGGCACAGAGTACATGGTGCCTTTAGGCTGCGGACTTTGACCAACAAATGGCGAAGTTATGAGGAAGCAATGTGTTGCGCAAAGAGTTGTATATGTACAAAGTGACCATACCTAGATTAGTGACTCTCATTCCACAACCACATAGTGTTATGTTAGTCTTCGGTTCTCTCGGGCCTGCATAGGCGCTATCCAGCACAAGCTTGCACATGGTGAATTTGAGTCTCAGGGCGGAATCTATAGAGAATGGATTATACAGTGGTTTGATGCAACAGTACCATAGTAACAGGTACTCATACTATTTGCTTGACAGTAAGCTGTGCATCCATGCTGGCACACATGCTCGGTATGGTGCTATTGATGGGACCATGTGTAGGATATTGTTAGTATATCCAGTCGGCTTTATTGGAAAGACGTGCCACTTGACGCTGCCACCAGTGGGTGCCGTCTGGGTAGGAGACAGTCTAAGAATTCATAGTGGAAATAAAATTAAAAAATAAAAAAGATGTTGACGAGAGTGGGATTTGAACCCACGCCCCTTTCGAGACTGGAACCTTACTCCAGCGCTGAAGAGCTTGTTAGTGTTTTGTTGGGTGGCGGCATAGTTTAGGAGGTTACTAACCCTTAGACCGCTCGGCCATCTCGCCATTGGTTGAAAAGACATGGCCGGAAAGTGCTACCTATTTTAAGTTCTAAGTCTTGCCGGGTAACCCTGATAATATATATACACCCGCGCGTTGCAAGTACAGGTGCGACCAATTATAATCTTCTCGACAACCCAGCCAGCCGGACCGACAACCATATACTCACTACCACGATGTACTAGGAGCGTACCTATACCGACACCGACAGCCAGAGAGTCAACAACAGCAGATATTTGAAACAAAAACCTGGGTGAAGTTTGTGGCGTGGCATAGAAGACCAACAGGCGACTGTTAACCGTAGATTCTCGGGCGTACACAGCCCGCACACCAAAGCGAGTTGCTAACCCCGTAGGTACAGCGACATCAGGGGAAGCAGATTTCACCAACATCTAACTACCCACACAGCATTATTCAACATAGAAACATCACTGCTCCAAGCAAGAGTGAACCCCATATACCATACCAACAGAAGGTAACCGCGGCAAGTACTTTCATAACCCAACACAAAGTTCTGGGAGACATCGGCCACACCGCCAAGGCCGATAAAAGGTCCTGATAAAGGCTGTACATAGGGAGATGAGACCGGGGGACTGGCCACACAGGCACGTATCCTCCACCTCACCGAAAGCTACCGACCAAATAGCCAAATCAACCACCACCCTACTACACAGGGATCCCAGGGTGCCCAGCATGTGAGCCCAGAATAACGAAGAGGAGCCCACGTGATCCACCCACCGAGACATCTTTAAGATCACTATCTCATTACCAGGTAGAAGCAAGATAACGGAAGTCCTACGCCCAACCAAGTAGCTGCAGGGATTGGGCCCGTGGAAGAAAGCGGAAGACGGATAGCTACTATGGAGCGTACCTGGCTCTGTAAGATACACCAGACTGGCAAGAGAGAAGCATACCCCCATACCCAGGTAGGCCTGGCCAGTTGTTATATGTCAGTCTTGTAATGCTCCAGGCGGTCCATCGCCCACCTATCCTGCGTCGCAAGCCACCAATGCGTGCAAGGGCTGGAAGGCAGATAACACAAGGCAACCCTGAATGCACAGGTACCACCAGTCACCGAGAGAAGACCCAAATTACAGAAAGCAAAGAATCAGAAGAACAAAGTTGACACTGGCCAGATATCGCGGTCGATCGAGAGACCAAAAGCCCGAGAAACATCTGGAAATGCTGCCTAAAGCATCTACCACCTAGCTGACCAATATCCTGACATCAAGGAATAATTAGCGTAACTGGAAGAACTATAAATTGCCTGTTCAGGATGCAAGAGGGTTGTAAGAATGCAAAAGCAAGAACACAAGAAAGAGGATGAAAATGAACAACTGAAGTGTTGATGAGCTCTGGCTTATATAGCCAATAAGAAGCACGAAAAGCCATCAATAGGCGAGATGGCCGAGCGGTCTAAGGGTTAGTAACGTCGTATCATCTCATCACCCAATCAAACACTAACAATCTCTTCAGCGCTGGAGTAAGGTTCCAGTCTCGAAAGGGGCGTGGGTTCAAATCCCACTCTCGTCAGCATCTTTTTGTCTTTTTGTTCTCCCTGATTCCTTTTCTATGCCGTGTGCTTTCCATCACAGATCTATTGTGTTAATTGCCATGCTGATCATCCAGTGTTCCCGACGCCTGTGCTCCTTAAGGTGGGCATTAGACCATGTATAAGAGACAACACGGCCATTATCATCATTTCAATCGCTCATGCTCCATATCTATGTCAAATAATAGAAACAATAAAATTCGAATGAAGTAATCACCCGCATGCAATCATTCAATATACTCGTCATCAACCATCCACTTTCATTTCCCGTAGAATTCTGGTGACAAGCTTTTTCTGGTCTGCTGGATTCAGATTGTGCTCGTCAATTGTGCTTAAACATCTGCCAATGGCGACTGTCGCTTTTATCGCAGAGTCACCTCCATTGGCGCAATCCACCCAAACTTTGCCATTGCGGCCGACTGCGATTTCAAATCCACCAACTTTCTCCAGCTTTTTGCCCAGCTCATCCAATACCACCAGGCCATCCACACCTTCTTGGTTCTCTGCAGAGGACGAGCTCGCTCTCATTAGCCTGGCTGCCATGCCCGTTGAGATATCAAAGACCATCCCGCCGGTCAAAGGTCCCAATCCACCGGGTTCAGCTCTCCCCGTGGCAGGGTTGACACAGGTCAGCTCGACTTCAGCGCCGGCCCCAAGGCCTGTGGACAATACTCGGGCATACACCAAGTCTCCCTGTCTCAGCATTGGCCTCGTCTTTTTTGTCGCACCCTCAAAAGCAAGCTGTCCAAGCAATACTTGAGGAGCCTGTGGCGTGATCATGCAATGGAAATAATCCGGGCTCGAGTGGTGAATTTGCGCAATCACCAAGTCGTTCGCAATGGGTACATAGCGGCGGTTCGGAGTGGGCAGAAGAGACACAGCGTTTCTCTTGGGATCTGTGGTGAGGATACCGGGTTGCGTCGCTGCGAGAACATGATCGGACGATTTAGACGTCGAAGATGGAGGTTGGGAGAGGAGGCGAAGGCCGGGGCCTAGTCGCAGTGGTGCTGAGGAATTGGAGGATGGCAAGTATTCGGAGGGTACATGGTCTCCCGGTAGGAGAATTAATGGTGACGACATGGTGAGTTCGGAAAAGATGAGGCCGAAATAATCGGTGGGATATGCGGAAGAGAGAACGTGGAAAAGAGGGAAGAGAAAAGAGGGCCTTATCGCAAGCTATCACCACGTGATATCCACACACCGCCACAGTCTAGTTTGGCTATCGATAAGCACCAGCCACACCGCCCGCCTCTTTGACAAACAGTCCAAAATTTTTTTCTTCGGGTTGCAGGCCGAAAGAGAGTAAAAGGCGAGATCTTCTAACCGTCTTCTTCTCTTCCCCCACCCTCACTTTCCACTTCCCTCTTGATATCTATTTCCTTCTCTTCTTTCATATCTCAATCCATAATTCGCTATGAGTGAGACGAACGGCGCCCCCGAGAGATTCGCCATTGGTATCTCCTTTGGCAACTCCTCCAGTTCCATTGCCCGCATCAACCCTGTACGTGAACTTTCCGCGGCATTGTACGCCTGCATGCAAGTTGGAGGCAATGACTAATGGAGATCCATTTATAGGAGGGCAAGGCAGAGGTTATCGCCAACGAAGAAGGAGGTTCGTTTCTGATTCAATCCTGTCCTACCGGTGTGCGTGTTCTGAACTGTCCCGCTAACTCTCTTCAATAGACCGCCAGATTCCTTCCGTCCTTTCGTACATCGATGGTGAAGAGTACCACGGTACTCAGGCCAAGGCCCAGCTTATTCGCAACTCCAAGAACACCGTCGCATACTTCAGAGACTACCTGGGCAAGGAGTAATACTCACCCACCCGATGCCAACTAGAGCCTTGATTGAATCTGACATGAACGAATCACAGCTTCAAGTCGATAGACCCTACTCCCTGCCACAACTCGGCTCACCCTCAGCAGAGCGACTCTACCGTCGCGTTCTCCATTTGCGACTCTTCTGACGAGACCCCCAACACCGTCACTGTCTCAGAGATTGCGACCCGCCACCTCCGCCGCCTGAAGAACTCTGCGTCCGACTACCTTGGTAGGGAAGTCAACGCCGCCGTTATCACCGTCCCCACCGACTTCAAGGATTCCCAGCGTGAGGCTCTGACTGCTGCTGCCAAGGCTGCTGGTCTGGAAGTTCTGCAACTCATCCATGAGCCTGTGGCCGCTGCCCTGGCCTATGATGCGAGACCCGAGGCGACTGTGACTGATAAGCTCATCGTGGTGGCCGATCTGGGTGGCACTCGCTCCGACGCTGCCGTCATTGCTTGCCGTGGTGGCATGTACACCATTCTTGCTACTGCTCACGACTATGAACTGGGCGGTGCCTCATTGGACCAGATCATCATCGATCACTTCGCCAAGGAATTCATCAAGAAGCACAAGACCGACCCTCGCGAGAACGCTCGTGGTCTCGCCAAGCTGAAGCTCGAGGGTGAGGCTGCCCGTAAGACGCTGAGTCTGGGCACCAATGCCAGCCTGAGCATTGAGAGTCTTGCCGATGGAATCGATTTCAGCTCGACTGTCAACCGCACCCGCTTCGAGCTCCTCTCCAACAAGGTCTTCGCTCAGTTCACTGGCCTGATCGAGCAGGTTGTTAAGAAGGCTGGCTTCGATGTTCTGGACATCGACGAGGTTCGTCTAATATTTATTGCTCCCCGTCGTGAAATTCATTCTAACTAAATGCAAAGGTTATCTTCGCTGGTGGCGCCTCTCACACCCCCAAGATCGCCCAGCTTGCCCGCAACATCTTCCCGGAGACGACTAAGATCCTTGCTCCTTCTACTTTCACCGGCTCCATCAACCCCTCCGAGCTGGCCCCTCGTGGTGCTGCCATCCAGGCTTCCCTGATCCAGGAGTTCGACAAGGAGGACATCGAGCAGTCCATTCACCCCATGGTCACCGCCACTCCCCACCTCCAGAAGGCCATTGGCGTCGAGTTTGCCTCGGGCGAGTCTGTCGAGTTCAAGCCTCTCCTGAACGCCGATACTGCCCTCCCCGCCCGCCGTCTGGCTCAGTACAACGCTCCCAAGGAGGGCGGCGACGTTATCATCCGCGTCTGCGAGGGCGTCCGTGAGATCAAGGTCACCAAGCCGGAGCCTAAGCCCAAGGAGGAGAAGCCCAAGACTGAAGACGACGAGGAGGACTCCGACTTCGACTCTGATGAGGAGGAGGAGGAGACCCGTGAAATTGTGTGGAAGACCGAGAAGCCCGTCGCCGAGCTTGCCGTCAAGGGCGTCAAGGCCGGCAGCAAGGTCGAGTTGATGGTTCACGTCAACGCTGACTTGGGTCTGCAGATCACCGCCCGTGAAGTTGGTGGCCAGAGCGCCGTCCGCGGTGCTGTCCAGGCCGCTTGAACGGCTGTCTGATCTTCGCACCTTAATATTCACTTTATTTCATTGTCATCTCTCAGGATTCGCGCTGTCATGTTTAACGCTTCTGCATTTTCCCTTTTCTACTGAAATATTTGAATATCAGACTTTTGAATGATGTGCCGGTTTGAAGGCCACGCACTTCGATTTCTGACTTCGGATTGCTCAGGCCAAATATCTGTTGATCAGTCCACTCCCAGCAAGAGATGCCTGTTGTTTCTCTGCATTTGGCTTGCAATGACTGCTTGATGATGAATGTACCCATGATGTTTCCCAAAAGTATATAGAGAGAATACTGGTCTCAATAGACTCATAGAGCTGTTTGCAACATTATTATACAATTAACTAACTGATAGTAAAAGACTATAGATCTCGTAAAACCGTTATCCAAAAGCAAGTATTAAGGTAAACCATGAACATAACCCAAGAATATTATGGGGCACAGGGTGCCCCAGGTAAGAAACTATAGAAACCCGACAACCTGGGGGTATATCTCGAGTCAGATTAGAAATATTCAAGACATTTCTGCAAAGACTCCCGCGAGATAACAGAGCTGAAGTAGATCACTGAACCACACAATTCCAGAAAAAATGAGCGAACCTTGAAGGAGTATCCTCGTTGTGTATCATACTTCTGACGCTTCCGGGTCCTGCGCGATCCTGTTAAACCCCGAACCCCAGTGCGCCACAAGAAATACTATTTTGCCTCATCCTGCCCGCCATGATTAGGAGCTGGTCCTCCGCAACAGCATGCACACATGCATACAGACTACTGCCGCTTATGGGTTCGCTTCCTTGTTGCCGCTTCTCACACTGGCGGATCGCTGGGAAGGGAAGAAACCACGGCGGCGGTGTTCACGGCCACTGTAACCTTCCTTTCTGCCGCCAACAGCACCGCCCATGCAGTACAACACGCAGGAGATGATCAGTAAGGCGACCGAAGTCCACATGAAGGCGAAAGATTTCACACCAAGGCGAGCGGACTGGCCATTGGCGTTGAACTTGTTGCGGCCTTGGACGAAAACAGCCCTGCAAGTCGTTCATTAATGGATGTGACTTTCTGGGGGCGAGTTGGGGAAGCTTACGTCATGAGACAGGTAGCGATGATCTGGAAAACCAGAGCGATCCATGCCATGAGGGAGGAAATGTAGCTTCCAATACGAGTGCACATCGCCAGGAAACCGGTGAATAACGAGACAACGGCGAAGAACAAGGCGATGATGAGGAAGGGCCAGGAGAATCGCGAAGTCAGGAAGTAATGGCTCGTCCTGGGAATGGTTAGCATTAGTCTCTTCGACCGCCCCAAGGGCTTCCTCAAGCAGAGAGCGCATACCCGATGAATGCTGGAGGGATGTTGGTGGTAGTACCGAAGTTGCGATGACTGGGAGGGTCAAATGGGAAGTCAGGATAGGATGTGCCACACTCGCTCTTCCCATTATCGTTGACTGCGCAGATATTCCAGAAGGTCCATCGCGACAACGCAGGGGCCCCAGGAATATTGCTGGTGTCCACTTGGAGCAGATAGATCTCATTCAGAGGGATCGAGTTTCTTGCTCCTCCCAGGAGAGTGAGGAACATCAATAGGAGGGCTGAGGCCGTGAAGAACAGGCCCAGGAAGCCTAGCGTCACTCCTGTACCATCGTGCATTAGCTATTGTGTCTAGTACAATGGTATCGGTCTGGATGGGAGTCTTACTGCCAATAGCCATGGTGGCGCTCTGTGCCTTGAAGTTCCGATTGAGGTTGGTGCAAGGTTAAAGTAGAGATTCAGGCGCAATCGCAAATGTCGCGATACAGAGTAAGCATTCAACAACGATCAGGATAGGAGAAAGTAGGCGATAGAGAAGAAGTAAGCCAGTAGATTATTAGTGGGAGGGCGTCAAGACTTCAGGGTATTAAAGCGGATCCGGAGATCCCGGCGACCCTGAGCCGAGCCATAGAGTCGCGAGAGTAGTGATATAATAATGAGGGCGCATCATCAAGTCTTCCCATGGAATCGGACGGAGGAGATGGTTCGTCAGACCAGGAGGTTGCGCAAAAGGCAGCCGAAGTATCTCGACGTCATCGTTGCAGAACCACAGGAGACGCTAAACCCAATTGGGGTGACCACGCCGCTGGGTTCATGACGTTGCGATTTCTTCCCCCCTACTTACTGCTGTTGACTCTCTGCACTCGCTGACGTTGCACCCACCGTCGACTTCATCCAGCCTGACCCATTTTGACCTCTTCGGTTGACGCAGGTCCTTGGCTGAAAAACTCAAATCGTGAAAATTTCTCTCCATCTCAGGAGGACCCATCGGCCTCTGGCTGCCGTTTCGGTTCTCTTCGGTTCCTAGAGGAACTACACACCTCTTACTGGCCCTCGAAAGATTTAGGCGGAAGGAAACCTGATACCAGGTGAGGGGATCCATCTAGAGATGGCCACTTGGGCATACCCACCCCTACCTGCGGAGCACTTGGACCGGGAAGCTGACAGCGCATTGGTACGACATCTGGCTTTTTGGGCCTATTTCCTTCCTTGAGTTTTGCCTTACATGAAGTGTGTGGGAACGCTGATTGTCCATCCCAATTGTAGGCCAGAGAACTCGAATGGCTATTGCGCTCTCTGCAAGACTCCCTCACGTCCCTTAGGGAGGGCCTCCGCGAGTGCGCTGTACTTCTTGCGCCAAAGGAGCCTGGTTCAACCTTAGTCCTATCCTCGCTTAGATCGGAGCACGTAAAAGGTTTTGTGACTCGCGTAGGCACCAAGATTGTGAAAGGTGTATGTGTTCCTATTGGTGTAATGTGTCGACGTCTACCTGGTCCAACAAGGAATCCCAACTGACTTCTCCGCTGCGATAGGATATTCAATTGCGACTCAACTCCCTTGCTTCCCCTCGTGGATCAGGCAACACCCGACTATGCCTCTCAAGCTCTCCTACCGCCCCGGAACTCGTGCTTCACCAACTCGTGTCCGTGAGAAACTTGGTTAACCAAAGTCTTGATATCGTCGATGTGAGCGCATGGACCGGCGATCCCCTCAACGCCAATTTCATCTTCAGTCAATTGCACCTCCTACATGAAACTATATCCGAGGCACGGCAATTACTGAAAGGAGAAAATGATAATACTCGAGGCAAATGGTGGGACACCAGCGCGGAGGAGGAGGTACGTTGTGTTGTGGTTGGATATGTTGAAGATGATTCACTTTGGACGCGGTTGCTAATTTGCGCAGATGTTTGATCCTCCGTTACCACCATACCTGTCTTTCCAACTATTGATCGCCGACTCTGCTCTTGTGCTGTACCTGAGAACTTTAGAGTCTGCTACGCCCACACATACTCCAACAGCCTTCGCAACTGATATCTCTCTGACGGGGTTCAACTTGCGAGACCGATTATTCGGGACGCGGCATCGTGCGCACGATGAGGCTGGCGACGTGTTTACTTGGAAGGGCGAAGAAGTGAAGGTAAAGGAGAAGGTCCGCGTTGAAAGCCAGGATCCCAGCCTAATGGCCGTGATGGCTAAGTTGACAGCACTGCAACATGAAGTGATGAAGTGGATGTCCGCCTTGAATGTGCTTATGGGGAATGACGATACGGATAGTGAAAACTGACTTACTCCCTATATCCACGTACATATCCATTAATATATACTGCAAGTTTTAGAACTTCAGTTCACCTCATGATGCCTGCTCATAGATCTCAAGTTACATAATCAATATAAAAACTCTAGCCACCAATAGGAGGCGCGGAATTTCCGACCTGGACCTTTTTCTTGGCGCTGGTTTTCTTGTTGGAGCTCTCAGGTGGCGCTGCATTTTCTTCACCACTCCCACGCCGTCAATTGTCGTTTGAGCGCCATAGAAGGGGTTGAGGATGCTGTCAATTTCGCCAGCATCAAGAGTAAGCAGGCCTTGCTCTCATGATCTTATGCGCGCTTTCGTCTACCAGTCGTCCGCGACCAGTCCGCAACAGCTCCGACGCGGAGCTGCGACGCTCGGAGCCCTACGATGCGAAACGAGGATTTTAACGAAGAATTCGCGCCCTTTATCGCCTTTGAGACTTGGTAGAAACACAGCGCCGCTATGCAGAACAGGTCGTTGGAAGCTAGGGAGGAGATATGCATCAAGCGCTTCATCTGAAACTGCGGATAAGCACGCGGATCGGAAAGATGCCATATACGGTGTCATCGACAAGATCAACGAAAACGAAGTCGAACTTGCCGAACTTATGGACGAGTTGAACTTGCTGGACGATTATCACGGTGCGATTAACTTTGATGGACCGGACTATGACGATGCGGTCAGTCAGACGATTGGACAGCGAGACCACCAAATGTTGGAAGCCCGCGTACGGATGGCGAGACAGCAGTTCGGAGACGTTCTCCCTGATGGATACTTGAATGCGACCGAGACTGAACTGTATACTCAACTCTATGGGGAGCCCATCATCCGTCACGAGGAGCCTGAAGGTGCATTGAACATCGAGGAAACAGAGTCCGATACACTGCTTCGCGAAGATGGTAAGGGGGGATGGGAAGAAGTGCAATATGAACGTTTTGAATCCGATGCTGAGGTGCCCTTGGTTTATGATATGGAAGTCGGCCCGCTGGAGGATGAATCTGCTGCCATGCAGCGGACCCGGGAAGTGGCTGAACAATTGGGTGGAGAGGTCATGCTCGAGCAGTTTGAGGATGAAGCAAACCCAGATTCGACGCCACGTCTGCATCCTCTAACTGTGGAGGGCAAGTTTTCGACTGATCCTAGCACGGTTTTCCTTCCCAAAGATACTGTGACGGGACCTATATCCGTCATTCTTTCCGACTACTCGAACAAACACATTGCGGACGTCGCGCATCGTGTCTTCGGTGGCACACGAGTCCCATACTCCACTACCACTCCTCCTCCGCGCGCCCAGATGCCGCAACTACCGATACCGCTGGAAGCTTCCCAGCGCCATATGAGTGAGATGGAGGCAAACGCATACATTGCTACGCTGTACCCCGGAATGTACGCGTCGGTTTTGAGTGTATTGACAGAAGTCAGGAAGCGTCTAGGATCAGACTGGATTCGTCAGTTGTTAACGCAAGAGGGTGGTCCGCATGTGCTTGATGCTAGTGCTGGAGGTGCAGGTGTTTTAGCCTGGAGAGACGTCCTGCGTGCCGAATGGGAGTTGATGGTCCCGGACCATCCCCAGTCGAGCCCATATCCTGTAGGCAGGTCGACGGTGGTGACAGGATCAGAAACTCTACGGCTGCGTGCTAGTTTGATGCTGGAGAACACCTCATTTTTGCCACGACTACCTGACTACGTTCATATTCGGGAGAAGCCTACTCTGGATGACCAGCGCGCTCCTCCCAAACGCAAGCAGTACGATGTTATCATCGCTCCACATTCGTTGTTGGGCATTGAAGAAGAGTACATGCGGAAAGAGCATGTTGAGAATCTCTGGAATCTTCTCAACCCTAACGGAGGTGTGCTCATCCTCCTTGAGAAGGGTCATCAGAAGGGCTTTGAGGCTATTGCTGGGGCCCGTGACATGCTCCTCAAGCGCCATATCTCGAGTCCTGGCTCAGTCCAATATGAAGACTTTTTGCAGTCCCCCGGGGGTGGAAAATACGTGAACAAAGAGGCTGGAATGATAATTGCTCCCTGCACGAACCATGAAAAATGCCCCATGTTCAATGTGGCTGGCCATTCCAAGGGTCGCAAGGACTACTGTCATTTCGAGCAACGATACATTCGCCCACCCTTCCTCCAGCGTATCCTAGGCATCAAGGACCGGAACCATGAAGATGTGAAATTCAGTTATGTTGCTGTCCAACGCGGTGTCGACCGACGCGAAAAGGACGGCATCGTCCAAGGGGCTGCAGCGACCGACGCGGCCTTCGTGGGATATGAACACCTACATGACTCTCCTGCAGAGCAGTCTGAGGCTACGGAAGAGCCCACGTCTACTACAGCTGAAGGAAGCGAAAGGCCATCCGCGGAGGGAGCTGAACAATTTCACGCACTGACGCTCCCTCGCATTGTGTACCCACCTATGAAACGTCGTGGCCATGTCATCTTCGACCTCTGCACTTCCGCTGGAAAGATCGAACGCTGGACTGTTCCTCGGTCTTACAGTCGCCGGGCATTTAAGGATGCACGCAAGGCGCAGTGGGGTGATCTGTGGGCGCTTGGTGCGAAGACTCGTATTCCGCGCTCCCTGAGGCTCGGCGATAAGCATGGCGAGGGAAAGAAAGAGCGTCTCGCGCGGAGAGCTGTTGAACGAGCCGAGATGAACGAAACAGAGGAGATGCAGCTCGAGGAGGCTGGCTCCGCTTGGCCTGATCTGCCCGTCCCCAAACGGAAGAAAGGTCAGAATATCCCAAGCTGGAAGAAGCATGCGGATAAAAAGAAGCTACGACAGGCTACAAAGAAGCATGCAGCTGCACAATTAGCACACGATGACTCTTTGGCCTAGTTTGGAGATTGTCTTTACCCTGCAACAAACGGATATGGTTATGGTGGAAACGTAAGGCGGCGTCAAACTGCGATATACAATGGTTTTTGGCTCAGTGGACAGTGGGTTTTCGAAGTTCCTTCATGTTCTGTATATTATATCATATGTACAATAGACACTACCCTCCTGTATGTAATTGATCTCCTCACTCAGAGTCAATACTTCATCTCTAAGTATAAGTCTACTCGATCATTCAGCCATAATGTCATTGTAGACTTTGGCATGTGTGTGGCTGTGCTCTGAGGTGACCAGTAGTCTCACATTCCCACTACACCATGTTGGCATGAGGGCTCGCCTTTCATGTCTCTGCCAGTACTCCGCTAGATCTCGTCGCGGAAGTTGGGCGTATTTGCGAGTGGGCCATAAGCCACTAGGTTTAGGGGCTGGGATTCTCCGCACATATCGATATCCCGGCGGAACGAAAATGATATCCTCCGTCGGTTGAGGGGACTCGTGTGAGACACCGTGGGAGTCAGGGAAGGCTGATGGGCTGCATTCCCCGCTCCTATCCTACTAAAACCATCCGCAGGAGTCCGGTTCACTGCGCAGCCATGCTCTTTCTCAGCTGACGTTCTCTCTGCTTACTTTGCAGCTCCAGTCGTTCAACTGCATACTGCAGACGTTCTCTCTTCTGGACCAGCCGTCTCAACTCCGCGGCTTTGCCTGTGGCACTTCCTCGTTGTCGATCACCCGATGCGCTGCTCTGACTGCGACTTGTCGTCGCACGATTCTCGTTGGAGTAGAGTCGCCCCTCTTGGAGCTCGCATTTCGCCCGCAGACCTTGTTCGCGGCGGGAAAGCTTTTCGACGTGGTTTGACGCTAGAGATAGAAGGTGTGCGATGCTTGGTGTGATCTCGTCCAATAGAGATTGTTGTGCTTCGCGCAAAGTTGGCTCTGGTAGAAGTTCAAAATGCTGTAAAATAACGTCAGTACAGTACACTGGGTCTGCTTGCGAATCATTATGATCAGGACACGTACTCTGGTTGTTTGTAGCACCTTGCACATTCGGGGAAAGTCATTGATGCCGGAATCAAGGGTGGAGATGGAGGAATCGAGGAGCTGAAGGGAGGACTGAAGGGAATTAACGGAGGATGATAGAGAATCGGCCATGATGGTAGAATTGCGTATAGACTGGTGGAAGAGAGTGAGATGCAGAAAGCAGAAACGGCCGCGATTGTTTACATTTCGGAGGGGTTGCGGACAGATGCCAAAAGCGGCAAGCGGCCAGGGCTTACGTAAAGGCGGCGGGAATTCGGACTTCGGGAGAAACCTCGTTGCTCCCGCTCCTCCTGGTCGCATCGTTCCGGCTTCATCTTCTCCCTCCTGTCACTCACGCTCAAGACATATTCGTGAACTCATCCACACCGTCACCATGTCTATCCTTCCCAAGAAGTTCCCCACCCCCGTCGGTAAGTGAAGGTTCCCGGTTCTGAGTCGCTGTTGGGCCTGAAGTACTGACAAAGTTGCCTCCTACAGCCAAGCCTATGGGCCCCTTCTTCGCTGCCGGTATGCACCATTCACCATGTTTGCTTGGACTCATCGGAACCACATGAAATACGGAATTTGGAGAGATTGTGGACATGCGCTTTTGCGCTCTGGAAATACTCGATACTGATGGAACTGCGCTTCTAGGCCTGGTCATCCTCTACGGCATCAACTCCTTCGGCAACCTGCTCATGTCGAGTAAGTTCCCTCAACGACTATGAGACAGTCTCATCACTACATCGGAGTGCCTTCCGGTCGCTTATGCCGGAAGCTCGGATACGGAGAGATCATGGCTGACTTTCGATGTAGCCGACGAGTTCAAGAACGACCCCCGCAACCCCAACCTCAAGAACAAGCACTAAATTGGCCCGGACCAAACGATTGCTTGATAGTGCGGATATGACGGGAGGAATGTGATTGTCGTGGGTGGCTTGTCACCCTGTTACTGTTTCGCTGTTTCGATTTGCGGGCAGTTGCTCTGTACAGGCATATAGACTACGCCGTCATAGTTTGACGAATTGACAAGTTGTACCACTATTTCGATCCTGGCTCTACGCGGCCACGATTAACCCGGCCTTCCTACGTCGCAATCTGGTTCAACTGCTACACGTTGCCTTCATTGCCTGGCGGTCCAACGACCAGCTGGTTCGTTCACCATCACCAATGCTGAGACTTCCCTGTGTGGCCTATCAAGCTCGATTAGTTTTGTATCGATGGTTTCCTGATCAACCTTATGCCGCTTGCCCGCTGTCTCCATCCACTATGCTATAATCATGTCCGGAACTGTCGGAGAGCGCCTACCAGAAGCTCTCTGGGAGAAAAGTAACCAGTCATCTCAGTATAAGACGCTCAAGTCGCCTTATGATGGCATCTTAATACTTCCTCGGCGAGTGACTGGAACCTGATGGTCTCATACTCTGGTGCACTACGTAGAGTTGCGTTATGGGCACCGACCTTGAATTCTTCATCTTACACAGCATCTGTCTGAATAAAGTCAATCAGGAAGAGCTCATCATCCATATCACCAAAAGAACATCTAATTCCATACAAAGTCTCTTCCTAGTGTCCATGCGCAATATAAAATTCTATTGGGGGGTGGACCTAGTCCCAACCCGGCAATCGGCGGAGCACGTGACCCGCATCTCGGGGAAATCGAGCGACTCCGACACCTCCAGACAATTGTTGTAGAACACCAGCATCAAGACCCCCATTCACCATGGCTGCGCCGTTCCGAGCAAAGAGACTGGACCTGGGAGGGTTCATCAACGCCCGCGTTATCCGGGACCACACCAAGCGTAAGGTGTTCGAGCAGTACGAGCCTGAACGGTATGATGTTCTCCGTCGCCTCCTCGTCGCAACCGCGAAAGCGACGAATATCTGTGAGGATAAGATGCTAATCCGTTGATCTTCTCGGTTTAGGCAAGCGCTTCGTTACATCATTCGCAACACCACCCTTCCCCAGCGTGTCCGCGCCCAGGCTCAGCTGCAGTTGACCCAGATGCACGCCTACACCCGGCCTACGCAGATCAAGAACCGCTGCGTTGCTGGTGGAATTGCTCGGAGTGTCATTCGCGACTTCAGAATCGCTAGAGTGAGTATATGTCCTGGAGTGCGGTGGTGTTCTCCTGGGACAGTTGGTTAATTTGATGTCTCATGCAGTACCAATTCCGTCAGCAAGCGCTGGCTGGCGAGCTTCCCGGCGTGAAGAAGGCCAGTTGGTAAATGTCGAGATGGCTGGTTATACGATCACTTTACTTTCACTTTGACCGCTTGGGTTGGGTCGTGCGAAGGCGTTTGTTCTCCATAACTATTCTTTTTTGAGGACTGTACAATAGATTTCTAGCTTTGGTCAGGAAAATGATGTTCGACGAGTTTCTACCATGTGTGTGACTACTGTCAGTGTGGGTTTGAGTAAATTTGGGGTAGACCTTGGTGAAGATTGTTCTGACGGGGAATTGAGGACGTAAGTAGCCATCACTGGAGCGCTTCTGGTTGTTTAACTCTCTCCTTCCAGACACATATCTCTCACCCGCCTTTCAGCACTCCTTTGACCCATCTAAAGTCGTGGATGAGTGACCGTCTCTGTTACACTGGGTCTGTTTGGCCTCGCTGCACTTATCCTTGTCTCTACCACTGTTACAAGCTTCGACCCTCCTGCGTTTGTACGTCTGGAACGTTGACTCTCTTCTGTCCGAACGATAACCATTCCGCACCAGCATCATCCTTTTGACTTTCATTACATCGCCTCTTTCAGAATATAACAAGCCATTCGAATTAGCCTCCCACGAAACGATGTTCGTCTTTCGCAAGGAGGACATCCCCGCAGACCCAGTCTTCCCTGCAGAGCTGGAGAAACTCGGGCAAGTTCCTTGAGAGTTCAGCTGATCTTCAAGTCCCAGTTGCTAATATGCCTATAGTTACTTCGTTAATGACAAGGACCAGATCAGGAAGATCGTCGACCCAGCTCAGCCGTTTCAGTTCAAGATCAACCGGAACGACAGATGGAACGAGGTCCAAAGAGAGGCAATGAATGGTAAGTTCTCAATCTATCCAAACCTCTAAGTGGCTCATACCGACACCTGACATGCTCAGCCTGTATCCGCGATATCGTCTACTCGCGCCTCCGTGACCTGGGCCTTGGAACCTTGCGACTCCCATTGATGTCCGGAGCTGCTCGGCCCAATGTTCCAATCATGGTTTCCAAGAATCTGTCCTCCGCATCGAGGATTGTTGCCGTCTTTGGCGAGCCTGTGCAAGACCTGGGTATCTGGGCTTATCGAAGCATCGGTGGTGACGACGGTATCAACGTGGGTTCTGCAGTGTCTCTGGCTAAGGCTGTTCTTGGGAGTACGGAACCTTCTACTACGATGACAAAATAGAGCGCTGACACCAAGCCAGATGATAATGGAGATACCGCGCTCGTCCTGGCAAACACAGGACAGCTAGTCTGGTACTGTGGTGGTCGCAAGGCAATGACCCTGCAGTCCTGGCTCGCGCTGCCCCGGCCCACAGCCGCAGATCCGCCTATGATGATGTCAAGCAGGAACAAAATCCCCGGACACCACGACTGGCAGGCACACGTGGAGTCTGTCTTCGACGAAGTCCTGTCGGCTCGTGGGCGGCTCGTAAGCAAGGACGCGAAGATCGATATCATCGGACTGGCCGATGGCGGGCTGGGCGTGGTCCGATACTTGGCGAGGAACTGTATGGACGACGATCTATTATACCCTCTTTTTTTTTTTTTTTTTTTTTTTTTTTTGTCTTGGACGGAACTAACTTTCCACGGTGTAGGGGACTCCTGGCGTCCGTACGTCTCGGCGATCTGTCTTTCTAATCCCATGCATGACGTGTACCTCGACCTGCCGGATAGAGAGGAGAATGGCATGCGTGATCCCTCGTCGTATTCGTCGTTTGTTTCCTCGCGTTGCCGCGCCTACGTCCTGTCCGATCAACCTTTGGGTGTTCCGGTGCCGGGGTTCCGTGAGCATGGGTGTAACTGCTATTCTTCTGGCGAGTCGCTGCATATTGAGTGCATTATGCCGCGGGCGTGGGGGCATATGCTTGAGTGGCTGGCCATGGCCCATGATGACCAGGGTTATGGCGAGGCGGAACTAGAGATCAGAGAGGTCGATGAAGGTGAGACTTTCTAAAAGTTGTACGCCTGAGCATGGTGCCTCCTTTGACGGGTCTTCTGCGTTGCTGCACCGCTAGGAAAATGTTCACCCAGCAGAATAGACTGCCTACGTTTGAACAGAATTACATTGAGATAGTCTCCCTGCACAACCTACAGACTTCTCGCATATTCATTGGGCCTATCGGCGGGTCAAGCAAATGCAAGTATATGTACTAAGGTAGGCTCCGCTCACCCACAGGAGGATATGCAATGCTTCTATCAATTCTATAAGATCTGCACTAGGGCCCAACACATGCCAAAGCCACTATTGTACATTCAATACGTCTACCAGCCAGAGGCAAAACTATCATAAGCGCAAAATGTCCCCATTCCGATCAATCCCCCCGCGGAAGTGATCCTCCACCACCATCCCCCCCAAGATCGTCTCCTCCACGATACCCCGAACATGCTTCGGCTCGATACGGCCGTACCAGATGCCCTTACCCGCCAGCGGGTGCAGGATGGAGGTGCCACTCGTCTTCATACCGGGAGGAATATACACAATCACGTTCCCAGCATACTTATGGCCTCCGACGTGGCTGATCAGCCCGATATGCGCATGCTCAGGACCGTCGATAGTTTTCGCATCCTTCCCCGTGGAAGGAAATCCGCTGTCACGAAGCACCTTTTGAAATTCGTCCCGCAGCACTGGTGCCATGACGCCGCAGCGCATGTCACGCCCACCGTGGCCGCAGATCAGGACGACAGGCGACGTCTGGATATCGACTGCGTCTGGGAACGCGGACGAGAGCTCCGGCTTGCGGGTGAGCTCGGCCTTGCGTGGTTCAGGAAGCGACTCGGCCATTGCGCTCAGCTTCTCCGGGAGTAGGAAAGCGCGCACGAACGCCGAGAGGTCCGTGGTCTCTGTGCTCGTGGAGCCGAGGATGTCGGTCGGGATAGAGGGGAAGTATTTGAAGCTCGGGAAGAGGAAGGCCGACGCCGTGGCGGTAGATGAGGCCGGGAACGAGGAATTGCTGACAAGAACGTTGTTAAATGGCTGTTCGGATATTCCGTGTCAGAGGTGCTCTTATTGAGCCGAGTTCCTGCGAATCATGGGCCAACTTACGTCTGCGTAGGGCCCTCCACGGCCCATGAGGCGCTTCAGGCCTCGGACCAGCTCACCCCAGCTCTGGCCCTCCCCGTCGTTCTCAATGCGACTCGTCCAGTCGTTTTGGCCGGTGCAGACGAGGATCTGCTGCGCGTAGGCGGCCATTGTCCCATTCAGCGGCTGGTCATAGTCGATCGGAAGACCCTCGGGCATCGGCGGGGTCGCGGGACAGGCGCATGTCGATTCGGGACACGACTTGGTCACCGGGAATGGGGGAGGGATCTTGAGGGGAATGCGGGCTGGTTGTGATCGATAGCTGGTGGTAGAGAGGAGGCGAGACGCGGCTGATGTGCGGTGCCGGCAGAGAGGCGACCAGGAGGTCGCGGCTCGCAATCTCATGAGGTAGGGATTGTTGGATTGCTAGAAGAGGAGTAGGATGTCTGTCAAGGCAGGTTTATCACCAGTTGAAGGTATTCTAGCTGTGCGCCGAGAGTTGTTTGCAGGGAAAGTTCTCCGCGCTGGCAAAACCCCGAGCTCCGAGGCGGAGATAAGCGGATTCGATAAGGCGCGTGCTGGTTGGTTGATGCACAAGTATATCCGATCACTATAGAAATTGGTCTATACAAAGGAAGTCCTACAACTGCATCGTGTTTTAAGGATGGAGAAGGAAATGGAAAATGTGTGTATGAAGTTTCTATGTGACAAAATCATTATCATTACTGTACTTCAAATATTCAGACACAGAAGGGCAGAACACTGGTGGCAAGCGGAAACATGACTGTTCATCCTGGATATAATTAAAAGGGTTAAAACAGGCTGCAATTGAGATCTGCAACAATGCGAAGGCCGTGAGTCGTCACATGTAAGAACTGTGCACCCATACTCTACCACTACTTGGTTGTAAAACTAGCCAACGCACGGGGAGAGTCTGTCAGAGGCCACAGGGCATAATAAAAGGCAACGGCTCCTGCCACGAGGAGCGTGTAGTATGCGACACTCCAACCGATGGACAATTGAGTGTATGCATACATCGGAGTTCGCTCCGAATCTTCTTTTCCTTTGGCCAACGGAGGGCCTATGGGAACACTGCCCTCGACTCGTCCCCAGAGACGGGGGAGTCCGCACCAATTACAGAAGGTATGGGCCAGGATGGCGGCGGGGAGTGAGCCTGTCCGAAGATAGATAAATGTGGCGTACCAACCGAAGATGGTGGTGTAGCTGAACTGGAAGAGGGACCGGAACAAGGCCGCGAGGACCGAGGTGTCCGGGTGTGTCAGACGAAACTCGTAAAAGTGGTGGACATGAGCAATTCCAAAGTAGAGCGGAGCCACAAATACAATGCGGCCTGGGGAGATCTTGGCGAGAAGATGGAGAGGTACAATGGCTGAACGGAACATGATCTCCTCCGTGATAGGACCCTGCATCAGGATGAGTATGAAGATCAAAGAGGGAAGAGGATCTACTGACGGCGACATAGTTTCTCCAACCAATCCAGCCACGAAGCGTCTCTGACACTCTGCTTCCGCGGATCCAGTCCTTCCACTCGCCTTCGGCAATGCCTCGTTCGAACAGTGGGCCGGTAAACAGAACGGCCGTCAGGAGGAAACTACGCATGATCTCCGACATGCCGATGGGCCACCAGCCCATCAGTTTGAGGGCGTCGGAAAAGGAGGCATTATCCTTGGCGGTGATCAGCCAAAAAACGGCAATCATACTGATGACGCAAGACAGGGTCACCGCCCTGATTCTGGCTCGAATGACCGAGGGCGCATCCCGACTCAGGGTGGGGGATGGTCGAGTGGTGGAAGAGACATAGAACGGGACCACATAGATTAGAGTTAGGCAGACCTGGGAGGAGTCAGCTCAGAGCGATCGATAATCGGAATGAATTGCAGGTATATTAGGATGCATCTTTTC